>NC_092159.1:58502109-58712319 GCF_045791955.1 Oncorhynchus clarkii lewisi | reverse complement strand
ACAGCTGTGTTTTGTCTCAAATCCAATCCAAACATTCCAGGGTGTTCCAATTAGGAACGGACAGTCCACTGCCCAGGCTTGGTTTGTCTTACAGGTATTATTACTGTATTCCTAGGCGTTGTTTGTCTTACAGGTATTATTACTGTATTCCTAGGCGTTGTTTGTCTTACAGGTATTATTACTGTATTCCTAGTACATTAAAGGATGCAACAGCTATTTGAAATAAGTGAGAGAGCTATTCCAATGCTTTAGGATGGTGAGTGTGGGTTGAAGAAGGTGAAACCTGGATTGTTCTAGCATTTTATACTGTGTCTACAAATGAGGAAGGACATTTAAGAGTGCTCCTATGGGATAAAAAGATAGGTGAGGGCATCTTTGTTGCATTTAAGAGGTAAAAATAACCAGCTCCACTTAGAAAGAGCATCTTTGTAAATTAGCTAACCAGCAGCATGATAGGACACATTTCATTGGGAGTGTCAGGTAGACAATGAATAGGAAATAGGATACCGGGAAAGGGGGATACCTAGGCAGTTGTACACCATAAAATGTGATTATTGTTCCATTATCTGGTGTGTATGTTACATTTACAGAAAGTGAGCGAGAGAAAGAGAGAGGAGAAATATGAGAGGAAAAAGAGAGATGCGTGAAAGACAAGGTAAGAGAGAAGAGAAGAGAAAAGAGGACAGAATAGAGGGACGGGGCAGATGAGGACAATACCTCAATTTCTAGACACCTCAAATCTCTGTGAGCCCCTGAGTTGTGGCCCGTACTGACTGACAGATACACAGACACTCTCGCTGACAGACTCTCTAGTCCCCTGAATGGACCTCCAAGTCCAACAGGAAATGAAGTGCGATAGCTGAGCCCTCGCCCTTAATCCCACACTAAGACCATGTGCAAACCACTCATCAGGGAAGTGTACATTAGTGCACACAATGGAAAACGAAAATGAACACATCTTATTGGACAAGTCAAGTTAGTCCCCACCTTTTTCAGTCCCCGTTCTTCCGTTTCGGTGCCTAATGAACACGACACTGTGTTTAACAACCGTGTTTCGGTGTGTGTTTTCACAACAAAGTTAGCACGTCTAAACTGCTGTCAAACAACTGGGGATACATATGAACAACAAAGAGTCAGGGGCAAACAGCTATGGAGGAATATAGCTATCAAAGCTCAATTATTGTCACAGATTATGTGCATATAAACAGGCAAATGTAATGGCAAACATGTTCATTTTAAAAACTCATTGTAAATGAACTCTTCCTTCAGTTACTGAGTGACAGTTTGGACAGAGTCTAAGTTTATCCTGATACAGACCGATCCAGAGCCAAGTAACAATCTCCTGAGAGGCAACTTTGACAGAAAGACTTCAAAAAAGTTTATTCTCGTTTCAAAAAAATTGTCGGTTGGCAATATAACCCATTCCCCCTCAGTCTTTCTAAAAACGTTATCAAAAAGTAAAACTGAAACCCAAAAGCTCAAGATTCTGAGGGAAATATATACAGTAGTAAGCTCTACAAACACACGTTGCCCATCATATTAACGTATACAGAAAAGCATCTCACCTTTCCTTTTGAAAGCTAGTAAGAATATTTTGGTTGGGATGCCACAACAACTCCATCAGACCTGCTGAGTTTAGATGAGGTGTGTGTGTGTGTGTGTGTGTGTGTTGTGTGTGTGTGTTTTGTGTGTATGACTTCAGTGTACGACATTGGTGTGTGTGAGAGTATGGGTGTGTGTGCACATGTCTTTTTGAGGGAGGGGATCCATTTTACCCAGAAAGCGATAGACCCCTCCCTCCCAAAATACACACAGCAAAGAGTTTAGAGAGAGACGGAGAACATTCGGCCACAGAGACAGGAGCAGGGGGAAGAGGAGGAGGGGGAGGCAGGACAGCATGCACCCTGTCCTGTTGGTCGGTCTGTGGAATCCCAAAGCTAGAGCCTATCCCAGAGAAATGCTGACCGAGGCAAGAGGCCCCAACCCCCAGTCTGCAGCCCCTGCCCCAACCCCATCCCCAGGCCTGAAAACACAAGTATCAGGGTCTCAGCAGGATGGGTCCAAACTCTCTCAACGGGGGGAAGAGGAGGAGTCCTGAGCAGCTCTAGTGTCTCTTCATGGAGGAGACCTTCTTCTTGCGGGTGGCCAGCATCTCATAGAAGGGATCCCTGCTGATGGCAGCTCTGTGAGGGTGGGGGTAGAAGGGGGGTAGTCAGTACACTCCCCTGGTGGGATAACCTAGTTTATTATCAATGTGTATGGTGGAAAGGAACAGAGGTCAAAAGGAAGCTACAGGTATTTTAGGATTACACATGAAATTAAGAGAGTATTTTAGGATTACACATGAAATTAAGAGAGTATTTTAGGATTACACATCAAATTAAGAGAGTATTTTAGGATTACACATCAAATTAAGAGAGTATTTTAGGATTACACATCAAATTAAGAGAGTATTTTAGGATTACACATCAAATTAAGAGAGTATTTTAGGATTACACATCAAATTAAGAGAGTATTTTAGGATTACACATCAAATTAAGAGAGTATTTTAGGATTACACATCAAATTAAGAGAGTATTTTAGGATTACACATCAAATTAAGAGAGATAACGGGTAACTTTTTATTTGAATAGTATCTAAATTAGGGCTTCCATAACCCATTCATAACAAAATCCCAACACATCCATAACCCATTCATAACAAAATCCCAACACATCCATAACCCATTCATAACAAAATCCCAACACATCCATAACCCATTGATAAGTTGTTGATAAGCAGTAGTACTGACTTGATGCTGTTCATCCACTCATCCTTCTCCTCGGTGGTGGGAGCAGAGATCCTGTAGAAGGTGTGGTTCCCCTCCACCACTCTGCCGTCCGCCTCCGTCTTACAGGCCTTGATCACCTGGTCTTTGTTCTCTGGGATGAAGAGCTCAAAGCAGTTCTATGCAGAGGAGAGGAGAGGGAATCTAAATGGTGTTGTCTTGATTACTCAGGTCCTCCCTCCTGATCTTCTCTAAACACATTGGAGCAGAACATCTAAGGTTCCTCCAATCGGTTCTTCTCCTCCAAAACGTTTTGACAATGAGGCAAGGAGAGAGAATGTGAGGACTGTATCAGAACAGCTGAGTTTAAGAAGGTGTGCGTGTGTGTGCTCCCGCACATTGGCTAACCGGGGGCTATCTGCATTGTGTCCCACCACCCGCCAACCCCTCTTTTACGCTACTGCTACTCTCTGTTCATCATATATGCATAGGAAACTAAAAAGATTTTGCATGGGTCCTCAGATCCTCAAAAGGTTCTACAGCTGCAACATCGAGAGCATCCTGACTGGTTGCATCGCTGCCTGGTACGGCAATTGCTCGGCCTCTGACCACAAGGCACTACAGAGGGTAGTGCGTACGACCCAGTACATCACTGGGGCCAAGCTGCCTGCCATTCAGGACCTCTACACCAGGCGGTGTCAGAGGAAGGCCCTAAAAATTGTCAAAGACCCCAGCCACCTCAGTCATAGACTGTTCTCTCTACTATCGCATGGCAAGTGGTACCGGAGTGCCAAGTCTAGGACAAAAAGGCTTCTCAACAGTTTTTACCCCCGAGCCATAAGACTCCTGAACAGGTAATCAAATGGCTACCCGGACTATTTGCATTGTGAGCCCCCCCCAACCCCTCTTTTACGCTGCTGCTACTCTCTGTTGATCATATGTGCATAGTCACTTTAACTATACAGTACGTTCATGTACATACTACCTCAATTGGCCCGACCAACCAGTGCTCTCGCTCATTGGCTAACCGGGTTTTCTGCATTGTGTCCCACCACCCGCCAACACCTCTTTTTATGCTACTGCTACACTCTGTTCATCATATATGCATAGTCACTTTAACCATACCTACATGTACATACTACCGCAATAAGTCTGACTAACAGGTGTAGCCTCTACTCTTATTTCAAATGTCTTTTTACTGTTGTTTTATTTCTTTACTTACACCCCCCCCCCCACACACACACACACACACACACACATCTTTTTTGCACTATTGGTTAGAGCCTGTAACTGTAAGTAAGTATTTCACTGTAAGGTCAGTGTTGTATTTGGCGCACATGACAAATAAACTTTGATTTGATGTGCTGTTCCACACTACCACCAGGGGGAGACAACGTCTAGTCTGAGACATTATTGGACTATAATCTCCCCTTTCTGCCGAAGTGTGCACTTGTTCACTTCCCTTCATGGATTTGGAAGGAAATTACTGCAATACGGAAACTACCTCTAACCCATGTTTACACCAATCCAATGCTGTCCATTGTATGGGGAGTAGTGAACTGGTGCACACTTCAGCAGGAAGGAGATGACAGGATGGATCAGTCCAAAATCATTTTGTCATATCTCGCAGATCTCAGAAGAGAACTCAGGTCAATATTTGTCCATGTCACACATCATTAGTTGTGTTGAACAGCTATATGCCTCAATCGCAAACGAATGGGAGGTGAAATAACAGTCTTACTTCCTGATTATACTTCCTGATCATATTAAGATCAAGAAATTTGACGGTGTTCTTTTATCTCCAATGTGTGTGTGTTTTTACTATCGTTGTGGGAACCAGAAGTCTTCACAAGGATAGTAAAACAAGGAACATTTTGCCAGTCCCCACAATAAAAAAATGACTATTTTAGGCTTAGAGGTTAGGTTTAGGGTTACAATTAGGGCTAAGGTCAGGGGTCAGGGAAAATAGGATTTTGAATGGGAATCAATTGTTTGGTCCCCAAAGGAGAGTAAAACAAACGTGTGTGTTATGTGGTCGAACCAGCAAAGAGTGCAGTGTGTGCTTACAGGCTTCTTGTCCTCAACCTCCCGGATGCTGAGGTTCTCCAGTGGAATGATCCCTCTGGGCTCTTTGTCCTATAGGACAGAAACATGGAAGTTAAGATGAATCTGTTAAGAGGACAGAAACATGGAAGATTAATCTGTTAAGAGGACAGAAACATGGAAGATGAATCTGTTAAGAGGACAGAAACATGGAAGATGAATCTGTTAAGAGGATAGAAACATGGAAGATGAATCTGTTAAGAGGACAGAAACATGGAAGATGAATCTGTTAAGAGGACAGAAACATGGGAGATGAATCTGTTAAGAGGACAGAAACATAGGAGATGAATCTGTTAAGAGGACAGAAACATGGAAGATGAATATGTTAAGAGGACAGAAACATGGAAGTTAAGATGAATCTGTTAAGAGGGATATTACAAAAAGGCATATTACACTACAAAATGTGGTGTTACTAAAGGGATATTACACTACAAAATGTGGTGTTAGTAAAGGGATATTACACTACAAAATGTGGTGTTACTAAAGGGATATTACACTACAAAATGTGGTGTTACTAAAGGGATATTACACTACAAAATGTGGTGTTAGTAAAGGGATATTACACTACAAAATGTGGTGTTACTAAAGGGATATTACACTACAAAATGTGGTGTTACTAAAGGGATATTACACTACAAAATGTGGTGTTAGTAAAGGGATATTACACTACAAAATGTGGTGTTACTAAAGGGATATTACACTACAAAATGTGGTGTTACTAAAGACATATTACACTACAAAATGTGGTGTTACTAAAGGCATATTACACTACAAAATGTGGTGTTACTAAAGGGATATTACACTACAAAATGTGGTGTTACTAAAGGGATATTACACTACAAAATGTGGTGTTAGTAAAGGCATATTACACTACAAAATGTGGTGTTACTAAAGGGATATTACACTACAAAATGTGGTGTTAGTAAAGGCATATTACACTACAAAATGTGGTGTTACTAAAGGCATATTACACTACAAAATGTGGTGTTACTAAAGGCATATTACACTACAAAATGTGGTGTTAGTAAAGGGATATTACACTACAAAATGTGGTGTTACTAAAGGGATATTACACTACAAAATGTGGTGTTAGTAAAGGGATATTACACTACAAAATGTGTTGTTACTAAAGGGATATTACACTACAAAATGTGGTGTTACTAAAGGGATATTACACTACAAAATGTGGTGTTAGTAAAGGGATATTACACTACAAAATGTGGTGTTACTAAAGGGATATTACACTACAAAATGTGGTGTTACTAAAGGGATATTACACTACAAAATGTGGTGTTACTAAAGGGATATTACACCTCAAAATGTGGCATTACTAAAGGGATATTACACTACAAAATGTGGTGTTACTAAAGGGATATTACACTATATTATATTTTATTGTGAATGGAATATCCCTGTTAATGACATTACTCTGAATAATTTTTATACATTTACATAGTCATTTAACAGACACTCTTATCCAGAGTGGGTTACAGGAGCAATTAGGGTTAAGTGCCTTGCTCAAGGGCACATCTACAGATTTTTCCAATAGTTGGCTCGGGGCTTCGAACCAGCAACGTTTCGGTTACTGGCACAATGTTCTTAACCGCTAGGCTACCTGCCACCGATGAACACACAGTAGAGCAGTGAACGAGTACACAAACAGAACAGGTTACAGTGTGACAATCAGTTGAAACTCGCAACTGTAATATCTATCATAATGGCCATGTATTTATGTGTGCCTGTTGCAGACATTTAAGATACATTGAATTGAACATGATAACAGATGGCTTCCAGTTCCAGTCCAGTACTTACAGTGGTGTACTCAAAGTAATACAGACAGTTGTACTTACAGTGGTGTACTCAAAGTAATACAGGCAGTTGTACTTACAGTGGTGTACTCAAAGTAATACAGGCAATTGTACTTACAGTGGTGTACTCAAAGTAATACAGGCAGTTGTACTTACAGTGGTGTACTCAAAGTAATACAGACAGTTGTACTTACAGTGGTGTACTCAAAGTAATACAGACAGTTGTACTTACAGTGGTGTACTCAAAGTAATACAGACAGTTGTACTTACAGTGGTGTACTCAAAGGAATACAGACAGTTGTACTTACAGTGGTGTACTCAAAGTAATACAGGCAGTTGTACTTACAGTGGTGTACTCAAAGTAATACAGACAGTTGTACTTACAGTGGTGTACTCAAAGTAATACAGACAGTTGTACTTACAGTGGTGTACTCAAAGTAATACTGGCAGTTGTACTTACAGTGGTGTACTCAAAGTAATACAGGCAGTTGTACTTACAGTGGTGTACTCAAAGTAATACAGGCAGTTGTACTTACAGTGGTGTACTCAAAGTAATACAGGCAGTTGTACTTACAGTGGTGTACTCAAAGTAATACAGGCAGTTGTACTTACAGTGGTGTACTCAAAGTAATACAGACAGTTGTCTGTAAGAATGAACCATCTTCTCTTCCAGGTCTTGACGCGTCCCCCTGAGGAATAGAGAGACTGTGTTAGCCAGACTCAGGGGGGGGGAGAGAGAAAGAGAGGGATGGGCACCGGACAGCGGAGGACAGAGCAGCAGACAGGCAGACAGACAGACGCATGGATAGACAGACGGGCAGATAACAGGTATAAAACTACAACTCCCATCTCCCTACATTCCCCATCAAGCACCGCACAGTACCATGCTCCTCCGGAAACCCACACCATAGCATCTAGACAACCAGTTATTCTACTCTACATGAGAGAGAAGCATGAGATTACAGAGGAGTTCTGTTGACTAAACTGGGCTTTGATAAGACCAAGGTATTCTGTAATCGCCTTTTTACACTCTTGTGCCGGCCTGTTGGCTCCGATATGTTCTTTTCACATTTTCCTTTCAGAACAGTTCCAGCAACTATGGTGGATGCATAGCCGGGCCATCTCAGTACAGCTTGGTTCGGCTCAGCTCTGTAGTGAAAAGCCCTTAGCCTTATAGATTAGACAGAACCGTATATCATGTTTAATACTGTCTGAAACCTGAGTGCTCATTTTAACTGTCCCATCTCTCCTCTGTAGGTCCTCAATATAGCTGACTCAGGACTTAGTCTCTCCCAGAGTAGACAACCTCTAAAGGAGATCAACAGCCTCTCAGAGTAGACAACCTCTAAAGGAGATCAACAGCCTCCCAGAGTAGACAACCTCTAAAGGAGATCACCAGCCTCTCAGAGTAGACAACCTCTAAAGGAGATCAACAGCCTCTCAGAGTAGACAACTTCTAAAGGAGATCAACAGCCTCTCAGAGTAGACAACCTCTAAAGGAGATCACCAGCCTCTCAGAGTAGACAACCTCTAAAGGAGATCAACAGCCTCTAAAGGAGATCAGCAGCCTTTCAGAGTAGACAACCTCTAAAGGAGATCAACAGCCTCTCAGAGTAGACAACCTATAAAGGAGATCAACAGCCTTTCAGAGTAGACAACCTCTAAAGGAGATCACCAGCCTCTCAGAGTAGACAACTTCTAAAGGAGATCAGCAGCCTTTCAGAGTAGACAACCTCTAAAGGAGATCAACAGCCTCTCAGAGTAGACAACCTCTAAAGGAGATCAACAGCCTCTAAAGGAGATCACCAGCCTCTCAGAGTAGACAACTTCTAAAGGAGATCAGCAGCCTTTCAGAGTAGACAACCTATAAAGGAGATCAATAGCCTCTCAGAGTAGACAACCTCTAAAGGAGATCAACAGTCTCTCAGAGTAGACAACCTCTAAAGGAGATGCATAGCCTCTCAGAGTAGACAACCTCTAAAGGAGATCACCAGCCTCTCAGAGTAGACAACCTCTAAATGAGATCAACAGCCTCTAAAGGAGATCAGCAGCCTCTCAGAGTAGACAACCTCTAAAGGAGATCACAGCCTCTAAAGGAGATCAACAGCCTCTCAGAGTAGACAACCTCTAAAGGAGAACAGCAGCCTCTCAGAGTAGACAACCTCTAAAGGAGATCAACAGCCTCTAAAGGAGATCAGCAGCCTCTCAGAGTAGACAACCTCTAAAGGAGATCAACAGCCTCTCAGAGTAAACAACCTCTAAAGGAGATCAACAGCCTCCCAGAGTAGACAACCTCTAAAGGAGATCAACAGCCTCTCAGAGTAGACAACCTCTAAAGGAGATCAACAGCCTCTAAAGGAGATCAGCAGCCTCTCAGAGTAGACAACCTCTAAAGGAGATCAACAGCCTCTCAGAGTAGACAACCTCTAAAGGAGATCAACAGCCTCTCAGAGTAGACAACCTCTAAAGGAGATCAACAGCCTCTCAGAGTAGACAACCTCTAAAGGAGATCAGCAGCCTCTCAGAGTAGACAACCTCTAAAGGAGATCAACAGCCTCTAAAGGAGATCAACATCCTCTCAGAGTAGACAACCTCTAAAGGAGATCAACATCCTCTCAGAGTAGACAACCTCTAAAGGAGATCAACAGCCTCTCAGAGTAGACAACCTCTAAAGGAGATCAACAGCCTCTAAAGGAGATCAGCAGCCTCTCAGAGTAGACAACCTCTAAAGGAGATCAACAGCCTCTCAGAGTAGACAACCTCTAAAGGAGATCAACAGCCTCTAAAGGAGATCAGCAGCCTCTCAGAGTAGACAACCTCTAAAGGAGATCAGCAGCCTCTCAGAGTAGACAACCTCTAAAGGAGATCAGCAGCCTCTCAGAGTAGACAACCTCTAAAGGAGATCAGCTGCCTCTCAGAGTAGACAACTTCTAAAGGAGATCACCAGCCTCTCAGAGTAGACAACCTCTAAAGGAGATCAACAGCCTCTCAGAGTAGACAACCTGAGACATTTAAACGTGTTAACCCTCGCAAGGCTGCAGGCCCAGATGGCATCCCCAGCCGCGCCCTCAGAGCATGCGCAGACCAGCTGGCCGGTGTGTTTACGGACATATTCAATCAATCCCTATACCAGTCTGCTGTTCCCACATGCTTCAAGAGGGCCACCATTGTTCCTGTTCCCAAGAAAGCTAAGGTAACTGAGCTAAATGACTACCGCCCCGTAGCACTCACATCCGTCATCATGAAGTGCTTTGAGAGACTAGTCAAGGACCATATCACCTCCACCCTACCTGACACCCTAGACCCACTCCAATTTGCTTACCGCCCAAATAGGTCCACAGACGATGCAATCTCAACCACACTGCACACTGCCCTAACCCATCTGGACAAGAGGAATACCTATGTGAGAATGCTGTTCATCGACTACAGCTCGGCATTCAACACCATAGTACCCTCCAAGCTCGTCATCAAGCTCGAGACCCTGGGTCTCGACCCCGCCCTGTGCAACTGGGTACTGGACTTCCTGACGGGCCGCCCCCAGGTGGTGAGGGTAGGCAACAACATCTCCTCCCCGCTGATCCTCAACACTGGGGCCCCACAAGGTTGCGTTCTGAGCCCTCTCCTGTACTCCCTGTTCACCCACGACTGCGTGGCCACGCACGCCTCCAACTCAATCATCAAGTTTGCGGACGACACAACAGTGGTAGGCTTGATTACCAACAACGATGAGACGGCCTACAGGGAGGAGGTGAGGGCCCTCGGAGTGTGGTGTCAGGAAAACAACCTCACACTCAACGTCAACAAAACTAAGGAGATGATTGTGGACTTCAGGAAACAGCAGAGGGAACACCCCCCTATCCACATCGATGGAACAGTAGTGGAGAGGGTAGCAAGTTTTAAGTTCCTCGGCATACACATCACAGACAAACTGAATTGGTCCACTCACACAGACAGCATCGTGAAGAAGGCGCAGCAGCGCCTCTTCAACCTCAGGAGGCTGAAGAAATTCGGCTTGTCACCAAAAGCACTCACAAACTTCTACAGATGCACAATCGAGAGCATCCTGGCGGGCTGTATCACCGCCTGGTATGGCAACTGCACCGCCCTCAACCGTAAGGCTCTCCAGAGGGTAGTGAGGTCTGCACAACGCATCACCGGGGGCAAACTACCTGCCCTCCAGGACACCTACACCACCCGATGTCACAGGAAGGCCATAAAGATCATCAAGGACATCAACCACCCGAGCCACTGCCTGTTCACCCCGCTATCATCCAGAAGGCGAGGTCAGTACAGGTGCATCAAAGCTGGGACCGAGAGACTGAAAAACAGCTTCTATCTCAAGGCCATCAGACTGTTAAACAGCCACCACTAACACTGAGTGGCTGCTGCCAACACACTGACACTGACTCAACTCCAGCCACTTTAATAATGGGAATTGATGGGAAATGATGTAAATATATCACTAGCCACTTTAAACAATGCTACCTTATATAAATGTTACTTACCCTACATTATTCATCTCATACGCATACGTATATACTGTACTCTATATCATCGACGGTATCCTTATGTAATACATGTATCACTAGCCACTTTATACTATACTATGCCACTTTGTTTACATACTCATCTCATTTGTACATACTGTACCCGATACCATCTACTGTATCTTGCCTATGCTGCTCTGTACCATCACTCATTCATATATCCTTATGTACATATTCTTTATCCCCTTACACTGTGTACAAGACAGTAGTTTTGGAATTGTTAGTTAGATTACTTGTTATTACTGCATTGTCGGAACTAGAAGCACAAGCATTTCGCTACACTCGCATTAACATCTGCTAACCATGTGTATGTGACAAATAAAATTTGATTTGATTTGATTTTTTAAAGATCATCAAGGACATCAACCACCCGAGCCACTGCCTGTTCACCCCGCTATCATCCAGAAGGCGAGGTCAGTACAGGTGCATCAAAGCTGGGACCGAGAGACTGAAAAACAGCTTCTATCTCAAGGCTATCAGACTGTTAAACAGCCACCACTAACATTGAGTGGCTGCTGCCAACACACTGACACTGACTCAACTCCAGCCACTTTAATAATGGGAATTGATGGGAAATGATGTAAATATATCACTAGCCACTTTAAACAATGCTACCTTATATAATGTTACTTACCCTACATTATTCATCTCATAGGCATACGTATATACTGTACTCTATATCATCGACTGTATCCTTATGTAATACATGTATCACTAGCCACTTTAACTATGCCACTTTGTTTACATACTCATCTCATATGTATATACTGTACTCGATACAATCTACTGTATCTGCCTATGCTGCTCTGTACCATCACTCATTCATATATCCTTATGTACATATTCTTTATCCCCTCACACTGTGTACAAGACAGTAGTTTTGGAATTGTTAGTTAGATTACTTGTTGGTTATTACTGCATTGTCGGAACTAGAAGCACAAGCATTTCGCTACACTCGCATTAACATCTGCTAACCATGTGTATGTGACAAATAAAATTTGATTTGATTTGATTTGATTTGACCTCTAAAGGAGATCAACATACTCTCAGAGTAGACAACCTCTAAAGGAGTTCACCAGCCTCTCAGAGTAGACAACCTCTAAAGGAGATCAACAGCCTCTAAAGGAGATCAACAGCCTCTAAAAGAGATCAGCAGCCTCTCAGAGTAGACAACCTCTAAAGGAGATCAATAGCCTCTCAGAGTAGACAACCTCTAAAGGAGATCAATAGCCTCTCAGAGTAGACAACTTCTAAAGAAGATCAATAGCTGGGATATAAAACCAAACACTTGTTAAAGTTTAGACCTCCAAGAGTTAATGAGATCCTACTATGGGGAATGTCAAATAGTACTACTAACAATTGGCTCAAATCCTTTGCCTCTTTCACACCCGGCGGGGGTGTCTCTGGTTAACTCAGCAGCTCAGTGATCTGTGGCAGACCCCCGACCCCACCGCCACTCCCACTTCCTGTTAGGGAGAAACCTGATCAGAGCAGCAGATGGCAGCTAGCTCACGCTGGGAGGAAGAGATGCCAATAAACAGCGTCTGGGGGGGGGGGGGGGCAGGAAACTGGAACTAACCTGGAGATATGCTAGTAGGCTACTCACTCTATAGGCATCTCTGGCTGGAACTTTCTGTCGTTGGCCGTATTCACAGTGATATTTGATATAAACACCAGTCAATTTACTGTCTGAAGACACCTTTCTGTCCAATTAGGTCATTTCTGGACAATATTTCTGTCCGTTTAAGGGACCCCTTTTGCCTCCTCTAAGTCTAAATACCCTCCATCAAAACTAAATGGTATGGATACACCGTGTACATGGACACACACCTACATGCTCCAGGAGAAAACACCATACATACCATTTTTGATTAAAGACAAATCAATATGATGACATAAATGCTTGTCTGGCTGTTCAATGTCTGGCTGTTCAATGTCTGGTTGTTCAATGTCTGGCTGTTCAATGTCAGGCTGTTCAATGTCTGGCTGTTCAATGTCTGGCTGTTCAATGTCTGGCTGTTCAATGCCTGGCTGTTCAATGTCTGGCTGTTCAATGTCTGGCTGTTCAATGTCTGGCTGTTCAATGTCTGGCTGTTCAATGTCTGGCTGTTCAATGTCTGGCTGTTCAATGTCTGGCTGTTCAATGTCTGGCTGTTCAATGCCTGGCTGTTCAATGTCTGGCTGTTCAATGTCTGGCTGTTCAATGTCTGGCTGTTCAATGCCTAGCTGTTCAATGTCTGGCTGTTCAATGTCTGGCTGTTCAATGTCTGGCTGTTCAATGCCAGGCTGTTCAATGTCTGGCTGTTCAATGTCTGGCTGTTCAATGCCTGGCTGTTCAATGTCTGGCTGTTCAATGTCTGGCTGTTCAATGTCTGGCTGTTCAATGCCTGGCTGTTCAATGCCTGGCTGTTCAATGCCTGGCTGTTCAATGCCTGGCTGTTCAATGCCTGGCTGTTCAATACCTGGCTGTTCAATGTCTGGCTGTTCAATGCCTGGCTGTTCAATGTCTGGCTGTTCAATGTCTGGCTGTTCAATGTCTGGCTGTTCAATGTCTGGCTGTTCAATGTCTGGCTGTTCAATGTCTGGCTGTTCAATGTCTGGCTGTTCAATGCCTG
This sequence comes from Oncorhynchus clarkii lewisi, assembly GCF_045791955.1. Lineage (NCBI taxonomy): Eukaryota > Metazoa > Chordata > Actinopteri > Salmoniformes > Salmonidae > Oncorhynchus > Oncorhynchus clarkii. The sequence continues at coordinate 58,698,479 of NC_092159.1, read as the reverse complement.
GCTGTTCAATGCCTGGCTGTTCAATGTCTGGCTGTTCAATGTCTGGCTGTTCAATGCCTGGCTGTTCAATGCCTGGCTGTTCAATGCCTGGCTGTTCAATGTCAGGCTGTTCAATGTCTGGCTGTTCAATACCTCGCTGTTCAATGCCTGGCTGTTTAATGCCTGGCTGTTCAATGCCTGGCTGTTCAATGTCAGGCTGTTCAATGTCTGGCTGTTCAATGCCTGGCTGTCGAATGCCTGGCTGTTCAATGTCTGGCTGTTCAATGTCTGGCTGTTCAATGTCTGGCTGTTCAATGTCTGGCTGTTCAATGTCTGGCTGTTCAATGTCTGGCTGTTCAATGCCTGGCTGTTCAAAGTCTGGCCCTACTGAAAGTGCCAAGGTCGTTGAACTGTTACACCACCACCAACGTTAGTATGAAGACACTAAACAGACACACTAAGAAAAGCCATCTACCAAGACAGAAGAGCAGTGTTGTGGACACCATCTAACAGAGGTGTTGATCACAACAGGCCAGAAAAGACACACTTGTATTGATCATATAGCAGCGATGCTAATGTATATGATCACCTATCACACTACAGAGGTCATGAGAGGGCACTTAAACAATCGCCGTCCCGATATCCACATACCAGCACACTTCTTAGTATGAAACAATGGAGGCTGCTGATGGGAGGAAGGCTCATAATAATGTCTGGAATGGAGCCAATGGAATGGCATCAAACACATGGAAACCATGGAAACCATGTATTTGATACCATTCCACTCATTCTGCTCCAGCCATTACCACGAGCCTGTCCTCCCCAATTAAGGTGCCACCAACCTCCTGTGGTATTGGGCAGGTATTCTAAGTAGTGGGCTAGTGTGGACATTGGAACATGGCCACAAACACGTTCTCCTTGCTGCCATTTAGTCACTGTGTTATCGTCATCTTGTCCTCAGAACGTGACATATGAATGTTGAAACGACACTTGACAGACAGACTCATGTAGAGACAAATGGCAGAATCTCACAGCTGATGATATGACAGTTGATTGGCTTGGAGGAGATTGTGATTGATTGATGATTGGTTGACCACTTCAGTTCCTGTCAGTCACTCAGAGAGCGAGGACCCTGGCAAAAAATATCCCAGACAAGGCGGCTTTGCCCGAGGAGATTTTTGTTGGGCGGTGCAGGCAGGTCAGGGGGTGCCGGACTGGGGAGGAGTGGAGGAGGAGCGATCACCCATGCACAGGGGGGTCAGAACAGGGAAGGTTCGGAGGGACCTGGGTCATGTTTAGTAATGAGAGAATGTTTTGAAATGGAGTGAAACAGTGAGGTACTGTAACAGCTGAATTTGTTCAATAAGAAAGCAGAGTTTTGTTTTGCCAGGACATGACCCAGGACATGTTCAGCACTGGTCTCTTTTCACCACCAGCTTCAAGTCACATAAAATAGATTTTATAATTGTATCATACTGTGATTAACAGGGGCAACTTGGTTGTCAAAATGACTTTTAAATTGATGAGGAAGACCTCCGGATTTACATGACAAGTAAAATGTGCTTTCCTTGGTCCTATCAGATGATTCAATCTCTATTCCTAAACACACTAGCTAGTATGTAGCCTATATTCTAAACACTAATTATGTAGTGCACTTATGCATTGTTCCATAGATAGTCCCAGTTGGTCCCCACTCCCCTTCTCAACACACATCCCCCATTCTCCATTCTCCCCACCCCCACCTCACTGTAGTCCAGTCCAGCACCACACCAGACCAGACCAGACCTGGGATCACAGTAGTTGTTTTCTTTCAAATACTTTGAGCGTTTGAGTGATCTTGCCTGGAGGGTTTGGTACTTTTGGTTCCATTGTGCCAGGTGCCAGGCTAGCTCAATCAAGAGCTGCTGAAGTATTTGGAAGAAAACAAATGTTATTTGAACCCATGTCTGCACCAGACCAAAGCCACACCAGCCCAGGCCAAAGCCAGACCGGGCCAAAGCCAGACCATCACCCTTCAGGTCATTAACAGCATGACGGAGAGAGCAGAGCTGGAACCAGTTGGTGTAGCTGCAGTAGTCCCCTCTATGATCCCATTAAAGAGATATCAACAGCAGACATTGTTCTTGTCAGCCAGAACTTCTGATTTAATATTCACAATCTAAAATGCTGGTCAATTTTCAATATGTTCCTAAATGGTAGCTAATTGGTTGCTAATTCAAAAGGACTTCTATTCGTAGATCTGTCTTCAAACCCTTTGTCGTACTCTCTCTGGAAAGAGGAATACTGCAGCCCGCCAAAACACGGAGACTGAAAAGGTAAATCACCGCAGCATGACAGAGAGGTCAAACTCTTCACTACAAAACAGAATGGCCACCATGTTGTTCCCCGAGCGGCCTGACCAGGCAAAGCACCTAGCAACCGCCCGGCGACCAATACAGAGAGAGAGAGAGAAGCACGTGGACAAACCACCAGCTCAATGGAAGACCAACAAACATACAAACATACAATTAATAGTAGATTCAGTCGATGATGGCGGAACAAGGAAACCCAACAGCAACAAAATCCACAAATAACAACAAAATAACGTTCAAAGCGTAGAACGGAAATAAATGAAGGAGAACGGAAGCAAATGGTGGACCACCGAAAGCACCGCAGAGCTGAGAAGATGAACTAGTTTCTGGGAAGAGCAGATGTACATACCTCCTGAGGAAAGACAACAGCCAAAATCATGGAGCAAACAAACAAACGAGGAAGGAAAAAGAAAACAAAAATCAAATTAAATTATAAAAAAAAATCATAGCACCACTTCCTACTCATCTGATTGGGGGAGGGGCTCGATGCACTGGTTTACAATGTTGGCACTCGGAGGAAGAGCCCTTCAAAAAGTCATTTTGATATTTAAATTCATCAGGTTACATGGTTATATTATCAGATTTGATGAAAACTGATCAGTCTAATTTAGATTAACGATAGGCTACTTCTCAATATAAAGCTCTGGGTTAAGAGGAGTTATCCTGCAGTACATTAACAACCACCAGAGGGGGCTTCTGCTCACCCCAAATCATTTGAGTTCAATGCATTGTTACACTGGTGCCAACTTGTGTAAAGCAACGCATTGCACAGCACCTCCTCTAGGGTCCCAGTTCTTTCAGGCCAATTATTTCATCTTCCACCCAAATGAGTAGAACCTGAATGTCAATATTGACAGTTATGTATCACTGGAGTGTGATTGGAGACTTGTTCATCTTACTGGAAGGGTGGGAAAGACTCACACTGATTAAGGGTTTCAATTCAAGTTCAGGGTCCTATTCATTAGGCACCAAATGGGAGAAAATGGAACGAAACAGCGAGGTACTACCTGGACTTGTCCAATAAGAAACGCATATGTTCATTTTCCGTTGCAAAACATTTTGTACCTAATGAACATGGCCCAGATCATTGTGAATTTATATCAGAGTCATTGTGAATTCATCTAAACAGAGATCCACTGGGAAGCAGACAGGGTGGAGAATTAGGAAGTCCCTACGTCTCGGTTAGATGACAGGACATAATGTGGTTCTCTTTGCTGGAAGACTGATCATTGGGATGTCCTGGAAGAGTCATTGTAACATTAGAGGGGAAGGAAGCGTTGTCGTCATGTGTTCACTGGTTTATACTCCACTGTACAGGTTGTCCCTCTATGTACAGAATGTGCATCCGTCCGTCTGTCTGTGTATCATGTGTAGGTATGAGTGTGTGTGCGTCTATGTGTGTGCGAGTGTATGAATATGCCTAGTCGTGCATTATTGAAAGCCCTCCACATGTGGTCGTCTGATCTCAGGGGCTCATCCATAATGCATTGGGGGTGGGCAGGGGCCCCTCAAATACTGTATATGTACTGAACACACAATCACACTCCGTCACACACACAATCACACACACAATCACACTCCGTCACACACACAATCACACTCTGTCACACACACAATCACACTCTGTCACACACACAATCACAATCACACACACACACACACACACACACACACACACACACACACACACACACACACACACACACACACACACACACACACACACACACACACACACACACACACACACACACACACACACACACACACACACACACACACACACACTCTGATCAAGATGGGCCCATTGGTCAGTACGTAGACCTCTGTTTCAGTCTGATAGAATCCATCACACCTTCCTGAACACAGTCATCGATGGGCACAGGAGGATTGGAGAGGATACAGACCTTTGGGATTTCAACATTAGTTCAATGCATCAACGTTATTTAAATGTTCTTAAGGTTATTTCAGCGTCTGGTCCTGCTCACCCAGTTTAAGCAGCCAGCCCTCCCGGTCTGGGTTAAAGAAGGTGTGTGTGAGATCGTTCCCGTCGTCCTCAGGGATTTTGAAGGGCTCGTTCTTGATGCTGTCATACAGGTTCTGTGTGGAGGAGAGAATAACACTAGGACTTGAGGACAGAGAGAGACAGAGAGACGGAGAGGAAGGTAGAGGACCCCTGGGGAAGGGGGATGGACAGAGAGACAGAGAGGAAGGTAGAGGACCCCTGGGGAAGGGGGATGGACAGAGAGACAGAGAGGAAGGTACAGGACCCCTGGGGAAGGGGAGTGGACAGAGAGACGGAGAGGAAGGTAGAGGACCCCTGGGGAAGGGGGATGGACAGAGAGACAGAGAGGAAGGTAGAGGACCCCTGGGGAAGGGGGATGGACAGAGAGACAGAGAGGAAGGTACAGGACCCCTGGGGAAGGGGAGTGGACAGAGAGACAGAGAGGAAGGTAGAGGACCCCTGGGGAAGGGGGATGGACAGAGAGACAGAGAGGAAGGTAGAGGACCCCTGGGGAAGGGGGATGGACAGAGAGACAGAGAGGAAGGTAGAGGACCCCTGGGGCAGGGGGATGGACAGAGAGACAGAGAGGAAGGTAGAGGACCCCTGGGGAAGGGGGGTGGACAGAGAGACAGAGAGGAAGGTAGAGGACCCCTGGGGAAGGGGGATGGACAGAGAGACAGAGAGGAAGGTAGAGGACCCCTGGGGCAGGGGGATGGACAGAGAGACAGATAGGAAGGTAGAGGACCCCTGGGGCAGGGGGATCTGATGGAATCAGCAGTGAGATGGATGGATGGACAGAGAGATGGAGAGGCCTCGTTGATGTCTCTGTTCACACACCCTGAGCAGGTCCTCTGGAAGGTCTCCTCCATCGTTGATTCCTCTGTTCATGGAGATGAAACGCTCCACGGCCGGCTTGTCCTTCACGTTGGGGTTGTGGAGGCTGGTGTTCAGCATGATGATGGCAAACGACAGGATGTAACAGGTGTCTGGAGAAACACACACACACACACACACACACACACACACATACAGACACACACAAGCATTCAGGCACACACACAGGCACACATTTGAAAATTGGGAGCCCAACATTCCCAGAAACAAACAGTACTGTCTCCATTACAACCAAAACACTGTTATTGGACACGTGAATGTAGGAGTGGATTTTAATTTTTTCACCACACAGCCGACACACAATTTATACCGGAGTGATTGATGGTCAGCTGCAGTGCTCGCAAATATAAAGTGTTACCACGACAACTTCAGAATAAAGATTCTCTGGGACAATAGGATCAGACTGGAGATTAAAGGACAGGGGACTAGATTCAGAGAGAGACCCTGTTAAGGAAGAGGGTGAGCTGGACCGGGGACTAGATTCAGAGAGAGACCCTGTTAAGGAAGAGGGTGAGCTGGACCGGGGACTAGATTCAGAGAGAGACCCTGTTAAGGAAGAGGGTGAGCTGGACCGGGGACTAGATTCAGAGAGAGACCCTGTTAAGGAAGAGAGTGAGCTGGACCGGGGACTAGATTCAGAGAGAGAGACCCTGTTAAGGAAGAGAGTGAGCTGGACCGGGGACTAGATTCAGAGAGAGAGACCCTGTTAAGGGAGAGAGTGAGCTGGACCGGCATGAAAGAGTGTGTTGGTCGCTAAGTCTGTGTGTGTCGCTCAGTTTGTGTGTGTCGCTCAGTGTGTGTGTGTGACTCTCAGTGTGTGTGTGAGAGTGTGAGCACGTGCCTTTGTGCATGCATGTGTGTATGTGTGTGCGGTGTGTGCATACATGTGTGTGTGGTGTGTGCATACATGTGTGTGTGTGTGTGCGCATGTGTGTATGCAGGCGTGTGCAGAAAGACAATGTGGTCAGAGGCTGGCTGACACAGCAGTAGCACTTTCCATTATCTGTCCTGTTTGTCTCAGAGAGAGAAGACCATTAATTATTCACATCCATCTGCATCCATGTAACAAACAGCCGTCTGCCATGGACACGATGTCCCTGTGAACACACCAAACACCCTTCCAGTACACACCCCACCAGGCCTGGGTTCACACACCCCACCAGGCCTGGGTTCACACACCCCACCAGGCCTGGGTTCACACACCCCACCAGGCCTGGGTTCACACACCGCACCAGGCCTGGGTTCACATACCGCACCAGGCCTGGGTTCACATACCGCACCAGGCCTGGGTTCACACACCCGACCAGGCCTGGTATCACATGCTATTAGAAATCTTTCAAATACTTTTAGTGTTTGCTTTTGTCTGTCTAGAGTACCAGGTGGGAGGGGTTTGGAGTATTGGGACTCTTCTATTGGTCCATTAAGCCAGGCAAGCTCAATCAAGCGCAGATTAACTATTTTCAATGACTTTGAATAGTATTTGAACCCAGGTCTGTGCTTCACCATGCCTGCTAAATACAGCAGGAATAATACTCCTAGAATGGCATTCTATTATTGTACCTGTACACTGAAGAATGACATCTTCCTCTTTGAAAAGTGGATCAGTGAACACAGACTTGTTGGAGTGGGATACCCTATAACAGGTATACAGTAACTTCAGATATAACAAATATCCCCTCGTACCGTATATCCCCTCGTACCGTATATCCCCTCCTACCGTACATCCCCTCCTACCGTACATCCCCTCCTACCGTACATCCCCTCCTACCGTACATCCCCTCCTACCGTATATCCCCTCCTACCGTATATCCCCTCCTACCGTATATCCCCTCGTACCGTATATCCCCTCGTACCGTATATCCCCTCCTACCGTATATCCCCTCCTACCGTATATCCCCTCCTACCGTATATCCCCTCCTACCGTATATCCCCTCCTACCGTATATCCCCTCCTACCGTATATCCCCTCCTACCGTATATCCCCTCCTACCGTATATCCCCTCTCCGCTTCACCCTCAGTAGAAAATTCAAACGGTGGGTCAGAAAACCCCTGGTTTAACCCTTCAATTGTCCATCACCATGACAGGCGGTGACCCTAGCTGTAACAATGCTTTAGTGTAAATCACGTTGACCCTTCACTACATGCCTGGTACTGAGGTCCAAGCCTGTGGTCCTACCTGTGGACTGGAAGACGCCAGGGTTGCACTGGCAGTATCTCTGGGCGAAAGCCTCCATCATGCGGTCGATCTTCTGGGCCTCGCCAGGCAGCCGGAAGCTCCACAGGAACTGTCTGTTAGGGGAGGAGAAAGAGAGGTCAGTCAGCAATACCACCTTTCAACTACTAACTTTGGCTAAATACCAAATGGCACTCTATTTCCTACGTAGTGCACTTCTTTTGACCAGTAGGTTGATACACATATCTAGATGACTAAAAGCCTCTGTTATCTACTGATGAGGGTGTGAAAGTGGGACCATTGTTTCTCATGTAAAGTAAGTAAGCCTTGTCTGAGCCAGAACAACTCCTGTTTGCTTGATCTAACTTAGTGAAATGCACTGACTGGAAGTCTCTTTATCTAACTTAGTGAAATTCACTGACTGGAAGTCTCTTTATCTAACTTAGTGAAATGCACTGACTGGAAGTCTCTTTATCTAACTTAGTGAAATGCACTGACTGGAAGTCTCTTTATCTAACTTAGTGAAATGCACTGACTGGAAGTCTCTTTATCTAACTTAGTGAAATGCACTGACTGGAAGTCTCTTTATCTAACTTAGTGAAATGCACTGACTGGAAGTCTCTTTATCTAACTTAGTGAAATGCACTGACTGGAAGTCTCTTGATCTAACTTAGTGAAATGCACTGACTGGAAGTCTCTTTATCTAACTTAGTGAAATGCACTGACTGGAAGTCTCTTTATCTAACTTAGTGAAATGCACTGACTGGAAGTCTCTTTATCTAACTTAGTGAAATGCACTGACTGGAAGTCTCTTTATCTAACTTAGTGAAATGCACTGACTGGAAGTCTCTTTATCTAACTTAGTGAAATGCACTGACTGGAAGTCTCTAATCTAACTTAGTGAAATGCACTGACTGGAAGTCTCTTTATCTAACTTAGTGAAATGCACTGACTGGAAGTCTCTTTATCTAACTTAGTGAAATGCACTGACTGGAAGTCGCTATGGTTAAGAGTTTCTGCTAAATGACCAACATGTAAACTGTCAATAGTAGTGCACTCTATAGGGAATTAGGCTGCCACATTTGGGACAGATGCTAACTTGTGGTAGCCATACTAATTTAGCCCTGCAGTTCTCTTCTGTCTTGGTAGATGTGTTTTCTTAACGTGTCTTCATTTTAACATTGGTGGGGTGTAACAGCTCAACTACTATCTAATAACTATTCTGTGAAGTGCTGTATTACAGTGTGTCGGGGCTTGTATCAGTGTGTCAGGAAGTAAGCAGCCTTCCACAAGTCTTGGCTAATACTGGAACAGCTCATAGAAGCAGGAGTCTATCTCGTGTTTCTGTAGACTGAAGCAGGTGTATAGGTACACTCCCTGGAAAAGATCCTAGTCTACTTCCTGTTTCTGTAGTGAGGCAGCTTGATGTACAGGTACACCCCATAGACAGGACGCTAGTCTACTTCCTGTTTCTGTAGAGAGGCAGCTTGATGTACAGGTACACCCCATAGACAGGATGCTAGTCTACTTCCTGTTTCTGTAGTGAGGCAGCTTGATGTACAGGTACACCCCATAGACAGATTGTGGACTACAGATAGATGATTGTGGACTACAGGAAAAGGAGGACCGAGCACGCCCCCATTCTCATCAACGGGGCTGTAGTGGAGCAGGTTGAGAGCTTCAAGTTCTTTGGTGTCCACATCACCAACAAACTAGAATGGTCCAAACACATCAAGACAGTCGGGAAGAGGGCACAACTAAAAGCCTATTCCCCCTCAGGAAACTGAAAAGATTTAGCATGGGTCCTGAGATCCTAAAAAGGTTCTACAGCTGCAACATCAACAACAGGCCTCAGGTTGCATCGCTGCCTGGTACGGCAATTGCTCAGCCTCTGACCGCAAGGCACTACAGAGGGTAGTGCGTACGACCCAGTACATCACTGGGGCAAAGCTGCCTGCCATCCAGGACCTCTACACCAGGCGGTGTCAGAGGAAGGCCCTAAAAAATTGTCAAAGACCCCAGCCACCCCAGTCACAGACTGTTCTCTCTACTACCGCATGGCAAGTGGTACCGGAGTGCCAAGTCTAGTACAAAAAGGCTTCTCAACAGTTTTTACCCCCAAGCCATAAGACTCCTGAACAGGTAATCAAATGGCTACCCAGACTATTTGTATTGTGTGCCCCCCCTCCCAACCCCAACTATACATTTACGTACATACTACCTCAATTGGCCCGACCAACCAGTGCTGTTTGATGTAGAGGTACACCTCCTAGACAGGATGCTAGTCTATATCCTGTTTCAGTAGTAAGGCTGTTTGATGTAGAGGTACACCTCCTAGACAGGATGCTAGTCTATATCCTGTTTCAGTAGTAAGGCTGTTTGATGTAGAGGTACACCTCCTAGACAGGATGCTAGTCTATATCCTGTTTCAGTAGTAAGGCTGTTTGATGTAGAGGTATACCTCCTAGACAGGATGCTAGTCTATATCCTGTTTCAGTAGTAAGGCTGTTTGATGTAGAGGTACACCTCCTAGACAGGATGCTAGTCTATATCCTGTTTCAGTAGTAAGGCTGTTTGATGTAGAGGTACACCTCCTAGACAGGATGCTAGTCTATATCCTGTTTCAGTAGTAAGGCTGTTTGATGTAGAGGTACACCTCCTAGACAGGATGCTAGTCTATATCCTGTTTCAGTAGTAAGGCTGTTTGATGTAGAGGTACACCTCCTAGACAGGATGCTAGTCTATATCCTGTTTCAGTAGTAAGGCTGTTTGATGTAGAGGTACACCTCCTAGACAGGATGCTAGTCTATATCCTGTTTCAGTAGTAAGGCTGTTTGATGTAGAGGTACACCTCCTAGACAGGATGCTAGTCTATATCCTGTTTCAGTAGTAAGGCTGTTTGATGTAGAGGTACACCTCCTAGACAGGATGCTAGTCTATATCCTGTTTCAGTAGTAAGGCTGTTTGATGTAGAGGTACACCTCCTAGACAGGATGCTAGTCTATATCCTGTTTCAGTAGTAAGGCTGTTTGATGTAGAGGTACACCTCCTAGACAGGATGCTAGTCTATATCCTGTTTCAGTAGTAAGGCTGTTTGATGTAGAGGTACACCTCCTAGACAGGATGCTAGTCTATATCCTGTTTCAGTAGTAAGGCTGTTTGATGTAGAGGTATACCTCCTAGACAGGATGCTAGTCTATATCCTGTTTCAGTAGTAAGGCTGTTTGATGTAGAGGTACACCTCCTAGACAGGATGCTAGTCTATATCCTGTTTCAGTAGTAAGGCTGTTTGATGTAGAGGTACACCTCCTAGACAGGATGCTAGTCTATATCCTGTTTCAGTAGTAAGGCTGTTTGATGTAGAGGTACACCTCCTAGACAGGATGCTAGTCTATCTCAAGACCTCACAAGTGTGTGCTGTTGTATTGTGAATATTGTCATTCATAAAAAAAACATATGGTCCCTATAGGAGCTGTGCCTATAGGAGCTGTGCCTATAGGAGCTGTGCCTATAGGAGCTGTGCCTGTGTGAGGAGCTGTGCCTGTGTGAGGAGCTGTCCCTATAGGAGCTGTGCCTGTGTGAGATGATTTAATGGAAGAGAGAGATATAAACTGATTAAAGGTTTGGCAGTGACACAATAACCCAAATATCTAATGATTAATAGCAACGTTAGGTAACTATATGACACTGCTATATCAGGAGGATAATGACAATGTTAGGTAACTATAGGACAATTCTATATAAGGAAGAGGTTTTGATAGAAGTCTGTGCTTTGTCTCTCTGGAGAGTCAGAGACGTTTTGAGTGTGTGTGTGTGTGTGTGTGTGATTTGTAGAAGCAATTTGTACGGGGAGGGCGGGGGGGGTTGGTTATAAAGCCCCACTGGGAGGCTCTTACCTCAGGGCCTGGATGATTATAAAGCCCCACTGGGAGGCTCTTACCTCAGGGCCTGGATGGTTATAAAGCCCCACTGGGAGGCTCTAACCTCAGGGCCTGGATGGTTATAAAGCCCCACTGGGAGGCTCTTACCTCAGGGCCTGGATGGTTATAAAGCCCCACGGGGAGGCTCTAACCTCAGGGCCTGGATGATTATAAAGCCCCACTGGGAGGCTCTAACCTCAGGGCCTGGATGATTATAAAGCCCCACTGGGAGGCTCTAACCTCAGGGCCTGGATGGTTATAAAGCCCCACTGGGAGGCTCTTACCTCAGGGCCTGGATGGTTATAAAGCCCCACTGGGAGGCTCTTACCTCAGGGCCTGGATGGTTATAAAGCCCCACTGGGAGGCTCTTACCTCAGGGCCTGGATGGTTATAAAGCCCCACTGGGAGGCTCTTACCTCAGGGCCTGGATGGTTATAAAGCCCCACTGGGAGGCTCTTACCTCAGGGCCTGGATGGTTATAAAGCCCCACTGGGAGGCTCTAACCTCAGGGCCTGGATGGTTATAAAGCCCCACTGGGAGGCTCTTACCTCAGGGCCTGGATGGTTATAAAGCCCCACTGGGAGGCTCTTACCTCAGGGCCTGGATGGTTATAAAGCCCCACTGGGAGGCTCTTACCTCAGGGCCTGGATGATTATAAAGCCCCACTGGGAGGCTCTAACCTCAGGGCCTGGATGGTTATAAAGCCCCACTGGGAGGCTCTTACCTCAGGGCCTGGATGGTTATAAAGCCCCACTGGGAGGCTCTTACCTCAGGGCCTGGATGGTTATAAAGCCCCACTGGGAGGCTCTTACCTCAGGGCCTGGATGGTTATAAAGCCCCACTGGGAGGCTCTTACCTCAGGGCCTGGACCAGGTTCAAGTCGGTGAATTCATGGAGCTCCACAAAGTCATGGAGGACCTGGAGGTTGAACTCATCTCTGTAGGGAAAATAATAGAATTTGTTTAGTAACGATTTTCTGAAATCATTGTTCAATTATTTGAGTGTAGAGACACAGACACAAAAAATGACAAACACACAGACATTTAGACACAGGGCCAGACACACAAATGCTCGTACACACACACGTATGTATATCCTCACACAATCAATAAAAACTGGGGGAGGGACACACACACACACGGTGACACCTCTAGCATGACATCACTCTTCTTGACATCTGTGGCCTTTGGAGTTAGTGATACTCCCCCTGAGATAGACAGGAGGCCTCCCAGGACCTATCCCTGACAGGGTCAAAACCAGCTCTGCCCTGGGGGATTCCTGACCAATCAGGGAGAGCACACACACAGTCAGCCCCTCCCCCACTGGAATCATAAATCTCTTTATACCAATTGGACAGAGCAGAGCATCCATGACGATATCTGGGTGGTGTTCATGACCTAATAAACACAACTCGGCTCTCCATTTCCTGGTCTGGCTTGTCGACTAGCCGACCACACCCAGGCTGTAGCACTATAAGTTAGGCAATGCACCCAGGTAATAACACACACAACGCACATACATTGGGTGTTGCCTGTTATATGGCTTTGAATTAATATAAAAGATGGTATTTCTTCAGGAGAGACTCAACTTTTACAGTTTTTTTCAGCTTCAGTCAACATTCCAGGATTTTTAGGTACTTAACATTATTTAGAATGGATGAAGTGGAAATCAAAGTCAGACAGACTGTGAAGGAATCAACGTCTCTGTTTTGAGGTCTGAGGATCTAGATGTGGATCTAATAAAGGGCGTTGGGGGGAGGGGAAAGGGGGGAAAGGGCCGTTGGGGGGAAAGGGCCGTTGGGGGGAAAGGGAAAAGGGCCGTTGGGGGGAAAGGGCCGTTGGGGGGAAAGGGCCGTTGGGGGGAAAGGGCCGTTGGGGGAAAAGGGCCATTGGGGGGAAAGGGCCGTTGGGGGGAAAGGGCCGTTGGGGGGAAAGGGCCGTTGGGGGGAAAGGGCCGTTGGGGGGAAAGGGCCGTTGGGGGGAAAGGGCCGTTGGGAGAAAAGGGGAAAGGGCCGTTGGGGGGAAAGGGCCGTTGGGAGAAAAGGGGAAAGGGCCGTTGGGGGGAAAGGGCCGTTGGGGGAAAAGGGCCATTGAGGGAAAAGGGAAAAGGGCCATTGAGGGAAAAGGGCCGTTGGGGGGAAAGGGCCGTTGGGGGAAAAGGGCCGTTGGGGGGAAAGGGAAAAGGGCCGTTGAGGGAAAAGGGCCGTTGGGGGGAAAGGGGAAAGGCCCGTTGGGGGGAAAGGGCCGTTGGGGGGAAAGGGCCGTTGGGGGGAAAGGGCCGTTGGGGGAAAAGGGAAAAGGGCCGTTGGGGGGAAAGGGCCGTTGGGGGGAAAGGGGAAAGGGCCGTTGGGGGGAAAGGGAAAAGGGCCGTTGAGGGAAAAGGGCCGTTGGGGGGAAAGGGCCGTTGGGGGGAAAGGGCCGTTGGGGGGAAAGGGCCGTTGGGGGGAAAGGGGAAAGGGCCGTTGGGGGGAAAGGGGAAAGGGCCGGTGGGGGGAAAGGGCCGTTGGGGGAAAAGGGCCGTTGTGGGGAAAAGGGCCGTTGTGGGGAAAGGGCCGTTGGGGGGAAAGGGCCGTTGGGGGGAAAGGGCCGTTGGGGGGAAAGGGCCGTTGGGGGGAAAGGGCCGTTGGGGGGAAAGGGCCGCTGTGGGGAAAGGGCCGTTGTGGGGAAAGGGGAAAGGGCCGTTGAGGGAAAAGGGCCGTTGGGGGAAAAGGCCCGTTGTGGGGAAAAGGGCCGTTGTGGGGAAAGGGCCGTTGTGGGGAAAGGGCCGTTGTGGGGAAAGGGCCGTTGGGGGGAAAGGGCCGTTGGGGGGAAAGGGCCGTTGGGGGGAAAGGGCCGTTGGGGGAAAAGGGCCGTTGTGGGGAAAAGGGCCGTTGGGGGAAAAGGGGAAAGGGCCGTTGTGGGAAAAGGGGAAAGGGCCGTTGTGGGAAAAGGGGAAAGGGCCGTTGGGGGGAAAGGGGATGTGCCTAACCTGACAGAGGAAAGTATGTGATCTGGAAATGGGACATCTTTGACAGGAAAGAAGTGACGTCCTTCTGAACCACACAATACACACAGAAACACAAACATGACAAACACACACACACACCCCCTCCTCCTGACACAACCACATAAAGAGACGTAGCATGCATCTTGCCCCCACTGACCTCTCCCCAAGGTAGTCTCCGATGGCTGTCTTGTTTAGCCCCTCCCCCTTGTACAGGAACTGGGCGATGTCAGAGCTGGTGTGCTTAAGCAGGTCGTTCTCAATCAGGAACTTAATCCCCTGAGAAAATACAACATATATCCCGTGTCAGACCCTCGTTACAACGGGGGCGTTCCAGGTCGTATTGTTTGTAGCCGTGCGGCACATATCAAAAGATTGAAATCATATTTTAGCTAAATTGGGGGTGATCCCGACCGAGACTCAAACACGGGTACGATCCATACCATAATGTCAAGAGGTTGGAACCTCCTGATTGATGAGGTTGCTAGGCGTTTGGTTAAGGTCACTACAATTGTTATTGTGGTTCCTGAAACGTCAAACACTTCTCCACACCTGCTCCAAAACCCACAACCTGGAACAGCACAACTATATCAAACCCACAGGACACATTCAGAATGTCTATTTCCCTCCAATTCAACTCTGAACCTGGAAGCCAGTTGCATTGCCTTGTTTCCTTGTTCCCCTCTAACCAGGGACTGATTTAGACCTGGGACACCAGGTGGGTGGAATAATGATCAGGTAGAACAGAACCAGCAGGATCCGGACCTCGTAGGGTCAGATGTGAATAACCCTGGGCTGGGATTCCCAAACGCATCGTAGCACTAAGATCATCTTTCGTGCATTTAGTTTGAATAGAATGAAGATGATGTTGGTGCTGCGATGCTTTTGGGAAACCAGCCCTGGTCTATTTGATACTCACCTTTTTAGGGTCCATGTTGAATTTCTTTCGGCCCATGGCCACTTGTTTGTTCCTCTGCATGTTTTTCCTGAAACATTAAATCAAATAGAATCTAATTCAAATGTATTTGTCACATACACGGAACCAACAACGCAAAGTAAGAAAAGATTTGCTAAATAAACTAAAGTAAAAGAAAAAAGTAACACAATAAATAACAATAAGGAGGCTATATACAGGGGGTACCGGTACTGAGTCAATGTGAGGTGGTACCGGTACTGAGTCAATATGAGGGGGTACCGGTACTGAGTCAATGTGAGGGGGTACCGGTACTGAGTCAATGTGAGGGGGTACCGGTACTGAGTCAATGTGAGGGGGTACAGGTACTGAGTCAATGTGGGGGGGTACCGGTACTGAGTCAATGTGAGGGGGTACCGGTACTGAGTCAATGTGAGGGGGTACCGGTACTGAGTCAATGTGAGGGGAAACATGTACTGAGTCAATGTGAGGGGTTAGAGGTACTGAGTCAATGTGAGGGGGTACCGGTACTGAGTCAATGTGAGGGGGTACCGGTACTGAGTCAATGTGAGGGGGTACCGGTACTGAGTCAATGTGAGGGGTACCGGCACTGAGTCAATATGAGGGTGTACCGGTACTGAGTCAATGTGAGGGGGTAGAGGTACTGAGTCAATGTGAGGGGGTAGAGGTACTGAGTCAATGTGAGGGGGTAGAGGTACTGAGTCAATGTGAGGGGGTACCGGTACTGAGTCAATGTGAGGTGGTAGAGGTACTGAGTCAATGTGAGGGGGTACAGGTACTGAGTCAATGTGAGGGGGTACAGGTACTGAGTCAATGTGAGGGGGTAGAGGTTCTGATCTGAGTCAATGTGAGGGGGTACCGGTACTGAGTCAATGTGAGGGGGTACAGGTACTGAGTCAATGTGAGGGGGTACAGGTACTGAGTCAATGTGAGGGGGTACCGGTACTGAGTCAATGTGAGGGGGTACCGGTACTGAGTCAATATGAGGGGGTACTGAGTCAATGTGAGGGGGTACATGTACTGAGTCAATGTGAGGGGGTACATGTACTGAGTCAATGTGAGGGGGTACCGGTACTGAGTCAATGTGAGGGGGTACAGGTACTGAGTCCATATGAGCGGGTACAGGTTCGTCCAGTTAATTCAGGTAATATGTACATGTAGGTAGGGGTAAAGTGACTATGCATAGATAATAAACAGAGAGTAGCAGTAGTGTAAAAAGGGGGTCAATACAAATAGTCCGGGTAGCCATTTGAATAATATGAAATGAATTAGAGATTATTATTGTATCCCCCATCTGTGATGCTGTCAGGGCTGGTTTCCTGGATACAGATGACATTGGAGCAGTTTTAACTGCCAAGGTGATGACAACATGTTCAATTCATGAAAGTATTATTGCACTACAAAACACTTTCAGATGAGATATTCCATGCTTTTCAGTCCAGCGCTAGACTTCACCAGGGTCTGGGAAACAGCCCCACCAATAAGTGTTTGTGTGATGCCATGTAAATATTTTCATTTCAAATCACACACATTGATCTCCATCATCTATTTACTCATCTCACATTGGGTCAATATTATGTGTCCGTTCACTTATTAGTTCAAATAATACTTTCATGAATTGAACATGTTGTCATCACCTTGGCAGTTAAAACTGCTCCAATGGGCCACTGATGACAACATTCAAGATGAAATGGTGACTCAACAATAAGCACTCTTCACTGTCACCATGCTTACGTCACCTTAACCCAGTTAGCCAAAGGTCACCAGACTTCCTCTTTGATGAATTATTTCCCCCAGCATTCCTTTGGCTATTGTCATTGGGAACTACAGTTCTCCCCAGCGTCAGGTATAACAGATGACCACTATTGAACAGCGGCCCATTTCCAAAGCTACAGGAGTTGGTGATTCACAGAAACAAAAACAACAGTTTCCCCTCCTGATGGTCTTTGACACATGGACTGGTAAAGACTCAGATGACTCTGGTAAAGACTCAGGTGACTCTGGTAAAGACTCAGATGACTCTGGTAAAGGCTCAGGTGACTCTGGTAAAGACTCAGGTGACTCTGGTAAAGGCTCAGGTGACTCTGGTAAAGACTCAGATGACTCTGGTAAAGGCTCAGATGACTCTGGTAAAGGCTCAGATGACTCTGGTAAAGGCTCAGATGACTCTGGTAAAGACTCAGATGACTCTGGTAAAGACTCAGGTGACTCTGGTAAAGACTCAGATGACTCTGGTAAAGACTCAGATGACTCTGGTAAAGGCTCAGGTGACTCTGGTAAAGGCTCAGGTGACTCTGGTAAAGACTCAGATGACTCTGGTAAAGGCTCAGATGACTCTGGTAAAGGCTCAGATGACTCTGGTAAAGGCTCAGATGACTCTGGTAAAGGCTCAGATGACTCTGGTAAAGGCTCAGATGACTCTGGTAAAGGCTCAGATGACTCTGGTAAAGACTCAGATGACTCTGGTAAAGACTCAGATGACTCTGGTAAAGACTCAGATGACTCTGGTAAAGACTCAGATGACTCTGGTAAAGGCTCAGATGACTCTGGTAAAGACTCAGATGACTCTGGTAAAGACTCAGATGACTCTGGTAAAGACTCAGATGACTCTGGTAAAGACTCAGATGACTCTGGTAAAGGCTCAGATGACTCTGGTAAAGGCTCAGATGACTCTGGCAAAGACTCAGATGACTCAGGTAAAGACTCAGATGACTCTGGTAAAGACTCAGATGCTCTTTATACAACTTAGTAAATGGCCAGAGCAAACAAAAGTGTATGTCTGAAAAAGAAGTGAGTGGTGGGATGGGGTGGGATCCCCCTCAACTTGAGTACCCCACGGCCCACACGCCAAAGTACCCTTCACTTCTTCCCTCCCTAGGGACCCTCCATTGTCTGCTCTACCCAAACACCTCTGCATTATTGAATAGCCCCCCCCCCCCCCCCCATCACGGTGGGCGTGGTTGATCAAACATTTAAAAGCACTAGTCAGTGTATGTGTGTGTATGTGGCGGTGTGATTGTGTGTGTGAGCAAGCGTGTGTGTGTGAGCACATGCCTGTGCGTGCATGTGTGTGCGTGGTGTTTTGGGGAGGGGAAGAGGGTTGGTACCATCTGGACAGTAAGGTATAAATATTTAACAACAGTCATTTGCTAGGTTAATGGAATACAAACAAAGAAGCAATTTGGACTGTCGGAGATAGGAGATGGTACGGAACCCTGAAGAACCTTAAAAAAACCTAAGGAACTCTGAAGAACCCTAAGGAACCCGGAAGAACCCTAAAAAACACAAGGAATCCTGAAGAACCACAAGGAACCCTGAAGAACCTTAAGGAACCCTAAGGAAACCTGATTCCATACTGTTACACACTCACCTCTCCTCTGTGGAACCCAGGTTCTCGATCTCACTGGTCACTTCTGCTATCTCATTCTTCAGACGCTGGAAGTTAGAGAGAGGAGGGGGTTAGGACCAAACACACAGAGCATTACGCTCAGTCTGCTGTCCCAGGACAGATTGTGAGGTTCCAGAACATTCTATTTCTCCTCCAGACCCGTCAGTGCCCAGTCTGTGCCCACTGCTGCCACCATGCAGTCTCCCCATAAACCCCTAACCAATACTGACACTAACCACTCCAATCTAATATCAACCGGATGTGTACGTGCCCTGCAGCAGGTCTCTCTTTCTCCCAAACACTTTCTTCTTTACAAACCACATTAAAAGGGAGGAACATTGGTGAATGACCTCCATACACAGGGAGTACAGAGCAGGACATTTGATTATTTGGGGGTTATGTTTGGGAGATTAATGGAGATATTGCCGATTCTGTCTTTTCTGACAGCTCTGTGAGAGCCCAGTTCCAGAGAGGGAGGGTGGGAGGGTGACGGGCCAGACTGGCAGTCACCAGTCCCATACGAGGGCGAAACAGGGTGGAGACTGGAGGGGGGAACTACATCATGATGGCATGGGGGACACAGCTAATAAAGAGAGGGTGTGAGATCTCTCGTCCTCCTGCGTTGTCATCACAGCCAGCCAGACCAGGGGATGCTAGAGTGTCACATGGACCATGTTACTGAGAATGACCAGGGTCACCAGACACACCACAGAGGTCACCAGTGCTTTGCGCTCTTGGTAAGACTAGCCTGGATAAATAAAGGTAAATGAAATGAAAGATAAGATACCATGGAGAGGCAACGTTAACTTGTAGTGTAAGAAATGCATGTATTAATTAACCTCCCTGCCTTGATATGAGCTTCACTGACTGACACAGTAGATGAAGGGTGGATGAAGGACTCTGCATGTCTCATGGGAACTTAGCTAACCCCATTCTGGCTGGGTGTGTGAGGAGTGACACCAAATGAAATGATCTAGTCATTTTACAGCTCTTAATGCTCTTCCAAGACCTGGGTTCAAATAGTATTTGTCTTTCAAATTCCTTGCTCAATCAAACACTCCTAGTATTTGACAGAAAAACAAATCCTATTTGACCCAGGTCCCTTGACCCTATTTATCTACTGTTAGTCGCCCTACTGCTCACACTCCCAGTCAACCACTAACTAGTCCACATACAACTAGCTAGGCTTCATCTCAACATAGTCAGGTTACTGAAGGGTGTCCTGCACTTTGTGGGGGGAAAGGCCACATTCTTCATGGGCCATAATATCTGGAGGATATATTCAGTCTCTTTGCAGTGAGGGGCATCTGGAGGATATAGTCAGTCTCTTTGCAGTGAGGGGAATCTGGAGGATTTATGCAGTCTCTTTGCAGTGAGGGGCATCTGGAGGATATATGCAGTCTCTTTGCAGTGAGGGGCATCTGGACGATATATGCAGTCTCTTTGCAGTGAGGGGCATCTGGAGGATATATGCAGTCTCTTTGCAGTGAGGGGCATCTGGAGGATATATGCAGTCTCTTTGCAGTGAGGGGCATCTGGAGGATATATGCAGTCTCTTTGCAGTGAGGGGCATCTGGAGGATATATGCAGTCTCTTTGCAGTGAGGGGCATCTGGAGGATATATGCAGTCTCTTTGCAGTGAGGGGCATCTGGAGGATATATGCAGTCTCTTTGCAGTGAGGGGCATCTGGAGGATATATGTAGTCTCTTTGCAGTGAGGGGCATCTGGAGGATATATGCAGTCTCTTTGCAGTGAGGGGCATCTGGAGGATATAGGCAGTCTCTTTGCAGTGAGGGGCATCTGGAGGATATATGCAGTCTCTTTGCAGTGAGGGGCATCTGGAGGATATATGCAGTCTCTTTGCAGTGAGGGGCATCTGGAGGATATATGCAGTCTCTTTGCAGTGAGGGGCATCTGGAGGATATATTCAGTCTCTTTGCAGTGAGGGGCATCTGGAGGATATATGCAGTCTCTTTGCAGTGAGGGGCATCTGGAGGATATATGCAGTCTCTTTGCAGTGAGGGGCATCTGGAGGATATATTCAGTCTCTTTGCAGTGAGGGGCATCTGGAGGATATATTCAGTCTCTTTGCAGTGAGGGGCATCTGGAGGATATATGCAGTTTCTTTGCAGTGAGGGGCATCTGGAGGATATATTCAGTCTCTTTGCAGTGAGGGGCATCTGGAGGATATATGCAGTTTCTTTGCAGTGAGGGGCATCTGGAGGATTAAGGCAGGGGTGGAGCTAACTGGCATCCAAAAGCAGAGGAGAGGACAGACAGAGCCTGCAGAGAGCCTGCTGGGTCAACAGAAAAAGGGTTGAGAAGCCTGACTCTACACCACCAAGACCTCCCCTCTACACCCCCAAGACCTCCCCTCTACACCCCCAAGACCTCCCCTCTACACCCCCAAGACCTCCCCTCTACACCCCCAAGACCTCCCCTCTACACCCCCAAGACCTCTCCTCTACACCCCCAGACCTCCCCTCTACATCCCCAAGACCTCCCCTCTACATCCCCAAGACCTCCCCTCTACACCCCCAAATCCTCCCCTTACACCCCCAGACCTCCCCTCTACACCCACAAGACCTCCCCTCTACACCCCCAAGACCTCCCCTCTACACCCCCAAGACCTCCCCTCTACACCCCCAGACCTCCCCTCTACACCCACAAGATCTCCCCTCTACACCCCCAGAGCTCCCCTCTACACCCCCAAGACCTCCCCTCTACACCCCCAAGACCTCCCCTCTACACCCCCAAGACCTCCCCTCTACACCCCCAGACCTCCCCTATACACCCCCAGACCTCCCCTCTACACCCCCAGAGCTCCCCTCTACACCCCCAAGACCTCCCCTCTACACCCCCAATACCTCCCCTCTACACCCCCAGACCTCCCCTATACACCCCCAGACCTCCCCTCTACACCCACAAGATCTCCCCTCTACACCCCCAGAGCTCCCCTCTACACCCCCAAGACCTCCCCTCTACACCCCCAAGACCTCCCCTCTACACCCCCAAGAACTCCCCTCTACACCCCCAAGACCTCCCATACACCCCCAAGACCTCCCCCCTACACCCCCAGACCTCCCCCTACACCCCCAAGACCTCCCCCTACACCCCCAAGACCTCCCCCCTACACCCCCAAGACCTACCCCCCTCTAAAGCAGGGCTGCGTTCAGCAGGGCACAACGTTGTGGAAGGCTCAAATAGAAATATTCGGATGTAGAAGAACCATGCCTATCTGACTAGAGAAAGTGGTATGTTTCACGTGACACGGCTGGAGCACTGGGGGGTGATGATTTAACAGGTTTGGAAAGGAGAGACAAATCCTACCAACAGACTTCTACTGTACTTTAAACAAATAAGGATCAGTGTGTGTCTGGAACACATTTTAATACTGGGAGATGCTGATACTGATGTAACCCCCAATACATCTTAACACACCTCTCTCCTCCTCCACACACACACCTCTCCTCCTCCACACACACACACCTCTCCCCCTCCACACACACACCTCTCCCCCTCCACACACACACCTCTCCCCCTCCACACACACACACCTCTCCCCCTCCACACACACACACCTCTCCCCCTCCACACACACACCTCTCCCCCTCCACACACACACCTCTCCCCCTCCACACACACCTCTCCCCCTCCACACACACCTCTCCCCCTCCACACACACCTCTCCTCCTCCACACACACCTCTCCTCCTCCACACACACCTCTCCCCCTCCACACACACACCTCTCCTCCTCCACACACACCTCTCCTCCTCCACACACACCTCTCCCCCTCCACACACACCTCTCCTCCTCCCCACACACCTCTCCTCCTCCACACACACACCTCTCCTCCTCCACACACACCTCTCCTCCTCCCCACACATCTCTCCTCCTCCACACACACCTCTCCTCCTCCACACACACCTCTCCCCCTCCACACACACCTCTCCCCCTCCACACACACCTCTCCTCCTCCCCACACACCTCTCCTCCTCCACACACACACCTCTCCTCCTCCCCACACACCTCTCCTCCTCCACACACACCTCTCCACACACACACCTCTCCTCCTCCACACACACACCTCTCCTCCTCCACACACACACACCTCTCCTCCTCCACACACACACACACCTCTCCTCCTCCACACACACACCTCTCCTCCTCCACACACACACCTCTCCTCCTCCACACACACACCTCTCCTCCTCCACACACACCTCTCCTCCTCCACACACATCTCCTCCTCCACACACATCTCCTCCTCCACACACACCTCTCCCCCTCCACACACACCTCTCCTCCCCACACACACACCTCTCCTCCTCCACACACACCTCTCCTCCCCACACACACACCTCTCCCCCTCCCCACACACCTCTCCCCCTCCACACACACCTCTCCCCCTCCACACACACACCTCTCCTCCTCCACACACCTCTCCCCCTCCCCACACACCTCTCCTCCTCCACACACACACCTCTCCCCCTCCACACACACACCTCTCCCCCTCCACACACACCTCTCCCCCTCCCCACACACCTCTCCCCCTCCACACACACACCTCTCCCCCTCCACACACACCTCTCCCCCTCCCCACACACACTGTACCTGAATGTCTTCCAGAAGCTCTTGCTTGCGTCTGCGGATGTTTTCCAGCTCATGCTGCTCCTCAGGGGTGAGGTCATCTGGCACTGTGGGGACACAGAGAGAGAGGTTAGGTTTGGGTTATCCCAAAATACTCACAGAACACACCTTCCTGGGCCCTATCGTTCTCACTGTAGCCTACCTGTTCCCTGAGGCAGGGGAATGAGACAAACCTAGCAAAAAGAGATTGAAGGCTCTGAGTAGGGTCTGGGAGCCTAGAGAGAAAGAATGAGGAGAAAGAGAGACAGAGAGAGAAGGAACTAACTAGAGGAGAGGGTGAGAGGTCTGTTTTGGAAGTAAGACAAATCGATAACCGACAAAAACACTGAAAGCTAAGGAGAAGATAAGGCTTCCTGCACACCCGAGCCTTAGCCTACATTAGAAGGTAGTCAGGGGGAGAACAGTCCAAGAGAAAGACGTGACATTTCCCAGCAGTACAGGGCAGCCTGCCGGAAGCCTACTGCCCATGTTTACAAACACTCCAAGAACAGTCAAGTCCACAGCACATCACAGTGAAGCAATAAGACAGCATTTCCCCAGATTCATTTACAAGTGGGTTGTAAAGGACACACTACAACAACACCAGGAAACACTGCAACAAGCCAGAACAACCCTACCCCCTTCACACAGATAACTCCACCTGCCAGGACATGATGCCCTAGTTCAGGACTTACAGCTCCGCCTCATGTCTGACATCACATCCACCACCAACACCCCAAAGGGCAACAAACAGGATGAAGGTTCTGTATTGGTCTGTGGCTCCTCCAGTTCACAATGGACATGCTCTATACTGCACTCTGGGGGATCATATCCTCTGGTATGTGTGTACCAGCTCAGTCGAAGTGAAATACAAGCCCAGGACAGAAGTGTCAGGACAGCAGTGTCAGGACAGCAGTACCAGGACAGCAGTGTCAGGACAGCAGTGTCAGGACAGCAGTGTCAGGACAGCAGTGCCAGGACAGCAGTGTCAGGACAGCAGTGCCAGGACAGCAGTGTCAGGACAGCAGTGTCAGGACAGCAGTGTCAGGACAGCAGTGCCAGGACAGCAGTGCCAGGACAGCAGTGTCAGGACAGCAGTGCCAGGACAGCAGTGCCAGGACAGCAGTGTCAGGACAGCAGTGCCAGGACAGCAGTGTCAGGACAGCAGTGTCAGGACAGCAGTGTCAGGACAGCAGTGTCAGGACAGCAGTGCCAGGACAGCAGTGTCAGGACAGCAGTACCAGGACAGCAGTGTCAGGAGAGCAGTGCCAGGACAGCAGTAGCAGGACAGCAGTGCCAGGACAGCAGTGTCAGGACAGCAGTAGCAGGACAGCAGTACCAGGACAGCAGTACCAGGACAGCAGTACCAGGACAGCAGTACCAGGACAGCAGTGCCAGGACAGCAGTACCAGGACAGCAGTGTCAGGACAGCAGTAGCAGGACAGCAGTGCCAGGACAGCAGTGTCAGGACAGCAGTGCCAGGACAGCAGTAGCAGGACAGCAGTACCAGGACAGCAGTACCAGGACAGCAGTAGCAGGACAGCAGTGCCAGGCCAGCAGTACCAGGACAGCAGTACCAGGACAGCAGTGCCAGGACAGCAGTACCAGGACAGCAGTGCCAGGCCAGCAGTACCAGGACAGCAGTGCCAGGACAGCAGTGTCAGGACAGCAGTAGCAGGACAGCAGTACCAGGACAGCAGTAGCAGGACAGCAGTAGCAGGACAGCAGTAGCAGGACAGCAGTACCAGGACAGCAGTAGCAGGACAGCAGTACCAGGACAGCAGTAGCAGGACAGCAGTAGCAGGACAGCAGTAGCAGGACAGCAGTACCAGGACAGCAGTAGCAGGACAGCAGTACCAGGACAGCAGCGTCAGGACAGCAGTGACAGGACAGCAGTAGCAGGACAGCAGTAGCAGGACAGCAGTGCCAGGACAGCAGTAGCAGGACAGCAGTGCCAGGACAGCAGTGTCAGGACAGCAGTGCCAGGACAGCAGTAGCAGGACAGCAGTACCAGGACAGCAGTACCAGGACAGCAGTGCCAGGACAGCAGTGCCAGGACAGCAGTAGCAGGACAGCAGTACCAGGACAGCAGTACCAGGACAGCAGTACCAGGACAGCAGTGCCAGGACAGCAGTACCAGGACAGCAGTGCCAGGCCAGCAGTACCAGGACAGCAGCGTCAGGACAGCAGTGACAGGACAGCAGTGTCAGGACAGCAGTGCCAGGACAGCAGTACCAGGACAGCAGTGCCAGGACAGCAGTAGCGTGGCATATCTCAAAGCCCTGTCACTGCCTGTACGGTCATTTTTAGCTTCCCCCGGGCCAAGGACTGAGGGAGGAGCAAGCTGTCCTGAATGATTGGGGTGCTCTGTGTGTGTGTGTGTGTGTGTGTGTGTGTGTGTGTGTGTGTGTGTGTGTGTGTGTGTGTGTGTGTGTGTGTGTGTGTGTGTGTGTCAGGGCCATTGAAAGTAAAGGAGAGAGCCATTCCTATACAGCACTAACCAAAGGTGACACCATTCACAACACAACAAATAATTTCATACATGTTTAGACAACAAGACACTTTCCTCAACAATCAACGACCCATGTCTGAGTCTCTCAAACCCAATGGATCAACTTCCTGTTAAAACACAGGCGATAAGAAAGGTGGTTCCTGTACCCACGGCCTCTCTATGGGGGTGTGAACCTGCTGGTGACCCCTCTCCTCCCTCAACACCCAGGAGATCATAAGCTGAAGGTTCATAGGTCAAAGATCATGGGCTGTGGTTGACCCCGGTGGGGCTCACTAGAAGACTAACAAGCCCAGGAACGGGGAGGTAAATAGATGTGATCTGGAAAATGCTGAATTTATCTGAAATTTCACCTGAAAACAAACACAGAAATTAGAATTAAAATGCATCATTTAAATATTGAAAGTAACTGTCAAACCCAATAGCTTGATGAGAAGAACACTTTGAATCCCAAACTAGAATGTCTGGTCATTTTAAACAGGGATAATAGACTACAGGGGTCATAAAGAATGACAAGGGTTTCTGATTGGACAAATCCAGGTAGTTCCTCCCTGTTTCAGTTAGTTTCTATTGGGTTTGGTGTCTAATGAACATGACCCAGGGTTCTTCCTCAGCCTCGTCCACCTTTCAGCGGGAACGCCGGAAACCGGCCGCACAGATGCCTCCAAAATGCTCAAAGTATCCATGACAACCACCTGCTTTGCCTGCCTGCCTGCCTGCCACCTGTCAAGGCTAAGACATTGACCATGTCTGTTAGACACACAGATAAATAAATACTGAATGGCCTTTTATTTCTTTCTGCAGGCAGTCAGAATGTCCTTGAGACGAAGAATGTATTTGATACCTGGCCCTACATACTGTACACACTAGAGGTCGACCGATTATGATTTTTCAACGCCGATACCGATTATTTGAGGACAAAAAAAAAGCTGATGCCGATTAATCGGCCGATTTTTAAAATGTATTTGTAATAATGACAATTACAACAATACTGAATGAACACTTATTTTAACTTCATATAATACATCAATCAAATCAATTTAGCCTCAAATAAATAATGAAACATGTTCAATTTGGTTTAAATAATGCAAAAACAAAGTGTTGGAGAAGAAAGTAAAAGTGTAATATGTGCCATGTAAGAAAGCTAACGTTTAAGTTCCTTGTACAGAACATGAGAACATATGAAAGCTGGTGGTTCCTTTTAACATGAGTCTTCAATATTCCCAGGTAAGACGTTTTAGGTTGTAGTTATTATAGGAATTATAGGACTATTTCCCTCTATACCATTTGTATTTCATATACCTTTGACTATTGGATGTTCTTATAGGAACTTCAGTATTGCCAGTGTAACAGTATAGCTTCCGGCCCTCTCCTCGCCCCTTACTGGGCTCGAACCAGGAACACATCGACAACAGCCACCCTCGAAGCAGCGTTACCCATGCAGAGCAAGGGGAACATCTACTCCTAAGTCTCAGAGCAAGTGACGTTTGAAGCGCTATTAGCGCGCACCCCGCTAACTAGCTAGCCATCACATCACATCGTTACACCAGCCTAATCTCGGGAGTTGATAGGCTTGAAGTCATAAACAGCAGAGCTGCTGGCAAAACGCACAAAAGTGCTGTTTGAATGAATGCTTATGAGCCTGCTGGTGCCTACCATCGCTCAGACTGCTCTATCAAATCATAGACTTAATTATAACATAATAACACACAGAAATACGAGCCTTAGGTCATTAATATGGTCGAATCCGGAAACTATCATCTCGAAAACAAAACATTTATTCTTTCAGCGAAATACGGAACCGTTCCGTATTTTATCTAACGAGTGGCATCCATCAGTCTAAATATTCCTGTTACATTGCACAACCTTCAATGTTATGTCATAATTACGTACAATTCTGGCAAATTAGTTCGCAACGAGCCAGGCAGCCCAAACTGTTACATATACCCTGACAGAGAGAGAGAGAACAAACTAAAGAGAGAGAGAGAAAGAGACAGGGACAGACAGAGAGAGAGACAGAGAGACAGACAGAGAGAGAGACAGAGAGAGAGCGAGACAGACAGACAGAGAGAGACAGACAGACAGAGAGAGAGACAAGTCTCTCTCTCTGTCTGTCTCTCTGTCTGTCTCTCTGTCTCTCTCTCTGTCTGTCTCTCTGTCTGTCTCTCTGTCTGTCTCTCTGTCTGTCTCTCTGTCTCTCTCTCTGTCTCTCTCTTTAGTTCGTTCTCTCTCTCTCTCTCTCTGTCTCTCTTTAGTTCGTTCTCTCTCTGTCTCTCTCTCTCTCTCTCTCTCTCTGTTTGTTCTCTCTCTCTCTGTGTCTCTCTTTAGTTCGTTCTCTCTCTCTCTCCAGTTTGTTCTCTCTCTCTCCAGTTTGTTCTCTCTCTCTTCAGTTCGTTCTCTCTCTCTTCAGTTCGTTCTCTCTCTCTTCAGTTCGTTCTCTCTCTCTTCAGTTCGTTCTCTCTCTCTTCAGTTCGTTCTCTCTCTCTCTTCAGTTCGTTCGCTCTCTCTTTAGTTTGTTCTCTCTCTCTCTCTTCAGTTCGTTCTCTCTCTCTTTAGTTCGTTCTCTCTCTCTTTAGTTCGTTCTCTCTCTCTCGCTCTTCAGTTCGTTCTCTCTCTCTTTGGTTCGTTCTCTCTCTCTTTAGTTCGTTCTCTCTCTCTCTTCAGTTCGTTCTCTCTCTCTTTAGTTTGTTCTCTCTCTCTTTAGTTCGTTCTCTCTCTCTCTCTCTCTCTCTGTTCGTTCTCTCTCTCTTTAGTTCGTTCTCTCTCTCTCTCTCTCTTCAGTTTGTTCTCTCTCTCTTCAGTTCATTCTCTCTCTTCAGTTCGTTCTCTCTCTCTCTCTTCAGTTCGTTCTCTCTCTCTCTCTTCAGTTCGTTCTCTCTCTTCAGTTCGTTCTCTCTCTCTTCAGTTCGTTCTCTCTCTCTTCAGTTCGTTCTCTCTCTCTTCAGTTCATTCTCTCTCTCTCTTCAGTTCGTTCTCTCTCTCTAGTTCGTTCTCTCTCTCTCTCTCTCTCTCTTCAGTTCGTTCTCTCTCTTCAGTTCGTTCTCTCTCTCTTCAGTTCGTTCTCTCTCTCTTCAGTTCGTTCTCTCTCTCTTCAGTTCGTTCTCTCTCTCTTCAGTTCGTTCTCTCTCTCTCTCTCTCTTCAGTTCATTCTCTCTCTCTCTCTCTTCAGTTCATTCTCTCTCTTCAGTTCGTTCTCTCTCTCTCTTCAGTTCGTTCTCTCTCTCTCTTCAGTTCGTTCTCTCTCTCTCTTCAGTTCGTTCTCTCTCCCTCTTCAGTTCGTTCTCTCTCTCTCTTCAGTTCGTTCTCTCTCTCTTCAGTTCGTTCTCTCTCTCTCTTCAGTTCGTTCTCTCTCTCTTCAGTTCGTTCTCTCTCTCTTCAGTTCGTTCTCTCTCTCTTCAGTTCGTTCTCTCTCTCTCTTCAGTTCGTTCTCTCTCTCTCTTCAGTTCGTTCTCTCTCTCTCTTCAGTTCGTTCTCTCTCTCTCTTCAGTTCGTTCTCTCTCTCTCTTCAGTTCGTTCTCTCTCTCTCTTCAGTTCGTTCTCTCTCTCTCTTTAGTTCGTTCTCTCTCTCTTTAGTTCGTTCTCTCTCTCTTCAGTTCGTTCTCTCTCTCTTTAGTTCGTTCTCTCTCTCTCTCTTCAGTTCGTTCTCTGTCTCTTCAGTTCGTTCTCTCTCTCTTCAGTTCGTTCTCTCTCTCTTCAGTTCGTTCTCTCTCTCTTCAGTTCGTTCTCTCTCTCTCTTCAGTTCGTTCTCTCTCTCTCTCTTCAGTTCGTTCTCTCTCTCTCTCTCTTCAGTTCGTTCTCTCTCTCTCTCTTCAGTTCGTTCTCTCTCTCTCTCTTCAGTTCGTTCTCTCTCTCTCTCTCTTCAGTTCGTTCTCTCTCTCTCGCTTCAGTTCGTTCTCTCTCTCTCGCTTCAGTTCGTTCTCTCGCTCTCTCGCTTCAGTTCGTTCTCTCTCTCTCTCGCTTCAGTTCGTTCTCTCTCTCTCTCGCTTCAGTTCGTTCTCTCTCTCTCTCGCTTCAGTTCGTTCTCTCTCTCTCTCTTCAGTTCGTTCTCTCTCTCTCTCTCTCTTCAGTTCGTTCTCTCTCTCTCTCTTCAGTTCGTTCTCTCTCTCTCTCTCTTCAGTTCGTTCTCTCTCTCTCTCTCTCAGTTCGTTCTCTCTCTCTCTCTCAGTTCGTTCTCTCGCTCTCTCTTCAGTTCGTTCTCTCGCTCTTCAGTTCGTTCTCTCTCTCTCTTCAGTTCGTTCTCTCTCTCTCTCTTCAGTTCGTTCTCTCTCTCTCTCTCTTCAGTTCGTTCTCTCTCTCTCCAGTTCGTTCTCTCTCTCTCGCTTCAGTTTGTTCTCTCTCTCTCGCTTCAGTTCGTTCTCTCTCTCTCGCTTCAGTTCGTTCTCTCTCTCTCTCGCTTCAGTTCGTTCTCTCTCTCTCTCGCTTCAGTTCGTTCTCTCTCTCGCTCTTCAGTTCGTTCTCTCTCTCTCTCTTCAGTTCGTTCTCTCTCTCTCTCTCTCTTCAGTTCGTTCTCTCTCTCTCTCTCTTCAGTTCGTTCTCTCTCTCTCTCTCTCAGTTCGTTCTCTCTCTCTCAGTTCGTTCTCTCGCTCTCTCTTCAGTTCGTTCTCTCTCTCTCAGTTCGTTCTCTCGCTCTCTCTTCAGTTCGTTCTCTCGCTCTTCAGTTCGTTCTCTCTCTCTCTTCAGTTCGTTCTCTCTCTCTCTTCAGTTCGTTCTCGCTCTCTTCAGTTCATTCTCTCTCTCTCTCTCTCTCTCTTCAGTTCGTTCTCTCTCTCTTTAGTTCGTTCTCTCTCTCTCAGTTTGTTCTCTCTCTGGGTCTTCTGATGTTCTTCTTACTGTCCCTACCAGTCAAGACAGGAATGCAGTGGGTGTCTGTGTATGTTGTTTCCCCTGGTGCATCCACCCAGTATTCTCAGTTCATTTCCTGTTGTGTCTGTTAAGCACACAGCACTGCTCTGGCTTTACTCAGCGTGACATTCACTTGGACAATCAATGGTAGATGAGGCCCATGAAATGTAACACGCCATGAAGTAAAATCTGCCCTATTGGAATAGGATTCCTACACGGCCTATCAGCAGCAGCAGTGTGTGTGGTGTGTGTACGTGTGTACAGTATGTGTGTGTGCGCGTGTGTACTAGAGGTCGACCGATTAATCGGAATGGCCGATTTCAAGTTTTCATAACAATCGGAAATCGGTATTTCTGGACGCCGAATTTGCCAATTTATTATTTATTTATTTTTTAACACCTTTATTTAAACTTTATTTAACTAGGCAAGTCAGTTAAGAACATATTCTTATTTTCAATGACTAGGAACGGTGGGTTAACTGCCTGTTCAGGGGAAGAACGACAGATTTTTACCCTATCAGCTTGGGGATTCAATCTAGCAACCTTACGGTTAACTAGTCCAACGCTCTAACCACCTGCCTTACATTGCACTCCACGAGGATCCTGCCTGTTACGCGAATGCAGTAAGAAGCCAAGGTAAGTTTTTAGCTACAATATTACTAGTTTATCTAGCGTGTCCTGCGTTGCATATAATCGATGCTGTGCGCATTCGCGAAAAAGGCAGACAGAGAGAGAGAGAACAAACTAAAGAGAGAGACAGAGAGACAGACAGAACGAACAAACTAAAGAGACAGACAGACAGACAGACAGACAGACAGACAGAGACCAAGGCATCCCTTAACTACGGCCTTCCTCCTATAATACTATAGCTATCCTCTTCCCTAGACATTGACATGGCAGGCTATTCAGGGACGTAGCAGAAACACAGCCTTAGCCGCAGGTCAAAAACTCTGCTTCACATCAGACAACCACATGAGGGAGTAGTCCGTTCCTGTTGTGACATCAGTGCCATGTCACACTCACTTCCCTTCTCAGAATGTAAGCCTGTGTCCCCAATGGCACCCTATGGCCTTTATAGTGCACTATAAAGACCTGGGCCCTACTGAAAAGTGGTGCACTATAAATGAAATACTCTGCCATTTGGCAAACACACTAAGAGAGAAGGGGGGGTTGGGAAAGCCCTTCCATCTTAACTAATTGCTGAGGGATACTGGGGTATATTGCCTGTGATTGCTGTTGTTTGGCTGTCACTGATCAGGCCACTGGCATACAATGAACATTAAAGATTCCCCCTGCAGCCACAGTAGGGCAAGCAGCAGAGATATGTATGTATGTATGTATGTATGTGTGTATGTGTGTATGTGTGTGTGTGTGTGTGTGTGTGTGTGTGTGTGTGTGTGTGTGTGTGTGTGTGTGTGTGTGTGTGTGTGTGTGTGTGTGTGTGTGTGTGCATATCTGTCTGTCCCTGGAAACCAGTGTGAAGAAACA
Organism: Oncorhynchus clarkii lewisi; assembly: GCF_045791955.1. Classification (NCBI taxonomy): domain Eukaryota; kingdom Metazoa; phylum Chordata; class Actinopteri; order Salmoniformes; family Salmonidae; genus Oncorhynchus; species Oncorhynchus clarkii. The sequence continues at coordinate 58,666,383 of NC_092159.1, read as the reverse complement.
GATTTACTGTGGTTCCCCCCCTGACAAAAAGCTCCCTAGAAAGGACTTTCCTGTATCATGTCAGCCATATTGAGTATGAATACCGAGGTCAAATGATTGTCTTGTTGTATTGTCCATTCTAGTGTTGCATGGTATACCCACACTTCACTACCTTTTCTATACTAGAACATGAGAAACGGTTCACTAGAATCATTTGTGTAACTTTAGGTACTCCTGTCAAATGTGTCTCACGGATCAAGTCTGTCAGCGCAGCCAATGTCTCCCTTAATAGGCCAAAAACACTGTGCCTTCTCCACTCAGCCTGTACTGGGAGTCAGATCTCCACTCAGCCTGTACTGGGAGTCAGATCTCCACTCAGTCTGTACTGGGAGTCTGGACTGTATCATGTCAGATCTCCACTCAGCTGGGAGTCTGTCCTGCATCATGTCAGATCTCCACTCAGCCTGTACTGGGAGTCAGATCTCCACTCAGCCTGTACTGGGAGTCTGGACTGTATCATGTCAGATCTCCACGCAGCCTGTACTGGGAGTCAGATCTCCACTCAGCCTGTACTGGGAGTCTGGACTGTATCATGTCAGATCTCCACTCAGTCTGTACTGGGAGTCTGGACTGTATCATGTCAGATCTCCACTCAGCCTGTACTGGGAGTCAGATCTCCACTCAGTCTGTACTGGGAGTCTGGACTGTATCATGTCAGATCTCCACTCAGCTGGGAGTCTGGACTGTATCATGTCAGATCTCCACTCAGTCTGTACTGGGAGTCAGATCTCCACTCAGTCTGTACTGGGAGTCTGGACTGTATCATGTCAGATCTCCACTCAGCTGGGAGTCTGTCCTGCATCATGTCAGATCTCCACTCAGCCTGTACTGGGAGTCAGATCTCCACTCAGTCTGTACTGGGAGTCTGGACTGTATCATGTCAGATCTCCACTCAGCCTGTACTGGGAGTCAGATCTCCACTCAGTCTGTACTGGGAGTCTGGACTGTATCATGTCAGATCTCCACTCAGCTGGGAGTCTGTCTTGCATCATGTCAGATCTCCACTCAGCTGGGAGTCTGTCCTGCATCATGTCAGATCTCCACTCAGCCTGTACTGGGAGTCTGGACTGTATCATGTCAGATCTCCACTCAGCTGGTAGTCTGGACTGTATCATGTCAGATCTCCACTCAGCTGGGAGTCTGGACTGTATCATGTTAGATCTCTACTCAGTCTGTACTGGGAGTCTGGACTGCATCATGTCAGATCTCCACTCAGTCTGTACTGGGAGTCTGGACTGTATCATGTCAGATCTCCACTCAGCTGGGAGTCTGTCCTGCATCATGTCAGATCTCCACTCAGCCTGTACTGGGAGTCAGATCTCCACTCAGCCTGTACTGGGAGTCTGGACTGTATCATGTCAGATCTCCACGCAGCCTGTACTGGGAGTCAGATCTCCACTCAGCCTGTACTGGGAGTCTGGACTGTATCATGTCAGATCTCCACTCAGTCTGTACTGGGAGTCTGGACTGTATCATGTCAGATCTCCACTCAGCCTGTACTGGGAGTCAGATCTCCACTCAGTCTGTACTGGGAGTCTGGACTGTATCATGTCAGATCTCCACTCAGCTGGGAGTCTGGACTGTATCATGTCAGATCTCCACTCAGTCTGTACTGGGAGTCAGATCTCCACTCAGTCTGTACTGGGAGTCTGGACTGTATCATGTCAGATCTCCACTCAGCTGGGAGTCTGTCCTGCATCATGTCAGATCTCCACTCAGCCTGTACTGGGAGTCAGATCTCCACTCAGTCTGTACTGGGAGTCTGGACTGTATCATGTCAGATCTCCACTCAGCCTGTACTGGGAGTCAGATCTCCACTCAGTCTGTACTGGGAGTCTGGACTGTATCATGTCAGATCTCCACTCAGCTGGGAGTCTGTCTTGCATCATGTCAGATCTCCACTCAGCTGGGAGTCTGTCCTGCATCATGTCAGATCTCCACTCAGCCTGTACTGGGAGTCTGGACTGTATCATGTCAGATCTCCACTCAGCTGGTAGTCTGGACTGTATCATGTCAGATCTCCACTCAGCTGGGAGTCTGGACTGTATCATGTTAGATCTCTACTCAGTCTGTACTGGGAGTCTGGACTGCATCATGTCAGATCTCCACTCAGTCTGTACTGGGAGTCTGGACTGTATCATGTCAGATCTCCACTCAGCTGGGAGTCTGGACTGTATCATGTCAGATCTCCACTCAGTCTGTACTGGGAGTCTGGACTGCATCATGTCAGATCTCCACTCAGTCTGTACTGGGAGTCTGGACTGTATCATGTCAGATCTCCACTCAGCTGGGAGTCTGGACTGTATCATGTCAGATCTCCACTCAGTCTGTACTGGGAGTCTGGACTGTATCATGTTAGATCTCCACTCAGTTTGTACTGGGCGTCTGGACTGTATCATGTCAGATCTCCACTCAGCTGGGAGTCTGGACTGTATCATGTCAGATCTCCACTCAGCTGGGAGTCTGGACTGCATCATGTCAGATCTCCACTCAGTCTGTACTGGGAGTCTGGACTGCATCATGTCAGATCTCCACTCAGTCTGTACTGGGAGTCTGGACTGTATCATGTCAGATCTCCACTCAGCTGGGAGTCTGGACTGTATCATGTCAGATCTCCACTCAGTCTGTACTGGGAGTCTGGACTGTATCATGTCAGATCTCCACTCAGCTGGGAGTCTGGACTGTATCATGTCAGATCTCCACTCAGCTGGGAGTCTGGACTGTATCATGTCAGATCTCCACTCAGCCTGTACTGGGAGTCTGGACTGTATCATGTCAGATCTCCACTCAGCCTGTACTGGGAGTCTGGACTGTATCATGTCAGATCTCCACTCAGTCTGTACTGGGAGTCTGGACTGTATCATGTTAGATCTCTACTCAGTCTGTACTGGGAGTCTGGACTGTATCATGTCTGATCTCCACTCAGTCTGTACTGGGAGTCTGGACTGTATCATGTCAGATCTCCACTCAGCTGGGAGTCTGGACTGTATCATGTCAGATCTCCACTCAGTCTGTACTGGTCGTCTGGACTGTATCATGTCTGATCTCCAATCAGTCTGTACTGGGAGTCTGGACTGTATCATGTCAGATCTCCACTCAGCTGGGAGTCTGGACTGTATCATGTCAGATCTCCACTCAGCTGGGAGTCTGGACTGTATCATGTCAGATCTCCACTCAGCTGGGAGTCTGGACTGTATCATGTCTGATCTCCACTCAGTCTGTACTGGGAGTCTGGACTGTATCATGTCAGATCTCCACTCAGCTGGGAGTCTGGACTGTATCATGTCAGATCTCCACTCAGCTGGGAGTCTGGACTGTATCATGTCAGATCTCCACTCAGTCTGTACTGGGAGTCTGGACTGTATCATGTCAGATCTCCACTCAGCTGGGAGTCTGGACTGTATCATGTCTGATCTCCACTCAATCTGTACTGGGAGTCTGGACTGTATCATGTCAGATCTCCACTCAGTCAGAAGTTAACAGACTTGAATAATGTGAGACGGCATGTAGGAACTGTTAAATGACTTATTACTATATCCAGACAGGCTAGAAAACTTTACAATGCTAGAAGATACCGGTGGCTTCCAGCTTTGTAGACTAACTTTCCTTGCTTACAGCTGAAGCCAACATCCATTCACTACCGCTAGTACCATGTTTGTGATAATATGCTAACCATTACGCAAAACATCCTAATTTCTAAACTGATTCAAAAGTGATTGCCATCAAAACGTTATTAATTCACTTAAATTGCTCTCTCTCACGTCTCTCCGTGAATGATGTCATTACTGGTTAAAGAGCGAGCACACACTTTTTATTGTTTTATTTTTTACATTTTACCCCGTTTTCTCCCCAATTTCGTGGTATCCAATTGTTTAGTAGCTACTATCTTGTCTCACTACAACTACAACTCCCGTACGGGCTCGGGAGAGACGAAGGTTGAAAGTCATGCGTGAAAGTCATGCGTCCTCCGATACACAACCCAACCAGCCGCACTACTTCTTAACACAGCGCCATCCAACCCGGAAGCCAGCCGCACCAATGTGCCGGAGGAAACACCGTGCACCTGGCAACCATGGTTAGCGTGCACTGCGCCCGGCCCGCCACAGGAGTCGCTGGTGCGCGATGAGACAAGGATATCCCTACCGGCCAACCCTTCCCTAACCCGGACGACGCTAGGCCAATTGTGCGTCGCCCCACGGACCTCCCGGTCGTGGCCGGTTACGACAGAGCCTGGGCCCGAACCCAGAGTCTCTGGTGGCACAGCTTTTATAAAACACTTTTATAAAATACGTTACTTCTATGCAGATGTTGTTTATCACTACAATAAAATGAGTCCCAATTGGAAGGGAAACAGATTGTTTGCCATCTGAAGCCCCATGAAATCAGCCAAAACAAGCTCAACTCAATGCATTCTCTTACTCCTATTCAATATGCATTCCCCTGTATTGTGAATAGGCTACATCTTGATTTTTACCAGTTTATCAATATATTTACCATTCAAACACACACACACACACACACACACACACAACGTGCAACAATAGAAACCGAGAGACATGAGAGTGGGGGATGGGGGATGAAGAGAGGTGGCGTTATATAGTCATGAGATAACAAAGTGACATCACATTCATCATTAGGTGGAGAACACAGAATCTCCCCTCTCTGTATCTCAGAAAAACCCTGCATTTACTGGAACAGTTCAATACATCGCCAGAGGTCAGAGGTCAGCGTGATGATAGCCAATCTCAGTCTCACAGTAGCCAACCAGAGGGAGAGGCCTGACAGAGCGTGGGATGAGAGAGACACGCCGCCCACGTCCTGTTTTCTAGGGCCTAGTACTGCCTGGAAAGCAGGCCATCCAGGGGAAACACACACACCTCAGGCTTACTGTTCACCCCTGCTGTGCTTGGCGCTGTGTCAGCACTCTCACAACCCATTATGTTTCCTCTGAAACTCTCCATAATGAAACAGTAACACTATCTACCAGGTAGAACAGCCAATAGAAACTAACTCTGTTGACAGTCCAAATAACTTGGCCACAGCAACACCAGGGGCCTCTGGGTGGCTCACAGGAAGGTAGGGAGATAAACAGTGTCCAGCTGAAGAAAACTGTTCTGGCACAGACATCAGATGTCTCTTTCACACTTTAGGGCCAACCCAAACCATACTGTGGTGGCTCAGATCTTTACACATTTTCCACAGTTTCCAGCAACTATGGTGGACACACAAACAGACCAGCTCAGTACAGCTTGGTTTGACTCAGTAATGGTGAAAAACCCATTACAGGAAGGTATGTCTCCAGGAACAGGGTTGGAGTTAAACCTACAGGACGGTATCTCTCCAGAAACAGGGTTGGAGTTAAATCCTATAGGACGGTATCTCTCCAGGAACAGGGTTGGAGTTAAACCCTACAACATGGTAACTCTCCAGGAACAGGGTTGGAGTTAAACCCTACAACACGGTAACTCTCCAGGAACAGAGTTGGAGTTAAACCCTACAACACGGTATCTCTCCAGAAACAGGGTTGGAGTTAAATCCTATAGGACGGTATCTCTCCAGGAACAGGGTTGGAGTTAAACCCTACAACATGGTAACTCTCCAGGAACAGGGTTGGAGTTAAACCCTACAACACGGTAACTCTCCAGGAACAGAGTTGGAGTTAAACCCTACAACACGGTATCTCTCCAGGAACAGGGTTGGAGTTAAACCCTATAGGACGGTATCTCTCCAGGAACAGGGCTGGAGTTAAACCCTACAACACGGTATCTCTCCAGGAACAGGGTTGGAGTTAAAACCTACAGGACAGTATCTCTCCAGAAACAGGGTTGGAGTTAAATCCTATAGGACGGTATCTCTCCAGGAACAGGGCTGGAGTTAAACCCTACAACACGGTATCTCTCCAGGAACAGGGTTGGAGTTAAACCCTACAACATGGTAACTCTCCAGGAACAGGGTTGGAGTTAAATCCTATAGGACGGTATCTCTCCAGGAACAGGGCTGGAGTTAAACCCTACAACACGGTATCTCTCCAGGAACAGGGTTGGAGTTAAACCCTATAGGACGGTATCTCTCCAGGAACAGGGCTGGAGTTAAACCCTACAACACGGTATCTCTCCAGGAACAGGGTTGGAGTTAAAACCTACAGGACAGTATCTCTCCAGGAACAGGGTTGGAGTTAAAAACTACAGGACAGTATCTCTCCAGGAACAGGGTTGGAGTTAAAACCTATAGGACGGTATCTCTCCAGGAACAGGGTTGGAGTTAAAACCTACAGGTCAGTATCTCTCCAGGAACAGGGTTGGAGTTAAAAACTACAGGACAGTATCTCTCCAGGAACAGGGTTGGAGTTAAACCCTACAGGACAGTATCTCTCCAGGAACAGGGTTGGAGTTAAACCTACAGGACAGTATCTCTCCAGGAACAGGGTTGGAGTTAAAAACTACAACACGGTAACTCTCCAGGAACAGGGTTGGAGTTAAACCCTATAGGACGGTATCTCTCCAGGAACAGGGTTGGAGTTAAAACCTACAGGACAGTATCTCTCCAAGGAACAGGGTTGGAGTTAAACCTACTATAGACAATCCAGTGAATGACAAAGGGCTTCTAAAGAGAGGTCAGATGTCTGGTGCTGGTACACACTAATCTGGGGTTTGACCTGCCTCAGCTAGCGGCTGAGCTTCAGCTCTCATTCTCACTGAGCCTAAATGAACCCTGATTTATAACTGACCCATTTACGTGGGTTGTTGTTTTATTTCCCAATAGACTTTGTGTCCAGTCAGACAGAGTTTTAGCTGCTATGTTGAGGAGCAGTTTGGCAAATGAGTCTGCGGTGTTATATGTAATGTACACAAACCTCAGTATTTTACAACTTCCTGCATGTGCAATACTCTGGACCACAATCCAGTTCATCTCTCTCGCCCGCTCTCAGATTGCCATCTTGGAAGGAGAGATACCAAACGACTGGTTTCCAAATCACTGGAGAATCTGCTCAGGAAATCAGGAAATGAAAATTCCAAAGGACAGCTCAAAGGAAATCTCTCTCTCTCCCCTGATCAGATTTGACCTAGTTTGGAGGTTGAGCTCAAAAACGTGACGGCCAAAATAAGCCGCCGTGTTCGTTCAGTCCCAGGTCCCTCTCATTACATAGGACACATTCCTGGGGCAGTGGCGCTCTCTGGGGTCTTGTTGGACAGAAATCGTATGTACCCTGATACCACTGCCTGTACCCACCTAGAGGGGTACTGAGTGTGTAGTATACCCCAACACAACCCAGAGGAGCACAGTCTCTCTCTCTCAGCACCACAACACATGTCTAATGCTCTGATAGGTTTTACTGTAACCATATCAGACACATGGAAACTCCACTGATTGTGTTCCCTACAAGAGGGCAACAGCTGTGTGCTGACTGGGTGAATACTGTGTGTAGCCTAATGTGAATAGATGTGAATATGGCAAATACTTGTACTATTGTGTGTGTAGTGAGGATGTGTAGTAATGTGTAGTAATGTGTAGTAATCAGTAAGTGTGTAGGGAGGATGTGTAGTAATGTGTAGTAATCAGTAAGTGTGTAGGGAGGATGTGTAGTAATGTGTAGTAATCAGTAAGTGTGTAGGGAGGATGTGTAGTAATGTGTAGTAATGTGTAGTAATCAGTAAGTGTTCCAGGGAGGATGTGTAGTAATGTGTAGTAATCACTGTGTGTAGTGAGGATGTGTAGTAATCAGTAAGTGTTCCAGTGAGGATGTGCAGTAATGTGTAGTAATGTGTAGTAATCAGTAAGTGTGTAGGGAGGATGTGTAGTAATGTGTAGTAATCAGTAAGTGTGTAGGGAGGATGTGTAGTAATGTGTAGTAATCAGTAAGTGTGTAGGGAGGATGTGTAGTAATGTGTAGTAATGTGTAGTAATCAGTAAGTGTTCCAGGGAGGATGTGTAGTAATGTGTAGTAATCACTGTGTGTAGTGAGGATGTGTAGTAATCAGTAAGTGTGTAGGGAGGATGTGTAGTAATGTGTAGTAATCAGTGTGTGTGTAGTGAGGATGTGTAGTAATCAGTAAGTGTTCCAGTGAGGATGTGCAGTAATGTGTAGTAATGTGTAGTAATCAGTAAGTGTGTAGGGAGGATGTGTAGTAATGTGTAGTAATCAGTAAGTGTGTAGGGAGGATGTGTAGTAATGTGTAGTAATCAGTAAGTGTTCCAGGGAGGATGTGTAGTAATGTGTAGTAATCACTGTGTGTAGTAATGTGTAGTAATCAGTAAGTGTTCCAGGGAGGATGTGTAGTAATGTGTAGTAATCACTGTGTGTAGTGAGGATGTGTAGTAATCAGTAAGTGTGTAGGGAGGATGTGTAGTAATGTGTAGTAATCAGTGTGTGTGTAGTGAGGATGTGTAGTAATGTGTAGTAATCAGTGTGTGTTTAGGGAGGATGTGTAGTAATGTGTGGTAATGTGTAGTAATCAGTACGTGTGTAGTGAGGATGTGTAGTAATGTGTAGTAATCACTGTGTGTGTAGTGAGGATGTGTAGTAATGTGTAGTAATCACTGTGTGTGTAGTGAGGATGTGTAGTAATCAGTAAGTGTTCCACAAATAGACTCCTTTCATTATGCTGCCTTGTGTTTCTCCTCCATGTGTGCATCCCAAATGGCATCCTATTCCCTACATAGTGCACCCCTATCGACCCTAGTCAAAATTAGTGCACTTTAAAGGGCACAGGGTTCCATTTGGGACTGAACCATTATCTTTTCCATTGAACCAGCAGCACCCATCTGGCCTTTCAGAGTTCCATTAGACCTGATTACCCTCTTCCTCTCCCTTTCCCCCCTTACTCCTACTGTCCCATCTTATCTCCAAAATGCAATGTAACCACAGTGAGCCCTGGTCCTGTCTGTCTGTCTGTCATCCCCCTCTACCTCATGGCTTGTGCAGAAGGGGAGAGTAGAGAGCATCCATCCACCCCAGCTAAAAGTCAGTGAGTCAGTCAGTGATGCAGACAACGTGGCACTGGGCACGGAGTCCAAAACACAGCCTCCTCCTTACCTACAGCCCACTGACCTTTAGGCTGACCTGGGTCACCTCTCGTAGACACACACTTCCCTTTAGTTCACCCTGTCATTCAGCACCGGACCGGACAGAACCACCATGATGATATCATCAGTTATGGACCACACAGAGACACAATGGACTCAGTCTCAACCTGGCCTGGTGAGGAGGTGGTAGGGAGGAGGAGAGGAGGAAGGGGAACAGGCTCTGTGTTTGTCTGGGGAGGTGTGGGACAGTGAATGGGTGGATGGCAGGAGATCACAGAAGCTGTGTGACGAGTCAGTGGGATGATCACAGATCCTCTGTGTGTAGAACAGAGTATGTCAGAGGAGAGAGGAGTGTAGCGTGCCCATTTTGGAGTGACTTTCCCAAAGGCAGGAGTGTCGGACATCTCGCCCGCTACAGTACAGCTCCAGTACCGCTACAGTACGGCTCCATTACAGCTCCATTACCACTCCAGTACCGCTACAGTACAGCTCCATTACCGCTCCATTACAGCTCCATTACCACTCTAGTACCGCTCCATTACCACTCCAGTACAGCTCCATTACCACTCCAGTACCGCTACAGTACAGCTCCATTACCGCTCCATTACAGCTCGATTACCACTCTAGTACCGCTCCATTACCACTCCAGTACAGCTCCATTACCACTCCAGTACCGCTCCATTACCGTACCATTACCGCTCCATGACCGCTAGAGTAAGCTCCATGACCGCTACAGTACAGCTCCATTACCGAGCCATTACCACTACAGTACAGCTCCATTACCGCTCCATTACCACTACAGTCCAGCTCCATTACCGCTCCATTACCACTACAGTACAGCTCCATTACCACTACAGCTCCATTACCGCTACAGTACAGCTCCATTACCTCTCCAGTACCGCTCACTTCACGAGCTCAGTCCATGCCCGGCCCAGCATGCATTTGTAGTCTACGTGTGTGCTGCTACAGCCCCTTGCTTTAGCTACTGTCACGGAGTTCACTAAATATTATCATAAAGAAACTGATAAAAACACACAGGTGTGAAATCAAGGTGACTTACAAAGATGAGGACCAAGAGAAAGAGAGGGAGTGTGGTGATGTAGTGTCCACAACTAAAGAAGAGAGGGAGTGTGGTGATGTAGTGTGGTGATGTAGTGTCCATAACTAAAGAAGAGAGGGAGTGTGGTGATGTAGTGTGGTGATGTAGTGTCCACAACTAAAGAAGAGAGGGAGTGTGGTGATGTAGTGTCCACAACTAAAGAAGTGAGGGAGTGTGGTGATGTAGTGTCCACAACTGAAGAAGAGAGGGAGTGTGGTGATGTAGTGTGGTGATGTAGTGTCCACAACTAAAGAAGAGAGGGAGTGTGGTGATGTAGTGTCCACAACTAAAGAAGAGAGGGAGTGTGGTGATGTAATGTCCACAACTAAAGAAGAGAGGGAGTGTGGTGATGTAGTGTGGTGATGTAGTGTCCACAACTAAAGAAGTGAGGGAGTGTGGTGATGTAGTGTCCACAACTAAAGAAGAGAGGGAGTGTGGTGATGTAGTGTGGTGATGTAGTGTCCACAACTAAAGAAGAGAGGGAGTGTGGTGATGTAGTGTCCACAACTAAAGAAGAGAGGGAGTGTGGTGATGTAGTGTCCACAACTAAATAAGTGAGGGAGTGTGGTGATGTAGTGTCCACAACTAAAGAAGAGAGGGAGTGTGGTGATGTAGTGTCCACAACTAAATAAGTGAGGGAGTGTGGTGATGTAGTGTCCACAACTAAATAAGTGAGGGAGTGTGGTGATGTAGTGTCCACAACTAAAGAAGAGAGGGAGTGTGGTGATGTAGTGTGGTGAGGTAGTGTGGTGATGTAATGTCCACAACTAAAGAAGTGAGGGAGTGTGGTGATGTAGTGTCCACAACTAAAGAAGTGAGGGAGTGTGGTGATGTAGTGTCCACAACTAAATAAGTGAGGGAGTGTGGTGATGTAGTGTCCACAACTAAAGAAGAGAGGGAGTGTGGTGATGTAGTGTGGTGAGGTAGTGTGGTGATGTAATGTCCACAACTAAAGAAGTGAGGGAGTGTGGTGATGTAGTGTCCACAACTAAAGAAGTGAGGGAGTGTGGTGATGTAGTGTCCACAACTAAAGTAGTGAGGGAGTGTGGTGATGTAGTGTCCACAACTAAATAAGTGAGGGAGTGTGGTGATGTAGTGTCCACAACTAAAGAAGTGAGGGAGTGTGGTGATGTAGTGTCCACAACTAAAGAAGAGAGGGAGTGTGGTGATGTAGTGTGGTGATGTAGTGTGGTGATGTAGTGTCCACAACTAAAGAAGTGAGGGAGTGTGGTGATGTAGTGTCCACAACTAAAGAAGTGAGGGAGTGTGGTGATGTAGTGTCCACAACTAAAGAAGTGAGGGAGTGTGGTGATGTAGTGTCCACAACTAAAGAAGAGAGGGAGTGTGGTGATGTAGTGTGGTGATGTAGTGTCCACAACTAAGGAAGTGAGGGAGTGTGGTGATGTAGTGTGGTGATGTAGTGTGGTGATGTAATGTCCACAACTAAAGAAGTGAGGGAGTGTGGTGATGTAGTGTCCACAACTAAAGAAGAGAGGGAGTGTGGTGATGTAGTGTGGTGATGTAGTGTCCACAACTAAATAAGAGAGGGAGTGTGGTGATGTAGTGTGGTGATGTAGTGTCCACAACTAAAGAAGAGAGGGAGTGTGGTGATGTAGTGTCCACAACTAAAGAAGAGAGGGAGTGTGGTGATGTAGTGTCCACAACTAAAGAAGAGAGGGAGTGTGGTGATGTAGTGTCCACAACTAAGAAGAGAGGGAGTGTGGTGATGTAGTGTCCACAACTAAAGAAGAGAGGGAGTGTGGTGATGTAGTGTCCACAACTAAAGAAGTGAGGGAGTGTGGTGATGTAGTTTCCACAACTAAAGAAGAGTGGGAGTGTGGTGATGTAGTGTCCACAACTAAAGAAGAGTGGGAGTGTGGTGATGTAGTGTCCACAACTAAAGAAGTGAGGGAGTGTGGTGATGTAGTGTCCACAACTAAAGAAGAGAGGGAGTGTGGTGATGTAATGTCCACAACTAAAGAAGAGAGGGAGTGTGGTGATGTAGTGTGGTGATGTAGTGTCCACAACTAAAGAAGTGAGGGAGTGTGGTGATGTAGTGTCCACAACTAAAGAAGAGAGGGAGTGTGGTGATGTAGTGTGGTGATGTAGTGTCCACAACTAAAGAAGAGAGGGAGTGTGGTGATGTAGTGTCCACAACTAAAGAAGAGAGGGAGTGTGGTGATGTAGTGTGGTGATGTAGTGTCCACAACTAAAGAAGAGAGGGAGTGTGGTGATGTAGTGTCCACAACTAAAGAAGAGAGGGAGTGTGGTGATGTAATGTCCACAACTAAAGAAGAGAGGGAGTGTGGTGATGTAGTGTGGTGATGTAGTGTTCACAACTAAAGAAGATAGGGAGTGTGGTGATGTAGTGTGGTGATGTAGTGTGGTGATGTAGTGTGGTGATGTAATGTCCACAACTAAAGAAGAGAGGGAGTGTGGTGATGTAGTGTCCACAACTAAAGAAGAGAGGGAGTGTGGTGATGTAGTGTCCACAACTAAAGAAGAGAGGGAGTGTGGTGATGTAGTGTCCACAACTAAAGAAGAGAGGGAGTGTGGTGTTGTAGTGTCCACAACTAAAGAAGAGAGGGAGTGTGGTGATGTAGTGTCCACAACTAAAGAAGAGAGGGAGTGTGGTGATGTAGTGTCCACAACTAAAGAAGAGAGGGAGTGTGGTGATGTAGTGTCCACTACTAAAGAAGAGAGGGAGTGTGGTGATGTAGTGTCCACAACTAAAGAAGAGAGGGAGTGTGGTGATGTAGTGTCCACAACTAAAGAAGAGAGGGAGTGTGGTGATGTAGTGTCCACAACTAAAGAAGTGAGGGAGTGTGGTGATGTAGTGTCCACAACTAAAGAAGAGTGGGAGTGTGGTGATGTAGTGTCCACAACTAAAGAAGAGAGGGAGTGTGGTGATGTAGTGTGGTGATGTAGTGTCCACAACTAAAGAAGAGAGGGAGTGTGGTGATGTAGTGTCCACAACTGAAGAAGAGAGGCAGTGTGGTGAGGTAGTGTCCACAACTAAAGAAGTGAGGGAGTGTGGTGATGTAGTGTCCACAACTAAAGAAGAGAGGGAGTGTGGTGATGTAGTGTCCACAACTGAAGAAGAGAGGGAGTGTGGTGTTGTAGTGTCCACAACTAAAGAAGAGAGGGAGTGTGGTGATGTAGTGTCCACAACTAAAGAAGAGAGGGAGTGTGGTGATGTAGTGTCCACAACTAAAGAAGAGAGGGAGTGTGGTGATGTAGTGTCCACAACTAAAGAAGAGAGGGAGTGTGCTGATGTAGTGTCCACAACTAAAGAATCATTGTGGAATCTGAAAAGGCATCCTGAAGGCATGATGGTGTACTTACTACGTGCTCATGCAAAAATAAAGGAACGAGGTGGGTAGTTAACTATAACATTTCCCTTCTATTATCTATAAAATAGGCCATTATTGATTTAGTCCCAGTAGGCCTGGCATTACCTCTTTCAAGAAGCTTTCTGTTTTGATAGGGTTATTTTACCTCAAATCCTTTACGCCGACTGACAAAAACAAGTATGCATCTCTGCCCAGCCTGGCAAGAGCAGCCCGAAGGTGTTATCATCCCCAGTGGCTCTGTCAGGTCTGAGAGGATGTTCTCCACTGCTGCCCTGCTCTCCAGACACCATCACATGGGCCTGAGGCCACAGACTCTGGCCAAACACATGTTTCTAAAGATACATTTAAAGGCACTGTAGATGGAGCCCAATAAGGCATTTATTTAATGTGTAAATAATTAGTAAGTCACAGTCTATATGTGTAATGTATAGAATATAATGATTGAATACAACTAAGCGTTGTTTAAATGCTGAGAGCTTTATGTCCCTACCAGCCAGTGTCCCAAATGCTTCACAATGTATTTCTTTGTAGCTGTAGCCTTGAAATAATAGAAATAATACAGCCTAAATAATTCATTTGGGTTCCTTCTTCGTCTCCCTGTCTGTCTCCTGACCTATTTAGAGTGGTTATATGCTGTTTAATATGACATGTGGCCTATTTGAAATGATGAGCACTTCTTACATTCACCTTTTCATGTTTTTCATTATAATCATTTTCATTCAAATCATATGGTTTGGTTTCAATACTTTAAAACAGAATGGTAGGTCCAGGTAAATGGGACCTACCATTCGGGAAAAAATAGTTAAATTGCGAGTGTAATGAATGGAGTGAATTTGGAGCAGCAGTATTTTCCTGTGAGCGAGGAGAGGTTTTTAGAGGAGCGGATGGAAAGGACGTGAAGAGCACAAGCAGCTCTCCATGAGGAGCTGGATTTCAGACCGCTCAACTCTGCTCACATGCTCTGGGTTAGAAGAACAGCCAGGACAGTGACATTCCTTCAACAAGGACATTTCTGTATCCTTGGTTCTAGGGGCTTTCTTTTTCTCAGTCCCAGGAACAACTCCTAGCCTGGTCCCAGGCTTGTTTATGCTGTAGAACCGTAGGAGACCATGCGACGATAGGAGCTGGCTATATAGCACAAACAGATCTGGGAACAGGTTATCAGTTCTGACCAAAACTAAAGCAGAGCTGAATTCCTCCTGACAAAACACCACCACCACTGTCCAAAGAACACCTACAGACCCATGTTATTCTGTTGAATCATCTGCTGCCCTGGTATAACGGAGCAGAACCTGAACTATCCACCGTTCTACAACCTGGTCATAAACGCCTGGATGCTAACTGAACCTTTCACCTTTTATTAGCCTACCTAGAAATTAGCCTACCTTTCACCTTTTATTAGCCTACCAAGATATTAGCCTACCTTTCACCTTTTATTAGCCTACCAATATATTAGCCTACCTTTCACCTTTTATTAGCCTACCTAGATATTAGCCTACCAATATATTAGCCTACCAATATTCTCTGCTGCCTGTGATTGGAACGAATTGCAAAAATCGCTGAAGTTGGAGACTTTTATCTCCCTCACCAACTTCAAACATCTGCTATCTGAGCAGCTAACCGATCGCTGCAGCTGTACATAGTCTATTGGTAAATAGCCCACCCATTTTCACCTACCTCATCCCCATACTGTTTTTATTTATTTATTTTTCTGCTCTTTTGCACACCAATATCTCTATCTCTACCTTTACATAACCATCTGATCATTTATCACTCCAGTGTTAATCTGCATAATTGTAATTATTTGCCTACCTTCTCATGCCTTTTGCACACAATGTATATATAGACTCCCCTTTTTTCTACTGTGTTATTGACTTGTTAATTGTTTACTCCATGTGTAACTCTGTGTTGTCTGTTCACACTGCTATGCCTTATCTTGGCCAGGTCGCAGTTGCAAATGAGAACTTGTTCTCAACTAGCCTACCTGGTTAAATAAAGGTGAAATAAAAAATAAAATAAATAAAATATATTAGCCTAACTTTCACCTTTTATTAGCCTACCAAGATATTAGCCTACCTTTCACCTTTTATTAGCCTACCAATATATAAGCCTACCTTTCACCTTTTATTAGCCTACATAGATATTAGCCTACCTTTCACCTTTTATTAGCCTACCTAGATATTAGCCTACCAATATATATTAGCCTAACTTTCACCTTTTATTAGCCTACCTAGATATTAGCCTAACTTTCACCTTTTATTAGCCTACATAGATATTAGCCTACCTTTCACCTTTTATTAGCCTACCTAGATATTAGCCTACCAATATATATTAGCCTAACTTTCACCTTTTATTAGCCTACCTAGATATTAGCCTAACTTTCACCTTTTATTAGCCTACATAGATATTAGCCTACCTTTCACCTTTTATTAGCCTACCTAGATATTAGCCTACCAATATATATTAGCCTAACTTTCACCTTTTATTAGCCTACCTAGATATTAGCCTAACTTTCACCTTTTATTAGCCTACCTAGATATTAGCCTAACTTTCACCTTTTATTAGCCTACCAAGATATTAGCCTAACTTTCACCTTTTATTAGCCGACCCAGGATAGTATTGTAATGTATTGTATTGAGTAACAGGTCCATCCTTCATCACAGTATTTCAGTGCTCATAACAGGATAGTATTGTATTGTACTGTATTGAGTAGCAGGTCCATTCTTCATCAGACAGTACTTCAGTGCTCATAACAGGATAGTATTGTATTGTATTGTATTGAGTAGCAGGTCCATCCTTCATCAGACAGTATTTCAGTACTCATAACAGGATAGTATTGTATTGAGTAGCAGGTCCATCCTTCATCAGACAGTATTTCAGTGCTCATAACAGGATAGTATTGTATTGAGTAGCAGGTCCATTCTTCATCAGACAGTATTTCAGTACTCATAACAGGATAGTATTGTATTGAGTAGCAGGTCCATCCTTCATCAGACAGTATTTCAGTACTCATAACAGGATAGTATTGTATTGTATTGTATTGAGTAGCAGGTCCATCCTTCATCAGACAGTATTTCAGTCCTCATAACAGGATAGTATTGATCGGACTTAGATGCATTATCTCCAGCCTGGCAGATGTTATTACTGCAGCAATGAAAATGGATTGTGTGTGTGTGTGTGTGTGTGTGTGTGTGTGTGTGTGTGAGAAAACAGACGCATGCGAACACATGCCCACACAAACACGTATGAATGCATTCTCACACACACACTTTAAAATTGTACAGAGTTCAATTCTGTATTTGCTTTTAAAGGAAAAGTGTACACAAACACAGCCCACACAGACACAATGAATTAAATGAAATGCTACAGACAGCTAATAATGACAATAATCACATTGTAACAAATCAAAATGACTAACCTGGGTGAACAATCCTTAAAAGTACGTCAGCTCCTGTCTTCCCCCTCTCCTATCCGTTGGGCACCTCGCTCTCCTCAATCAGCTAGTCCGGCCTGTTAAGCCTAGCGACAGCATGGCCAGCGAAGGAGAGAGGGAGGCAGGCAGCCGGCTCCTCCAGCAGACCAGAAAGAGAGAGAGAGAGGTGCTGTCTACCCTACTGTACCACACAGAACTCACTATGCAGCCTGCCTGCTCCAAGCACACAGCCAGCCACAGTCCATCTGGAGAGAAACACTTATTCACGCACCCCTCTCTCTCTCTCTCTCTCTCTTTCCCAACCCCATCCCTCCCTCCCCTCTTGCTCAGTCCCTCTCTCCTCTGCCGTGGTTATCATTAACATAGAGGCTCCACCCAGTGGCCATCCTCTATTCCTTCTCTTCTTTTTAATTTCTTCTCCTCCGCCTGTCTGTCTCTTCCCCCCACTTACACTGAAACGCACACACTCACACTGAAACGCACACACTCACACTGAAACACACACACTCGCACTGAAATGCACATTTGCACTGAAACACACACACACACACACACTCGCACTGAAACACACACACACACACTTGCACTGAAACACACACACACACACACACACAGTTGTTCATCTGAGAAGGTAGTGTATTCCGGCATACCAAGCTCAGAGTGGTATTCAGATCTTAACAAGAGACCCTCAGATAAATATGGAGCCTTTCAACACAACAAACATGACTGTTATGTGTGAACGTATGTTCTATGATGTCATTACACTGTACTGACACTTATCAAAGTACAATCTCCGTAGCTATGACAACCTCCTACTCTGATGCTGAGATGAAGAATACATTTATGAATACAATAGGAATGGTTCTTGAAAGTGAATGCATAATGTCGTTGTTTGACTAGTGACTCTGTGAAGTCATGTCTTACCATCTCTAGAGGGACAGTGGGTGGGCACTAGGCTACATGAGCTCTTGTTATGACTCAGGCCTATGGGTCTGGGCTTCTGTCACCAGTCTGAGTCACAGCTACATACTTCACCGTCTCAGAGAGCCACTACCTCAAAGCCCAGAGTCTGAGAGCCACTACCTCAAAGCCCAGAGTCTGAGAGTCACTACCTCAAAGCCCAGAGTCACTACCTCAAAGCCCAGAGTCTCAGAGAGTCACTACCTCAAAGCCCAGAGTCTCAGAGAGTCACTACCTCAAAGCCCAGAGTCTCAGAGAGTCACTACCACAAAGCCCAGAGTCTGAGAGAGCCACTACCTCAAAGGCCAGAGTCTGAGAGCCACTACCTCAAAGGCCAGAGTCTGAGAGCCACTACCTCAAAGCCCAGAGTCTGAGAGCCACTACCTCAAAGCCCAGAGTCTGAGAGCCACTACCTCAAAGCCCAGAGTCTGAGAGCCACTACCTCAAAGCCCAGAGTCTGAGAGCCACTACCTCAAAGCCCAGAGTCTGAGAGCCACTACCTCAAAGCCCAGAGTCTGAGAGCCACTACCTCAAAGCCCAGAGTCTGAGAGCCACTACCTCAAAGCCCAGAGTCTGAGAGCCACTACCTCAAAGCCCAGAGTCTGAGAGCCACTACCTCAAAGCCCAGTCTGAGAGCCACTACGTCAACGCCCAGAGTCTCAGACAGCCACTGCCTCAACGCCCAGAGTCTCAGAGAGCCACTACCTCAAAGCCCAGAGTCTCAGAGAGCCACTACCTCAACGCCCAGAGTCTCAGAGAGCCACTTCCTCAAAGCCCAGAGTCTGAGAGCCACTACCTCAAAGCCCAGAGTCTCAGAGAGCTACGGGCCCTGGTCCAAAGTAGAGCACTATAAGCCTGGGTGCCATTTGGGAGCAACAAGAGTCTCACTTCCCCTTTCAGACAATAATGCAGCTTTATAATAATAATAAGTTAGCTAGTAGTTTGGATGAGACGACAACAACCTTAGTAAGACAAAAATAATAACAAAACAATAAAAAGCTCAAGTTTAAGTTCCTTGCTCAGAACATATGAAAGCTGGTGGTTCAATATTCCCACTTCTTCAATATTCCCAGTAAAGAAATATTAGGTTTCAGTTATTATAGGAATTATGACGCATCAACTATTTCTCTCTATACCATTTGTATTTCATATACCTTTTGGATAGACTATTGGATGTTCTAATAGGTACTATAGTATTGCCAGCCTAATCTTGGGGGTTCATAGGCTTGAAGACATAAACAGCTGCTGGCAAACGCAGTAAAGTGCTGTTTGAATGAATGCTTACGAGCCTGCTGCTGCCTACCATCGCTCAGTCAGACTGCTCTATCAAATATCAAATCATAGACTTAATTATAATATAATAAACACAGAAATACGAGCCTTTGGTCATTAATATATTAAAATCCGGAAACTATAATTTCGAAAACAAAACGTTTATTCTTTCAGTGAAATACGGAACCGTTCCGTATTTTATCTAACAGGTGTCATCCATCAGTCTAAATATTCCTGTTACATTGCACAACCATCAATGTTATGTCATAATAACGTAAAATTCTGACAAATTAGTTTGCAACGAGCCGGGCGGCCCAAACTGTTGCATATACCCTGACTCTGTGTGCAATGAACGCAAGAGAAGTGACACAATTTCCCTAGTTAACATTGCAGGTTTAAAAAAATGTACTTATGTGTATTGATTTTAAGAAAGGCATTGATGTTCATGGTTAGGTACATTTGTGCAAAGATTGTGCTTTTTTCGCGAATGCACCTTTGTTAAACACCTTTGAATGCACCTTTGGCGAAGTAGGCTGTGATTCGATGGTAAATTAACAGGCACCACATTGATTATATGCAACGCAGGACAAGCTAGATAAACTAGTAATATCATCAACCATGTGTAGTTAACTAGTGATTATGTGAAGATTGTTTTAATAAGATAAGTTTAATGCTAGCTAGCAACTTACCTTGGCTCCTTGCTGCACTCGTGTAACCGGTAGTCAGCCTGCCACGCAGTCTCCTCGTGGAGAGCAATGTAATCGGGCATAATCGGCGTCCAAAAATGCTGATTAGCGATTATTATGAAAACTTGAAAACGGCCGTAATTAATCGGCCATGCCGGTCGACCTCTACTAGACACATTGAGATGATGAAAAAAGTAACATCCCAACGTCGATATAAAGGCTCCTACAGTGGTAGGAAGACAGACCCTTCTGGGACCTACATCATCAATAGCTAGTCATTAACCCCCTAGGAGCTCTCCCTTAAAGGGAAACTTCACCAGGTTTCTACTTTATATTCATCATCTCCAGCACCACCCCAACATCTGTGAAAATGACAGGGTTCTATGTTTTGTGGTAAAACCGCTAGAGGAAGATAAGTGTTTCCAATGACATCATCGGTGTGCATCGTGTGATTTTGACCAATTGTGAGACGGCATGATGATGTCATTGGAAACACTTATCTTCCTCTATTTTTACTACAGAACACAGAAACGTGCCGCTTTCACACATGGTGAGGTTGTGGTGGTGCTGGAGATGAATATGAAGATTCCCTTTAAGGATAACATGATCCAGCCCATGTGGTTTCAACTGGGCCAGGGGAAATTACTCTAGCTGACCTATGAGAAAGGAACTTCTAAAGGTGTGTGTGTGTTTATACGCATGCACGTGTGTGCTTGCATATGTGTGTCCATGCAAGCCCTTACGCGCGTGTGTGTGTGACTGTCATTGTCGGCAGAGAGAGGAGCTGGTGGTTTTTATAGTAAGTGTGCTGTATAGGCCTAGAGATGGAGCTCAGCTCACACATGTATACAGGTTCCAGCGGCTGGGAACCGGTACTGTGCTCTGGTACAGGGGGAGTAGGGGTTCAACCGGTACTGTACTCTGGTACAGGGGGAGTAGGGGTTCAACTAGTACTGTACTCTGGTACAGGGGGAGTAGGGGTTCAACCAGTACTGTACTCTGGTACAGGGGGAGTAGGGGTTCAACCGGTACTGTACTCTGGTACAGAGGGAGTAGGGGTTCAACCAGTACTGTACTCTGGTACAGGGGGAGTAGGGGTTCAACCGGTGCTGTGCTCTGGTACAGGGGGAGCAGCAGTTGAACCGGTGCTGTGCTCTGGTACAGGGGGAGTAGGGGTTCAACCGGTACTGTACTCTGGTACAGGGGGAGGAGCAGTTGAACCGGTGCTGTGCTCTGGTACAGGGGGAGGAGCAGTTGAACCGGTGCTGTGCTCTGGTACAGGGGGAGGAGCAGTTGAACCGGTGCTGTGCTCTGGTACAGGGGGAGGAGCAGTTGAACCGGTGCTGTGCTCTGGTACAGGGGGAGGAGCAGTTGAACCGGTGCTGTGCTCTGGTACAGGGGGAGGAGCAGTTGAACCGGTGCTGTGCTCTGGTACAGGGGGAGGAGCAGTTGAACCGGTGCTGTGCTCTGGTACAGGGGGAGGAGCAGTTGAACCGGTGCTGTGCTCTGGTACAGGGGGAGGAGCAGTTGAACCGGTGCTGTGCTCTGGTACAGGGGGAGTAGGGGTTCAACCGGTGCTGTGCTCTGGTACAGGGGGAGTAGGGGTTCAACCGGTACTGTACTCTGGTACAGGGGGAGTAGGGGTTCAACCGGTACTGTACTCTGGTACAGGGGGAGTAGGGGTTCAACCGGTGCTGTGCTCTGGTACAGGGGGAGTAGGGGTTCAAACCGGTACTGTACTCTGGTACAGGGGGAGTAGGGGTTCAACCGGTACTGTACTCTGGTACAGGGGGAGTAGGGGTTCAACCGGTACTGTACTCTGGTACAGGGGGAGCAGCAGTTGAACCGGTGCTGTACTCTGGTACAGGGGGAGTAGGGGTTCAACCGGTACTGTACTCTGGTACAGGGGGAGTAGGGGTTCAACCGGTACTGTACTCTGGTACAGGGGGAGTAGGGGTTCAACCGGTGCTGTGCTCTGGTACAGGGGGAGCAGCAGTTGAACCGGTGCTGTGCTCTGGTACAGGGGGAGTAGGGGTTCAACCGGTGCTGTACTCTGGTACAGGGGGAGTAGGGGTTCAACCGGTACTGTACTCTGGTACAGGGGGAGCAGCAGTTGAACCGGTGCTGTACTCTGGTACAGGGGGAGGAGCAGTTGAACCGGTGCTGTGCTCTGGTACAGGGGGAGTAGGGGTTCAACCGGTGCTGTGCTCTGGTACAGGGGGAGTAGGGGTTCAACCGGTACTGTACTCTGGTACAGGGGGAGTAGGGGTTCAACCGGTACTGTACTCTGGTACAGGGGGAGCAGCAGTTGAACCGGTGCTGTGCTCTGGTACAGGGGGAGTAGGGGTTCAACCGGTACTGTACTCTGGTACAGGGGGAGGAGCAGTTGAACCGGTGCTGTGCTCTGGTACAGGGGGAGGAGCAGTTGAACCGGTGCTGTGCTCTGGTACAGGGGGAGGAGCAGTTGAACCGGTGCTGTGCTCTGGTACAGGGGGAGGAGCAGTTGAACCGGTGCTGTGCTCTGGTACAGGGGGAGGAGCAGTTGAACCGGTGCTGTGCTCTGGTACAGGGGGAGGAGCAGTTGAACCGGTGCTGTGCTCTGGTACAGGGGGAGGAGCAGTTGAACCGGTGCTGTGCTCTGGTACAGGGGGAGGAGCAGTTGAACCGGTGCTGTGCTCTGGTACAGGGGGAGGAGCAGTTGAACCGGTGCTGTGCTCTGGTACAGGGGGAGGAGCAGTTGAACCGGTGCTGTGCTCTGGTACAGGGGGAGTAGGGGTTCAACCGGTGCTGTGCTCTGGTACAGGGGGAGTAGGGGTTCAACCGGTACTGTACTCTGGTACAGGGGGAGTAGGGGTTCAACCGGTACTGTACTCTGGTACAGGGGGAGTAGGGGTTCAACCGGTGCTGTGCTCTGGTACAGGGGGAGTAGGGGTTCAACCGGTACTGTACTCTGGTACAGGGGGAGTAGGGGTTCAACCGGTACTGTACTCTGGTACAGGGGGAGTAGGGGTTCAACCAGTACTGTACTCTGGTACAGGGGGAGTAGGGGTTCAACCAGTACTGTACTCTGGTACAGGGGGAGTAGGGGTTCAACCAGTACTGTACTCTGGTACAGGGGGAGTAGGGGTTCAACCGGTACTGTACTCTGGTACAGGGGGAGTAGGGGTTCAACCGGTGCTGTACTCTGGTACAGGGGGAGTAGGGGTTCAACCGGTACTGTACTCTGGTACAGGGGGAGTAGGGGTTCAACCGGTACTGTACTCTGGTACAGGGGGAGCAGCAGTTGAACCGGTGCTGTACTCTGGTACAGGGGGAGTAGGGGTTCAACCGGTACTGTACTCTGGTACAGGGGGAGTAGGGGTTCAACCGGTACTGTACTCTGGTACAGGGGGAGTAGGGGTTCAACCGGTGCTGTGCTCTGGTACAGGGGGAGCAGCAGTTGAACCGGTGCTGTGCTCTGGTACAGGGGGAGTAGGGGTTCAACCGGTGCTGTACTCTGGTACAGGGGGAGTAGGGGTTCAACCGGTACTGTACTCTGGTACAGGGGGAGCAGCAGTTGAACCGGTGCTGTACTCTGGTACAGGGGGAGGAGCAGTTGAACCGGTGCTGTGCTCTGGTACAGGGGGAGTAGGGGTTCAACCGGTGCTGTGCTCTGGTACAGGGGGAGTAGGGGTTCAACCGGTACTGTACTCTGGTACAGGGGGAGTAGGGGTTCAACCGGTACTGTACTCTGGTACAGGGGGAGTAGGGGTTCAACCGGTACTGTACTCTGGTACAGGGGGAGTAGGGGTTCAACCGGTGCTGTACTCTGGTACAGGGGGAGTAGGGGTTCAACCGGTACTGTACTCTGGTACAGGGGGAGTAGGGGTTCAACCGGTACTGTACTCTGGTACAGGGGGAGTAGGGGTTCAACCGGTACTGTACTCTGGTACAGGGGGAGTAGGGGTTCAACCGGTACTGTACTCTGGTACAGGGGGAGTAGGGGTTCAACCGGTACTGTACTCTGGTACAGGGGGAGTAGGGGTTCAACCGGTACTGTACTCTGGTACAGGGGGAGTAGGGGTTCAACCGGTGCTGTACTCTGGTACAGGGGGAGTAGGGGTTCAACCGGTGCTGTACTCTGGTACAGGGGGAGTAGGGGTTCAACCGGTGCTGTACTCTGGTACAGGGGGAGTAGGGGTTCAACCGGTACTGTACTCTGGTACAGGGGGAGTAGGGGTTCAACCGGTACTGTACTCTGGTACAGGGGGAGTAGGGGTTCAACCGGTACTGTACTCTGGTACAGGGGGAGTAGGGGTTCAACCGGTACTGTACTCTGGTACAGGGGGAGTAGGGGTTCAACCGGTACTGTACTCTGGTACAGGGGGAGTAGGGGTTCAACTAGTACTGTACTCTGGTACAGGGGGAGCAGCAGTTCAACCGGTACTGTACTCTGGTACAGGGGGAGTAGGGGTTCAACCAGTGCCCTACTCTGGTACAGGGGGAGTAGGGGTTCAACCGGTGCCCTACTCTGGTACAGGGGGAGTAGGGGTTCAACCGGTGCCCTACTCTGGTACAGGGGGAACAGCAGTAGACTGGGCCTCTCTGCTAAACCAACACACACAACATAAACATCCTGAAATCCTGGTAGTGGTGGGAGTGAAGGAGTAGGGTGAAGTTGACCTACACACTGATTATTTCCCTCACTAATGGTTAAGGTTAGGATTGAGGGAGGGGAAGCTGATTCTGGATATGCACCAAGGGGAAGCGTCACCATGTATCTACAACAGCCATCTTTGCTCCATGTTGATGCTGAAGCCCCTGATGCCTCGTCATACTGTCAACATCCCCACTGGCATTATAGGCCGTCCACACCAGTAGCTGACACAGAGCCAGCCACACACAGTGGTTGCCACACAAGACAGACACGCACACACTATCCCACCCACCCGGGCCGTGTGTGTGTGTGTGTGTGTGTGTGTGTGTGTGTGTGTGTGTGTGTGTGTGTGTGTGTGTGTGTGTGTGTGTGTGTGTGTGTGTGTGGTACCCTGCCCTCCAACACAGACACACACGTCACTTCCTGCCAGGCTCATTGGGAGCTCTGCTGGCTTCCTGTTGTGGCCGTTTCTCACAGCTCTAGGGCAGAGTGAGCGGCAGTCAGTCAACGCCCTGACTGTGGGAAAGGTGTAGTGCACCCCAACACAACCTCCTCCTCCTTCAAGACCACAGTCCTCCACCCTCCACTCTGAGGAGCAGGACCTCTTTTGTTTTCCACTGTCCACACTTGCAAATGACGTAGGATCAAGAAAGGGGTTGTGTATTGTTTGCTAGTATAATGGAACATAGGCTGAGATGCATCATCTCCAGACTATAGCCATTAGTCAGACTGACCCCAAAGCCAAGCAACGATGCTTCACACAGCTGTCTGGGAGAGCATCATCACATAGCTTCCATCTCTAACATTGTTCCTATGGTCTCTCTTTCTCCTGCTCCCTTTAATACTCTCTCTTTCACACGGAGACACACAGAGACACACAGAGACACACAGAGACACACAGAGACACACAGAGACACACAGAGACACACAGAGACACACAGAGACACAGGAGACACACAGGAGACACACAGAGACACACAGAGACACACACAGAGTAATCTATTATTCCAGTCACATTACCGAGCACACAATAGAGATCCCATCAGTGAATACTATGGGTAGGCACTCTAGCATGTACAGCTCTATATGTAACATATCAAAAAAACATCCTTTCACTTTAACCTCCCTCCCCCACAGCCCAAACAAATCAAGTTCCTAAAAGTACACAACCAAAGCATGGGCAGCCCAGCCACAACATTTGAATGGCACATTTTCAGAGTTCTTGAAATGCGTCGCTACAGAGGTCACAACAAAACTGACTGTTAGCAGCAGCACTGCAGCCTTTACAGTCTGTAACACAGGGACCCCATCAACAGCACTGATCAGTGACTTCTGCTGTTATGACAAACAGTCAACCTGTTGCTACCTGTTCTAGAACTGTAGAAGACAAGGAGAGAGAGAGAGAGAGAGGAGGAAGGAAAGAAATGGCTTGGTTCCACTGAGCCCGCCTGCGTCCAATGTGACTGCCAGAGAGAAAGGGGCCAGTCCTGGGGAAATGTTATCAGCACAGTAACCAGGCATAGAGACAGAGAGTCCAAATGGTACCCGATGCCCTATTTAGTTCACTCACAAAACTAATATTAGACAGCAAGGCTCTTGATCCGGAGGGGATTCTCTGCTCTTACCAAGAGGAGCTTGATTGCAAGAAGCTAACCACTTAGCTAGATAACTAGCTACTAAGTTAGCAAACCAAATGCACAACTGCAGACCATTTAGCACATTCTAGACAGTTAACTTAATAGTTAGAAGATATCTAGCTGGCAAACATTTAGTTGTGAATTCCATACTGTAACTAAATCATCTGGCATGTGGCATACTGTCAGTCAGAGGGGTTCAGTTAGTCAGTCATTCAGAATGGTTCAGTCAGTCAGAGGGGTTCAGTCAGTCAGAGGGGTTCAGTCAGTCAGTCATTCAGAATGGTTCAGTCAGTCAGAGGGGTTCAGTTAGTCAGTCAGAGGGGTTCAGTCAGTCAGTAAGTCAGTAAGTCAGTCAGTCAGTGGGGGTCACAGTAGAGGTCAACCGATTAAAATCGGCATGGCCGACTAATTTGGGCCGACTTCAAGTTTTCATAACAATCGATAATCTGCCTTTTTGGAAGCCGATTACATTGCACTCCACGAGGAAACGGCTTGGCAGGCTGACCACCTGTTACTCCACGAGGAAACGGCTTGGCAGGCTGACTACCTGTTACGCGAGTGCAGCTTCAAAAGGACCTTGTGGCTGCAAGGAGCCAAGGTAAGCTGCTACCTAGCATTAAACTTATCTTATAAAAAACAATCATTCTTCAGATAATCACTAGTTAACTACACATGGTTGATGATATTACTAGTTTATCTAGCTTGTCCTGCGTTGCACATAATCAATGTGGTGCCTGTTAATTTATCATCGAATCACAGCCTACTTCGCCAAACGGGTGATGATGATTTAACAAAGCGCATTCGCGAAAAAAGCACAATCATTGCAATAATGTACCAAACCATAAACATCAATGTCTTTCTTAAAATCAATACAAATTAATATATTTTTTAAACCTGTATATGTAGTTAAAAGAAATGCATGTTAGCAGGCAATATTAACTAGGGAAATTGTCGCTTCTCTTGCGTTCAGTGCAAGCAGAGTCAGGGTATATGCAGCAGTTTCCGGATTTGACCATATTAATGACCCAAGGCTCGTATTTCTGTGTGTTTATTATATTATACTTAAGTGTATGATTTAATATTTAATAGAGCAGTCTGACAGAGCGATGGTAGGCAGCAGCAGGCTCGTAAGCATTCATTCAAACAGCAACTCTTAGCAATGCTTGAGGCACAGCGCTGTTTATGACTTCAAGACTATCAACTCCAGAGATTAGGCTGACAATACTACAGTGCCCATAAGAACATCCAATAGTCAAAGGCATATGAAATATAAATGGTATAGAAATAAATAGTCCTATAATTCCTATAATAAGTACAACCTAAAACTTCTTAACTGGGAATATTGAAGTCTTTTTGTTAAAAGGTTAAAAGGAACCACCAGCTTTCATATGTTCTCATGTTCTGAGCAAGGAACTTAAACGTTAGCTTTTTCACATGGCACATATTGCACTTTTACTTTCTTGTCTATCACTGTGTTTTTGCATTATTTAAACCAATTTAAACATGTTTCATGATTTATTTGAGACTAAATTAATGTATGTATTATATTAAGTTAAAATAAAAGTGTTCATTGAGTATTGTTGTAATTGGCATTTATTATAAATATATATACATAAAATAATTGCCCAATTAAATCGGTATCGGCTTTTTTTGGTCCTCCATTAATTTTTGGGGTCCTCAGATAATCAGTATCGGTATGGGTGTTGAAAAATCATTATCGGTCAACCTCTAGTTCACAGTTCCTCTAACGGGATTAACAAGGACGTGAAGTGGGCTAAAACTGTGAATTATAACGACCCACAGGTTCACCAAACCATAGATGAAAAGAACATTAAACAATACAGGCAACATGAAGGCCTCCTCTTTCCACTACAGACATCAAAGGCGACAGGGTCTTTCATAGGAAAATGACACATTTAATGGTTATGACTAACGGAAATTGCTAGCCTAATAAGAGGGGGATCTTGCTTAAAGAAAGAAGCATTGACTGAAATTACACACAAAGAACAATATGGCTGATCTCTTTAGAATGGGAGGTGGTATTTAACACGAAGTTGCTCTTCTAAAACTGTGATTGCTCTTGTAATAACATCGCATTAACATTGTGATGTATTAGTAATGGCATTTAATGGAGCGGTTTTGTTATTACCCAGGTGGAATAATCCTAACTCCTCTTGTGTAATTACTAAAACTACTCAACTCCATCACAACAAAAACATGAATGCAATATTGTTACTAAAGTACTGAGCATTATTACACAGATATAAGATCACTTTAGGCTCTTGCTAAGTGTTACTGAACGTGCCAACGGCCTACTTTGGTGATGAAACGGCAGGGCTGCAGACAAACACCTGTTGCTAGTGAACAGACCCTTATAGTGATTCATTCACTGTACAGTGACACTCAACACAAAAACCCAACAGTTGAACAACAAGATCCTGTTCAACCAGAATAATACATCAAATGTGCTGGTAATCTATAGATTCACAACGCATTATGTGTTTTACAATGCATCCCTGAAACTAATGTTACAATGTGTCGAGCATGGAAATAGGCCTACATTATTTATTCAGGAAAAATGAGTCTGTCCCTCTACTATTATTGTAGTAATACATTGAAGGCCTCTAAATTAAATAATACATGGCCAATAAATAACATAACCTCAAAATAACAAATGTGTGAGACAACTGATATAATAAACGGAATCATGCAGAAATCTATTGACAATGAATATGATCATAACCCCGACAACTTTCCTTAGAATAGTAGGCTGCATGGAATTTGTTTTCAGGACTATGTAAATCAGTGGCATTCCGGGAGGAATTGTTTCTTAGTCAACTTAGTAAGTAAACATTGTAAGCAAGGCCACCCCATCGCCGACTCAGAGTAGAAGAAGACATTTTGTGGGTGAGTTCTCACGCTCACCACCAAAGCTCATTACAGACTAAACTTCTGAGCTCTCTGAATCATTTCGTAAAACACAGAATTGAATCGGCTATCTATTGACAACAAGTGAGCAAACTTTGCGAATACATTTCAGATCAGAATCATATTTTTCTCACTATCTAGTATAACTTACCGACTCCGTCTTCCGATTTGAGAACCATTTTCCGGTCTAGTAGGCTATTCCAAATGAGTGGGTGCTTCAAAGTTTTCACCGCTCACCTTGCGGATACGAAACCAATGCTATTTAAACGGTTAATTGAATAACTTTTACTATTATGTACTGGAATCACGTCTATAAAACACGGTATCTGATGGGTTGCTATTCAAAGGAAGGGAGTTAGCAGTTGACGGGAGTGGTTTCGCGTACTTTGACAAGCCAATCTGTGTCTGCGCAGCAGTGACTCTGTTCGGGAAGAGGCGCGGCAAATGGCACGCACGTCTTTGCGTAACGCGCAGTATAATCACAGAGCTTCTAAACCCAGGGAACGCTGGTGAAACAGACCAGGCCGAGTTTGGGGGTTTGAGAAGTCAATGAGAGAAAGGAAACATTCTTCCTTGGTTGTTAATTTTCTCGTAATCTAAAGGCACAACCTAGATGCGAGCCAATATATTAAGGAGTTGAACATGCCATTACTCCAACCGCGTGAAAGTAACATACTGACACGTTTTAATTTTTGTCAAAAACAACTTTATATCGAAGGAGTGCCAATGATTTGACGCCCTGCACATGCGCAGTTTGGCGTTAGACCCGATGACACGTTTATGGGCATGAGCTTGGCTAGCCAACGTCACAAGTGTGATCAGGGATTTCTATTTCTATATTACCTTGACTAACCTGCACCCCCGCACTATGTACCGGTACGCCCTGTATATGGCCCCATTGTTATTTTATAATAATTGTACTTTAGTTTATTAGGTAAATATTTTCTTAACTCTTTCTTGAACTGCACTGTTGGTTAAGGGCTTGTAAGTAAAGCATTTCATGGTAAGGTCTCCCTACACATGTTGTATTCGGCACATGTGACAAAGTTTGATTTGAACAAAACGTATAAGATCTCCTAAACCTGTGTTAACTACAGACCTTATTTTCAGTGTTTATCCAAAAACCCTCCAAAAACGCCTTAATTTCCCCATAGGCTTTGTTCAATGAACCATGACAGAGTTATTTCCTACAAAAAGACGCCATTACTATTTCACTCTATTCCAACCTGTTGCCTTGTTAAACTGTTAAACTGAGATCAGGCTGTTGTTGGGAGGAAAACAGGCAGCAGAGTTGAGTGGAGGTGGAGGCAGGGAAAGAGATTGACACACAGATAGTGCAGTACATTGGCAATCTGTGCAATATTGCTGCCTTCAACACTCCACCACATCCGTCAGACTCAAATCGGAGGTGTGTGTGTGTGTGTGTGTGTGTGTGTGTGTGTGTGTGGTCACATAGGTCGACTTCAGAATACTGCAACTCTACTTCAGAATACAATGAGACAATAAACAGGAAAACAAACTTTCGGTGACTTGAATGAAAAGTAAAGAAATGACTTTTTCATTGTTAGCCTACTTATAATGTAGGCCCTTGTTTGTGGCAGTATTATGCCAAAGAGAGATACAAAACCATACAGTATTTTAAGTTATTTTATTAGTTAAATTAGTAAATTAAACTAGTAAATTCAATAGGTTAATGAGCACAGACACAGAAACCTGCCCAAAATTGTCAGATTCCAGCGTGATGAAATGCCCGGGCCGATTTCTGGTCCCAGTCTGCCCCTGGCATAGGACCTATGCTGTCACTCACATCTCATCATAGTGACAGTCACCCGATACTATAGGCTAATTACTCTCACAAGAAATGTGTGGAGTGGTTGAAAAACAAGATTTATTGACTCCAACCTAAGTGTATGTAAACTTCCAACTTCAACTGTATACACAGGAGTAAAGAATTACACCCAAGTGTTACAAAAAGTTGCATTAATGTTGTAGAATGTGTTGTGCAACTGAACTGTGTTATGGCACAACACATTCTACAACATTAATGCAACTTTTTGTAACACTTGGGTGTAATTCTTTACTCCTGTGTATACAGTTGAAGTTGGAAGTTTACATACACTTAGGTTGGAGTCAATAAATCTCGTTTTTCAACCACTCCACCACACATTTCTTGTTAACAAACTATAGTTTTGGCAAGTCGGTTAGGACATCTACTTTGTGCATGACACAAGTAATTTTGCAACAATTGTTTCCTGACAGATTATTTCACTTATCATTCAAAGTATCACAATTCCAGTGGGTCAGAATTGTACATACACTAAGTTGACTGTGCCTTTAAACAGCTTGGAAAATTCCAGAAAAAGATGTCATGGCTTTAGAAGCTTCGGATATGCTAATTGACATGATTTGAGTCAATTGGAGGTGCACCTGTGGATGTATTTCAAGGCCTACCTTCAAACTCAGTGCCTCTTTGCTTGACATTGTGGGAAAATCAAAACAAATCAGCCAAGACCTCAGAATTTTTTTTGAAGACCTACACAAGTCTGGTTCATCCTTGGGAGACATTTCTAAATGCCTGAAGGTACCCCGTTCATCTGTACAAACTAGAGTACGCAAGTATAAACACCATGGGACGATGCAGCCATCATACCGCTCAGGAAGGAGACGCGTTCTGTCTCCTAGAGATGAACGTATTTTGGTGCGTAAAGTACAAATCAATCCCAGAACAACAGAAAAGGATCTTGTGTAGATGCTGGAGGAAACAGGTACAAAAGTATCTATATCCAAAGTAAAACGAGTCCTATATTGACAAAACCTGAAAGGCTGCTCAGCAAGGAAGAAGACACTGCTCCAAACCGCCATAAAAAAGACAGACTACAGTTTGCAACCGCACATGGGGACAAAGATCGTACTTTTTGGAGAAATGTCCTCTGGTCTGATGAAACAAAAATAGAACTGTTTGGCCATAATGACCATCAACAGGTTTGGAGGAAAAAGGGGGAGGCTTGCAAGCTGAAGTACACCATCCCAACCGTGAAACACGGGGGTGGCAGCATCATGCTGTGGGGGTGCTTTGCTGCAGGAGGGACTGGTGCACTTCACAAAATAGATGGCATCATGAGGTAGGAAAATTATGTGGATATATTTGAAGCAACATGTCAAGACATCAGTCAGGAAGTTAAAGCTTGGCCGCAAATGGGTCTTCCAAATGGACAATGACCCCAAGCATACTTCCAAAGTTGTGGAAAAATGGCCTAAGGACAACAAAGTCAAGGTATTGGAGTGGCCATCACAAAGAGGTCCGCTCAATCCCATTTGTGTGCAGAACTGAAAAAGCGTGTGCGAACAAGGAGGCCTACAAACCTGACTCAGTTACACCAGCTCTGTCAGGAGGAATGGGCCAAAATTCACCCAACTTATTGTGGGAAGCTTGTGGAAGGCTATCCGAAACGTTTAACCCAAGTTAAACAATTTAAAGGCAATGCTACCAAATACTAATTGAGTGTAGGTAAACTTATGACCCACTGGGAATGTGATGAAATAAATAAAAGCTGAAATAAATCACTCTATTACTCTGACATTTCATTGTTCAAATAAAAGTGGTGATCCTAAATGACCTAAAACAGGGAATTTTTACTGGGATTAAATGTCAGGAATTGTGAAAAACTGAGTGTATTTGGCTAAGGTGTATGTAAACGTCCAACTTCAACTGTACATATAGGGTATGAGCCTTCATAATGCCTTTATAATATGTTGTATCTACACTGCAATGGCTGTTATTTATTTAACCTTTATTTAACTAGGCAAGTCAGTTAAGAACAAATTCTTATTTACAATGACGGCCTACCCTGGTCAAACCCTAACGCTGGGCCAATTGTGCGCCGCCCTATGGGACTACCAATCACAGCCGGTTGTGATGAAGCCTGGATTCAAACCAGGGTCTGTAGTGACGCCTCTAGCACTGAGATGCAGTGCCTCAGACCGCTGCGCCACTCGGGAGCCCAAATGAAGGGGTCATACATGCTTATTACAAGTCTTACAATGCATTAAACCTGTTTCCTACTGTTACTCAACTGGTCTTGTAGCAATATTGGTAAGAAGTCATCTCTGTGGCATCTTTTTTTCTGTAGCTCTACAGAGGTTTACTGGGCTTGGAGCAGTCAGCTGACATCTTAATTAAACATCAATACTATACTGTGGTAATTCTGGTAAAGATGAGCAGGACTTCTGTCACAACACCAGCACGTCTGCGACACTGCAGTTAGGAGTCAGAGATGGTATGAGCATGTCCTGGCCTGTTTAAACACTAAGCCCAAGAGGAGGAATGCTGTTAGAGCAGTCTTGGGAGGCGGGAAGTGTGAGAGAGGGAATGACAGGTAGCCTCTCTTCCAATTAGTCTTCTTGCCTCCTCCTTAAACCACATTGGAGGAAAAGATCAATCAAATGTCCCTCCCCTCAGACCTTCTCCTCCAATGCGACGTAAAGAGAGGATGCAAGGAGTCAATGGAAGACAAATTGGGAAAGAGTCATCTACTTTCTCCTTATTCTCTCTCTCTGGTCTGACCAACTGGGAGAGGTGGTGTGAAGAAGATGTTGGTCCCATCCTGAAACAACCCCAAGACACTGGTGGAGACGTGGATTTTGTTTTAAATGTAACCTTTATTTAGCTAGGAAAGTCTGTTAAGAACAAATTCTTATTTACAATGACGGCCTACATCGGCCAAACCCGGACGACGCTGGGCCAATTGTGCGCCGCCCTATGGGACTCCCAATCATGGCCGGTTGTGATACAGGCTGGATTTGAACCAGGGTGTCTGTAGTGATGCCTCTAGTAGTGAGATACAGCGCCTTAGACTGCTGCGCCACTCAGCAGCCGTGAACGGTTTCGTTCTACTACATGACTCAGAGTAGGCCTACAAGGTCTAGTTCTACTACATGGTTCAGAGTAGGCCTACAAGGTCTAGTTCTACTACATGGTTCAGAGTAGGCCTACAAGGTCTAGTTCTACTGCATGACTCAGAGTAGGCCTACAAGGTCTAGTTCTACTACATGACTCAGAGCAGGCCTACAAGGTCTAGTTCTACTACATGACTCAGAGTAGGCCTACAAGGTCTAGTTCTACTACATGACTCAGAGCAGGCCTACAAGGTCTAGTTCTACTACATGACTCAGAGCAGGCCTACAAGGTCTAGTTCTACTACATGACTCAGAGCAGGCCTACAAGGTCTAGTTCTACTACATGACTCAGAGCAGGCCTACAAGGTCTAGTTCTACTACATGACTCAGAACAGGCCTACAAGGTCTAGTTCTACTACATGACTCAGAGCAGGCCTACAAGGTCTAGTTCTACTACATGACTCAGAGCAGGCCTACAAGGTCTAGTTCTACTACATGACTCAGAGCAGGCCTACAAGGTCTAGTTCTACTACATGACTCAGAGCAGGCCTACAAGGTCTAGTTCTACTACATGACTCAGAGCAGGCCTACAAGGTCTAGTTCTACTACATGACTTAGAGCAGGCCTACAAGGTCTAGTTCTACTACATGACTTAGAGCAGGCCTACAAGGTCTAGTTCTACTACATGACTCAGAGCAGGCCTACAAGGTCTAGTTCTACTACATGACTCAGAGCAGGCCTACAAGGTCTAGTTCTACTACATGACTTAGAGCAGGCCTACAAGGTCTAGTTCTACTACATGACTCAGAGCAGGCCTACAAGCCACACAGTAAATGTACCACCAAGTCTATGAGAGGACTAGGCAGAGCTACTACCACACGGCGTGTATTGGTCTGATCCTTTCACATCGACAGACGTGTCTATGGGCCCTAGGCCCGGGGTTCGGCCATTTTATCTTCAGCATCTCAGTTTGAGAATAAGCCTATATGGGAGAGAGACCACTCATGTGCCACACATAATTAAACACATATTGAGTTCTACCTAAAACAAAACATCATTTTCTAGTATGACTTTACTTGTAAATGACTTGTGAAGCATCTAGCAATACTATAAAGCATTTTGAAGTTGTTGTTCATTTAAAGTCCAAATACCACCTTTGTCCCATGTTGGTCACCACTAAGCCACAGCATGGGAATCCTCCTTTGGGGGATATTCACTGAACAACCCTGTTGTGCTCCTAAATGCCAACTTGGGATAGACATGATGACAATGTACTACTCTGTGTGTGTTTGTTGACCGGTTCCAACAATGATCCAATTCACTGTAAGCAGTTCACCCCTCAAGCCCTGCATAAACCCAAAGACAAGCGATAGGAAAAGAGCCCTTACCTTATTCATACCAAAATGCACTAGGATTCTGACATTCTTAACCGTAGGCAAAACTGCAAATATGTTGCACTCATACTCATCCTCTCCTTGATCCACATTAACAGATGCAAAGAGGATACTTCAGTAAATCTGATGTAAACTGGATGTTTATGTAAATATTATGTAAATGTCACGGCTGCTGATAGAGTGTAAAGAAAGGTCTTTGTTTTAGGACATTAAATCATGTGGCTGCTTACTGGTCTAAATAAGCAGGAAATAATTCCATTACTGAAAAGGGCAAATTCAATTCTGTTCTCTCAATGATGTACAACTGTAAAGCATCTTTGTCTACCAACATTTTCAAATGCATCTTAATGACGTTTTCTGGTTGAGAAGACATCATATAACCAAATTAGAACCAACTAGTAACAACATATTTATCATGAGAAGATAAACACGTCATGGGACATGTGTTATTTTGGATGTTACCTGGTCAGATTACATCCAAAGAAATATACATTTTTCTGGAAAAAAGTGTAAAAAGTCATGAATAAAGCTTCCTTATAAAACCAGTTTACTGTAGACTACAACCTGACCATGGTGTTATAAAATCAGTTTACTGTAGACTACAACCTGACCATGGTGTTATAAAACCAGTTTACTGTAGACTACAACCTGACCATAGTGTTATAAAACCAGTTTACTGTAGACTACAACCTGACAATGGTGTTATAAAATCAGTTTACTGTAGACTACAACCTGACCATAGTGTAATAAAACCAGTTTACTGTAGACTACAACCTGACCATGGTGTTATAAAACCAGTTTACTGTAGACAACAACCTGACCATAGTGTAATAAAACCAGTTTACTGTAGACTACAACCTGACCATGGTGTTATAAAACCAGTTTACTGTAGACAACAACCTGACCATAGTGTTATAAAACCAGTTTACTGTAGACTACAACCTTAACATGGTGTTATAAAACCAGTTTACTGTAGACTACAACCTGACCATGGTGTTATAAAATCAGTTTACTGTAGACTACAACCTGACCATAGTGTTATAAAACCAGTTTACTGTAGACTACAACCTGACCATAGTGTAATAAAACCAGTGTACTGTAGACTACAACCTGACCATGGTGTTATAAAAAACAGTTTACTGTAGACTACAACCTGACCATAGTGTTATAAAACCAGTTTACTGTAGACTACAACCTGACCATAGTGTAATAAAACCAGTTTACTGTAGACAACAACCTGACCATAGTGTTATAAAACCAGTTTACTGTAGACTACAACCTGACCATAGTGTTATAAAACCAGTTTACTGTAGACTACAACCTGACCATGGTGTTATAAAACCAGTTTACTGTAGACTACAACCTGACCATAGTGTAATAAAACCAGTTTACTGTAGACTACAACCTGACAATGGTGTTATAAAACCAGTTTACTGTAGACTACAACCTGACCATGGTGTTATAAAACCAGTTTACTGTAGACTACAACCTGACCATAGTGTAATAAAACCAGTTTACTGTAGACTACAACCTGACCATGGTGTTATAAAACCAGTGTACTGTAGACTACAACCTGACCATGGTGTTATAAAACCAGTTTACTGTAGACTACAACCTGACCATAGGAAAAGTTCAAACACTATAAAGACTAACACTGTTACACTGAACAATGGACAACCTCACAAACACTATAAAGACTATAACACTGTTACACTGAACAAAGGAAAACCTCACAAACACTATAAAGACTAACACTGTTACACTGAACAATGGAAAACCTCACAAACACTATAAAGACTAACACTGTTACACTGAACAATGGAAAACCTCACAAACACTATAAAGACTAACACTGTTACACTGAACAATGGAAAACCTCACAAACACTAAAGACTAACACTGTTACACTGAACAATGGAAAACCTCACAAACACTATAAAGACTATAACACTGTTACACTGAACAAAGGAAAACCTCACAAACACTATAAAGACTAACACTGTTACACTGAACAAAGGAAAACCTCACAAACACTATAAAGACTAACACTGTTACACTGAACAAAGGAAAACCTCACAAACACTATAAAGACTAACACTGTTACACTGAACAATGGACAACCTCACAAACACTATAAAGACTAACACTGTTACACTGAACAATGGAAAACCTCACAAACACTATAAAGACTAACACTGTTACACTGAACAAAGGAAAACCTCACAAACACTATAAAGACTAACACTGTTACACTGAACAATGGAAAACCTCACAAACACTATAAAGACTATAACACTGTTACACTGAACAATGGAAAACCTCACAAACACTATAAAGACTAACACTGTTACACTGAACAATGGAAAACCTCACAAACACTATAAAGACTAACACTGTTACACTGAACAATGGAAAACCTCACAAACACTATAAAGACTAACACTGTTACACTGAACAATGGAAAACCTCACAAACACTATAAAGACTATAACACTGTTACACTGAACAATGGACAACCTCACAAACACTATAAAGACTAACACTGTTACACTGAACAAAGGACAACCTCACAAACACTATAAAGACTAACACTGTTACACTGAACAATGGACAACCTCACAAACATTATAAAGACTATAACACTGTTACACTGAACAATGGAAAACCTCACAAACACTATAAAGACTAACACTGTTACACTGAACAATGGAAAACCTCACAAACACTATAAAGACTATAACACTGAATAATGGACAACCTCACAAACACTATAAAGACTATAACACTGAATAATGGACAACCTCACAAACACTATAAAGACTATCACTGAACAATGGAAAACCTCACAAACACTATAAAGACTATAACACTGAATAATGGACAACCTCACAAACACTATAAAGACTATAACACTGAACAATGGACAACCTCACAAACACTATAAAGACTAACACTGTTACACTGAACAATGGAAAACCTCACAAACACTATAAAGACTATAACACTGTTACACTGAACAATGGACAACCTCACAAACACTATAAAGACTATAACACTGTTACACTGAACAATGGAAAACCTCACAAACACTATAAAGACTAACACTGTTACACTGAACAATGGAAAACCTCACAAACATTATAAAGACTATAACACTGTTACACTGAACAATGGAAAACCTCACAAACACTATAAAGACTAACACTGTTACACTGAACAATGGAAAACCTCAAACACTATAAAGACTAACACTGTTACACTGAACAATGGAAAACCTCACAAACACTATAAAGACTAACACTGTTACACTGAACAATGGAAAACCTCACAAACACTATAAAGACTATAACACTGTTACACTGAACAATGGAAAACCTCACAAACACTATAAAGACTAACACTGTTACACTGAACAATGGACAACCTCACAAACACTATAAAGACTAACACTGTTACACTGAACAAAGGAAAACCTCACAAACACTATAAAGACTAACACTGTTACACTGAACAATGGAAAACCTCACAAACACTATAAAGACTAACACTGTTACACTGAACAAAGGAAAACCTCACAAACACTATAAAGACTATAACACTGAATAATGGACAACCTCACAAACACTATAAAGACTATAACACTGAACAATGGAAAACCTCACAAACACTATAAAGACTAACACTGTTACACTGAACAATGGAAAACCTCACAAACACTAAAGACTAACACTGTTACACTGAACAATGGAAAACCTCACAAACACTATAAAGACTATAACACTGTTACACTGAACAAAGGAAAACCTCACAAACACTATAAAGACTAACACTGTTACACTGAACAAAGGAAAACCTCACAAACACTATAAAGACTAACACTGTTACACTGAACAATGGAAAACCTCACAAACACTATAAAGACTAACACTGTTACACTGAACAATGGACAACCTCACAAACACTATAAAGACTAACACTGTTACACTGAACAATGGAAAACCTCACAAACACTATAAAGACTAACACTGTTACACTGAACAAAGGAAAACCTCACAAACACTATAAAGACTAACACTGTTACACTGAACAATGGAAAACCTCACAAACACTATAAAGACTAACACTGTTACACTGAACAATGGAAAACCTCACAAACACTATAAAGACTATAACACTGTTACACTGAACAATGGAAAACCTCACAAACACTATAAAGACTAACACTGTTACACTGAACAATGGAAAACCTCACAAACACTATAAAGACTATAACACTGAACAATGGAAAACCTCACAAACACTATAAAGACTATAACACTGTTACACTGAACAATGGACAACCTCAAACACATTCAACTTTCACACTGTTTCACTCTAGTTTGTTTTCACAACTGGACAGGTGGACGCATGGCTATTTGTTGAATGTTATTGTTCCTTGTATTGTTCCAACATCAAGGTCATGTCTGCTGGTATGCTGTGTGTGTGTGTGTGTGTGTGTGTGTGTGTGTGTGTGTGTGTGTGTGTGTGTGTGTGCGTCATCCTGGTATTCTTGGAATGTGACAGTAGATGTTGGCCAGTAAAGTTATGAAATATTTGGGAAGTATTTCTGAAGGCTCATATCTACTAAAGTTCTAGACATAATATATAGTGTTCCGTAGCTAAACAGCTGGATATAAAACCCCAGAAAATACAGGGCAATACATTTAAACACAGCCCTATACACAACAACAGTGGACAACTCCCAGAGATACACATTCACTTGGACATAGGCTACTACTGCTGCTACTGCACATTAGCCTCATCAATACAGACAGTGTTACACACATTCACGATATCACATTGTGAAAACGCATTTGAGGATGAAATGTGTATCAGGCCAGTGGATTACAGGGCTTAGTGTGACTAAGGGGGCTGAGCCAACGTGCAGGCCATTATTCTCATGTTATACTATAGAGAGGCACCGTGCAGGCCATTATTCTCATGTTAGACTAGAGAGAGGCACCGTGCAGGCCATTATTCTCATGTCAGACTAGAGAGGCACCATGCAGGCCATTATTCTCATGTTAGACTAGAGAGGCACCATGCAGGCCATTATTCTCATGTCAGACTAGAGAGAGGCACCGTGCAGGCCATTATTCTCATGTTAGACTAGAGAGAGGCACCGTGCAGGCCATTATTCTCATGTCAGACTAGAGAGAGGCACCGTGCAGGCCATTATTCTCATGTTATACTAGAGAGAGGCACCGTGCAGGCCATTATTCTCATGTCAGACTAGAGAGAGGCACCATGCAGGCCATTATTCTCATGTTAGACTAGAGAGAGGCACCGTGCAGGCCATTATTCTCATGTCAGACTAGAGAGGCACCATGCAGGCCATTATTCTCATGTTAGACTAGAGAGGCACCATGCAGGCCATTATTCTCATGTCAGACTAGAGAGAGGCACCGTGCAGGCCATTATTCTCATGTTAGACTAGAGAGAAGCACCGTGCAGGCCATTATTCTCATGTCAGACTAGAGAGATGCACCGTGCAGGCCATTATTCTCATGTTAGACTAGAGAGAGGCACCGTGCAGGCCATTATTCTCATGTTAGACTAGAGAGATGCACCATGCAGGCCATTATTCTCATGTCAGACTAGAGAGAGGCACCGTGCAGGCCATTATTCTCATGTTAGACTAGAGAGAGGCACCGTGCAGGCCATTATTCTCATGTTAGACTAGAGAGGCACCGTGCAGGCCATTATTCTCATGTCAGACTAGAGAGAGGCACCGTGCAGGCCATTATTCTCATGTTATACTAGAGAGAGGCACCGTGCAGGCCATTATTCTCATGTTATACTAGAGAGAGGCACCGTGCAGGCCATTATTCTCATGTCAGACTAGAGAGGCACCATGCAGGCCATTATTCTCATGTTATACTAGAGAGGCGCCGTGCAGGCCATTATTCTCATGTTAGACTAGAGAGAGGCACCGTGCAGGCCATTATTCTCATGTTAGACTAGAGAGAGGCACCGTGCAGGCCATTATTCTCATGTCAGACTAGAGAGAGGCACTGTGCAGGCCATTATTCTCATGTTATACTAGAGAGAGGCACCGTGCAGGCCATTATTCTCATGTTAGACTAGAGAGAGGCACCGTGCAGGCCATTATTCTCATGTTATACTAGAGAGAGGCACCGTGCAGGCCATTATTCTCATGTTATACTAGAAAGAGGCACCATGCAGGCCATTATTCTCATGTTGTACTAGAGAGAGGCACCGTGCAGGCCATTATTCTCATGTTATACTAGAGAGAGGCACCGTGCAGGCCATTATTCTCATGTTATACTAGAGAGAGGCACCCGTGCAGGCCATTATTCTCATGTCAGACTAGAGAGGCACCGTGCAGGCCATTATTCTCATGTTAGACTAGAGAGGCACCGTGCAGGCCATTATTCTCATGTTAGACTAGAGAGAGGCACCATGCAGGCCATTATTCTCATGTTATACTAGAGAGATGGACCGTGCAGGCCATTATTCTCATGTTATACTAGAGAGAGGCACTGTGCAGGCCATTATTCTCATGTTAGACTAGAGAGAGGCACCGTGCAGGCCATTATTCTCATGTTAGACTAGAGAGAGGCACCATGCAGGCCATTATTCTCATGTTATACTAGAGAGAGGCACTGTGCAGGCCATTATTCTCATGTTATACTAGAGAGAGGCACCGTGCAGGCCATTATTCTCATGTTAGACTAGAGAGAGGCACCGTGCAGGCCATTATTCTCATGTTAGACTAGAGAGAGGCACCGTGCAGGCCATTATTCTCATGTCAGACTAGAGAGAGGCACCGTGCAGGCCATTATTCTCATGTCAGACTAGAGAGAGGCACCGTGCAGGCCATTATTCTCATGTTATACTAGAGAGAGGCACCGTGCAGGCCATTATTCTCATGTTAGACTATAGAGGCACCGTGCAGGCCATTATTCTCATGTTAGACTAGAGAGAGGCACCGTGCAGGCCATTATTCTCATGTCAGACTAGAGAGAGGCACCGTGCAGGCCATTATTCTCATGTTATACTAGAGAGAGGCACCGTGCAGGCCATTATTCTCATGTTAGACTAGAGAGAGGCACCGTGCAGGCCATTATTCTCATGTTATACTAGAGAGAGGCACCGTGCAGGCCATTATTCTCATGTCAGACTAGAGAGAGGCACTGTGCAGGCCATTATTCTCATGTCAGACTAGAGAGAGGCACTGTGCAGGCCATTATTCTCATGTTATACTAGAGAGATGCACCATGCAGGCCATTATTCTCATGTCAGACTAGAGAGAGGCACTGTGCAGGCCATTATTCTCATGTTATACTAGAGAGAGGCACCGTGCAGGCCATTATTCTCATGTCAGACTAGAGAGAGGCACTGTGCAGGCCATTATTCTCATGTTAGACTAGAGAGAGGCACTGTGCAGGCCATTATTCTCATGTTATACTAGAGAGATGCACCATGCAGGCCATTATTCTCATGTTAGACTAGAGAGAGGCACTGTGCAGGCCATTATTCTCATGTTAGACTAGAGAGAGGCACTGTGCAGGCCATTATTCTCATGTTAGACTAGAGAGAGGCACTGTGCAGGCCATTATTCTCATGTTATACTAGAGAGAGGCACTGTGCAGGCCATTATTCTCATGTTATACTAGAGAGAGGCACCGTGCAG
This sequence comes from Oncorhynchus clarkii lewisi, assembly GCF_045791955.1. Lineage (NCBI taxonomy): Eukaryota > Metazoa > Chordata > Actinopteri > Salmoniformes > Salmonidae > Oncorhynchus > Oncorhynchus clarkii. The sequence goes on along the minus strand of NC_092159.1, from coordinate 58,623,330 downwards.
GCCATTATTCTCATGTTAGACTAGAGAGAGGCACTGTGCAGGCCATTATTCTCATGTCAGACTAGAGAGAGGCACTGTGCAGGTCTGTCTTAACTCCTAATATAACAGGCCTCATAAGCCTGCTCTATCTGAGCGATCTCTGTCTGTGTGGACATACAGTGCTCACTGATTAACTGAGCTGAGCATCATGAGAAAACCCACATCACATGGTACGTGTATGGATGCTCGAGGAAGAAAGGGAATGAACCCAAACCTCTCCTTAAGTACCCCCCCCCCCCATTGTCCTCAGCTAGTCCCCAGCCAGCTAGTCCCCAGCCAGCTAGTCCCCAGCCAGCTAGTCCCCAGCCAGCTAGTCCCCAGCCAGCTAGTCCCCAGCCAGCTAGTCCCCAGCCAGCTAGTCCCCAGCCAGTTCCACTGTACAAGTACACCTGATTCAACTGGTAAAAACATCATCAGCCCTTTATCTGGTCAGAACAAGCAGACCTATATTCAACTGGTTAAAATAATCATCATGCCCTGTATGACTTGATTCAGGTGTGATTGTACTGGAGGTGTCATGCCCATAGTGAGGCAGGCCTCAGGACTCAACACCCTGGCTTCAACGGGAGCAAGGCCGCTCTCTGACATTTACATTATGTCCAGCATCGGACCCATAGGGCTCTAGTCTAAAGTAGTGCACTATATAGGGAATAGGGCTCTGGTCTACAGTAGTGCACTATATAGGGAATAGGGCTCTGGTCTAAAGTAGTGCACTATATAGGGAATAGGACTCTGGTCTAAAGTAGTGCACTACATAGGGAATAGGGCTCTGGTTTAAAGTAGTGCACTACATAGGGAATAGGGCTCTGGTCTAAAGTAGTGCACTACATAGGGAATAGGACTCTGGTCTAAAGTAGTGCACTACATAGGGAATAGGACTCTGGTCTAAAGTAGTGCACTACATAGGGAATAGGGCTCTGGTCTAAAGTAGTTCACTATATAGGGAATAGGGTGCCATTTTTGGGACAGAGCCATAGTATTTTCTCATGCAGCTGAGGTGGTGTGGAAATGAAGTATCCATGGTGATAAATGTATATACTCTGACAATGAGCCCGGCCCTGTTGCAATTCCTCCGAAATCACAAGGGTTAGTGTGCAGAGTACAGTGTGGTTCACAAGGACACATTGTATAATGGCTTGGGACATTGTGATGGAGTGTGACACAAGCCCAAGGTGCCAAGGAGTTGGCCGTAGCACTGGACCAATCTGAACGAGGCTTATAGAGCATATTGACACACTAAAATGGGTTGTTACGAGTGTGCTGAGAGTCAGGAAGCAAGTTCAGGGAGTGATTGTTTTAATAAATAAACAAAACACGACACACAAACACCGCACCGACATGAAAACAGAGTCAATAACACCTGAGGAAAGAACCAATGGGAGAGAGAGATATAGGGAAGATAATCAAGGAGGTGATGGAGTCCAGGTGAGTGTCATGAGGCGCTGCTGCGCATGACAATGGTGACAGGTGTGCAGGATAATCAGCAGCCTGATATCCTAGAGGCTGGAGAGGGAGTATACGTGACATTAACATTAAACCCACTAAAAACACTCAGCTCTTTTAACTTTGCCCAAACATCCCAAATGGTAAGACTGACCTCTTCAGGACATTTGTATGTATTACAGTTTCCCAGGCCAACATAATGGGAAAATAAAGATATTACCTCATGCAAGAGTAGCACAAATTATGATGAAAGATAAGCACATTAATAAAACTATTGAGACAGTCCCCGGGGAGAATATGCAGTCGTTTACCTAATTGCCTCATACTGTTTTATTTTCTAAACGTTTATTTATTTTCCCATCAGGCACTGCACTATCCTTTGTTGGGTGCTGGTGATGTCATAGAGAGACGAGTCTGGGGTGTATCAGCTGAATGCAACATAGACAGAGATATTAACCTGGAATGAATCCCCAGGCAGAGGTAGGCCTGAGTGCGTGGACATGTTTAACTATACTTGTGGGGACCAGAAGTTTGATTTTGGATTGAACTTCTGGGACTGAATTGTGTGTGTGTGTGTGTGTGTGTGTGTGTGTGTGTGTAGGCATGCACATGTGTGTTGTGACAAACTATACTTTATGCATCACAAGCACATATCCTATACTATACAGTAGAAAGCTCAGTATGCTTATGAAGTAACTCAAGAATCATTGAGCTGAACCAGTATTCCCCCAGTCCCACTGTTGAAGCGATGCCATTTCAGCCAGATGTTATGATTATCCATTGATGCTATGGTTCATGGTGAGGAGTGTGGTATTATTTAGAGTATTATTGCAAGATAATGAGTCCTGTGCTGTTCTTATTAGGAGCCTGGAGCAGTGTGGTCTATGGTAGATGTCAAAACACTGTACTGCGGCCCACTCATAAACACATGAACACACATACAGAAATGTTAACACACACACACACACACATTAGTATGTGTCCTGAAGGGTCCATCAGGGCTGTCAAGGGCTCCAGAGTGTGACTGATGACAGCCCTTGGTTGATTTCCAAATGGCACCCTATTCCCTACATTCCCTATATAGTGCACTACTTTTGACCAGAGCTCTATGGGTCATAAGTAGTTCACTAAATAGGGAATATAGAGTGCCATTTGGGATGCAGCAAGGGTGCGTGAAATACAGGCCTCCTGACTAGATGGGTGCTGCTGGAGCCCAGCCTGGGACAAGACAATCATTCTACATTCCCCTGTTGTAGGTCACAGGGATATACAGTAATCTAACATGGGACAAGACATTCTACATTCCCCTGCTGTAGGTTACAGGGATATACAGTAATCTAACATGGGACAAGACATTCTACATTCCCCTGCTGTAGGTCACAGGGATATACAGTAATCTAACATGGGACAAGACATTCTACATTCCCCTGCTGTAGGTCACAGGGATATACAGTAATCTAACATGGGACAAGACATTCTACATTCCCCTGCTGTAGGTCACAGGGATATACAGTAATCTAACGTGGGCCAAGACAATCATTCTACATTCCCCTGCTGTAGGTCACAGGGATATACAGTAATATAACATGGGACAAGACATTCTACATTCCCCTGCTGTAGGTCACAGGGATATACAGTAATCTAACATGGGCCAAGACATTCTACATTCCCCTGCTGTAGGTCACAGGGATATACAGTAATATAACATGGGACAAGACATTCTACATTCCCCTGCTGTAGGTCACAGGGATATACAGTAATCTAACATGGGACAATCATTCTACATTCCCCTGCTGTAGGTCACAGGGATATACAGTAATCTAACATGGGACAAGACATTCTACATTCCCCTGCTGTAGGTCACAGGGATATACAGTAATCTAACATGGGACAAGACAATCATTCTACATTCCCCTGCTGTAGGTCACAGGGATATACAGTAATATAACATGGGACAAGACATTCTACATTCCCCTGCTGTAGGTCACAGGGATATACAGTAATCTAACATGGGCCAAGACAATCCTTCTACATTCCCCTGCTGTAGGTCACAGGGATATACAGTAATCTAACATGGGCCAAGACATTCTACATTCCCCTGCTGTAGGTCACAGGGATATACAGTAATATAACATGGGACAAGACATTCTACATTCCCCTGCTGTAGGTCACAGGGATATACAGTAATCTAACATGGGACAATCATTCTACATTCCCCTGCTGTAGGTCACAGGGATATACAGTAATCTAACATGGGACAAGACATTCTACATTCCCCTGCTGTAGGTCACAGGGATATACAGTAATCTAACATGGGACAAGACAATCATTCTACATTCCCCTGCTGTAGGTCACAGGGGTATACAGTAATATAACATGGGACAAGACATTCTACATTCCCCTGCTGTAGGTCACAGGGATATACAGTAATCTAACATGGGCCAAGACAATCCTTCTACATTCCCCTGCTGTAGGTCACAGGGATATACAGTAATCTAACATGGGCCAAGACATTCTACATTCCCCTGCTGTAGGTCACAGGGATATACAGTAATCTAACATGGGACAAGACATTCTACATTCCCCTGCTGTAGGTCACAGGGATATACAGTAATCTAACATGGGACAAGACATTCTACATTCCCCTGCTGTAGGTCACAGGGATATACAGTAATCTAACATGGGACAAGACATTCTACATTCCCCTGCTGTAGGTCACAGGGATATACAGTAATCTAACGTGGGCCAAGACAATCATTCTACATTCCCCTGCTGTAGGTCACAGGGATATACAGTAATATAACATGGGACAAGACATTCTACATTCCCCTGCTGTAGGTCACAGGGATATACAGTAATCTAACATGGGCCAAGACATTCTACATTCCCCTGCTGTAGGTCACAGGGATATACAGTAATATAACATGGGACAAGACATTCTACATCCCCCTGCTGTAGGTCACAGGGATATACAGTAATCTAACATGGGACAATCATTCTACATTCCCCTGCTGTAGGTCACAGGGATATACAGTAATCTAACATGGGACAAGACATTCTACATTCCCCTGCTGTAGGTCACAGGGATATACAGTAATCTAACATGGGACAAGACAATCATTCTACATTCCCCTGCTGTAGGTCACAGGGATATACAGTAATATAACATGGGACAAGACATTCTACATTCCCCTGCTGTAGGTCACAGGGATATACAGTAATCTAACATGGGCCAAGACAATCCTTCTACATTCCCCTGCTGTAGGTCACAGGGATATACAGTAATCTAACATGGGCCAAGACATTCTACATTCCCCTGCTGTAGGTCACAGGGATATACAGTAATCTAACATGGGACAAGACATTCTACATTCCCCTGCTGTAGGTCACAGGGATATACAGTAATATAACATGGTACAAGACAATCATTCTACATTCCCCTGCTGTAGGTCACAGGGATATACAGTAATCTAACATGGGACAAGACATTCTACATTCCCCTGCTGTAGGTCACAGGGATATACAGTAATCTAACATGGGACAAGACAATCATTCTACATTCCCCTGCTGTAGGTCACAGGGATATACAGTAATCTAACATGGGACAAGACAATCATTCTACATTCCCCTGCTGTAGGTCACAGGGATATACAGTAATCTAACATGGGCCAAGACATTCTACATTCCCCTGCTGTAGGTCACAGGGATATACAGTAATCTAACATGGGCCAAGACCTTCTACATTCCCCTGCTGTAGGTCACAGGGATATACAGTAATCTAACATGGGCCAAGACATTCTACATTCCCCTGCTGTAGGTCACAGGGATATACAGTAATCTAACATGGGCCAAGACATTCTACATTCCCCTGCTGTAGGTCACAGGGATATACAGTAATCTAACATGGGCCAAGACATTCTACATTCCCCTGCTGTAGGTCACAGGGATATACAGTAATCTAACATGGGCCAAGACATTCTACATTCCCCTGCTGTAGGTCACAGGGATATACAGTAATCTAACATGGGCCAAGACATTCTACATCCCCCTGCTGTAGGTCAAAGGGATATACAGTAATCTAACATGGGACAATCATTCTACATTCCCCTGCTGTAGGTCACAGGGATATACAGTAATATAACATGGGCCAAGACAATCACTCTACATTCCCCTGCTGTAGGTCACAGGGATATACAGTAATCTAACATGGGCCAAGACATTCTACATTCCCCTGCTGTAGGTCACAGGGATATACAGTAATCTAACATGGGACAAGACATTCTACATTCCCCTGCTGTAGGTCACAGGGATATACAGTAATCTAACATGGGACAAGACATTCTACATTCCCCTGCTGTAGGTCACAGGGATATACAGTAATCTAACATGGGACAAGACATTCTACATTCCCCTGCTGTAGGTCACAGGGATATACAGTAATCTAACATGGGACAAGACATTCTACATTCCCCTGCTGTAGGTCACAGGGATATACAGTAATCTAACATGGGCCAAGACATTCTACATTCCGCTGCTGTAGGTCACAGGGATATACAGTAATCTAACATGGGCCAAGACATTCTACATTCCGCTGCTGTAGGTCACAGGGATATACAGTAATCTAACATGGGACAAGACAATCATTCTACATTCCCCTGCTGTAGGTCACAGGGATATACAGTAATATAACATGGGCCAAGACAATCACTCTACATTCCCCTGCTGTAGGTCACAGGGATATACAGTAATCTAACATGGGCCAAGACATTCTACATTCCCCTGCTGTAGGTCACAGGGATATACAGTAATCTAACATGGGACAAGACATTCTACATTCCCCTGCTGTAGGTCACAGGGGTATACAGTAATCTAACATGGGACAAGACATTCTACATTCCCCTGCTGTAGGTCACAGGGATATACAGTAATCTAACATGGGACAAGACATTCTACATTCCGCTGCTGTAGGTCACAGGGATATACAGTAATCTAACATGGGACAAGACATTCTACATTCCCCTGCTGTAGGTCACAGGGATATACAGTAATCTAACATGGGACAAGACATTCTACATTCCCCTGCTGTAGGTCACAGGGATATACAGTAATCTAACATGGGCCATGACAATCATTCTACATTCCCCTGCTGTAGGTCACAGGGATATACAGTAATCTAACATGGGCCATGACAATCATTCTACATTCCCCTGCTGTAGGTCACAGGGATATACAGTAATCTAACATGGGACAAGACATTCTACATTCCCCTGCTGTAGGTCACAGGGATATACAGTAATCTAACATGGGACAAGACATTCTACATTCCCCTGCTGTAGGTCACAGGGATATACAGTAATCTAACATGGGACAAGACATTCTACATTCCCCTGCTGTAGGTCACAGGGATATACAGTAATCTAACATGGGCCAAGACATTCTACATTCCGCTGCTGTAGGTCACAGGGATATACAGTAATCTAACATGGGCCAAGACATTCTACATTCCGCTGCTGTAGGTCACAGGGATATACAGTAATCTAACATGGGACAAGACAATCATTCTACATTCCCCTGCTGTAGGTCACAGGGATATACAGTAATATAACATGGGCCAAGACAATCACTCTACATTCCCCTGCTGTAGGTCACAGGGATATACAGTAATCTAACATGGGCCAAGACATTCTACATTCCCCTGCTGTAGGTCACAGGGATATACAGTAATCTAACATGGGACAAGACATTCTACATTCCCCTGCTGTAGGTCACAGGGATATACAGTAATCTAACATGGGCCAAGACAATCATTCTACATTCCCCTGCTGTAGGTCACAGGGATATACAGTAATCTAACATGGGACAAGACATTCTACATTCCCCTGCTGTAGGTCACAGGGATATACAGTAATCTAACATGGGACAAGACATTCTACATTCCCCTGCTGTAGGTCACAGGGATATACAGTAATCTAACATGGGCCAAGACAATCATTCTACATTCCCCTGCTGTAGGTCACAGGGATATACAGTAATCTAACATGGGCCAAGACATTCTACATTCCCCTGCTGTAGGTCACAGGGATATACAGTAATCTAACATGGGACAAGACATTCTACATTCCCCTGCTGTAGGTCACAGGGATATACAGTAATATAACATGGGACAATCATTCTACATTCCCCTGCTGTAGGTCACAGGGATATACAGTATTCTAACATGGGCCAAGACATTCTACATTCCCCTGCTGTAGGTCACAGGGATATACAGTAATCTAACATGGGCCAAGACAATCATTCTACATTCCCCTGCTGTAGGTCACAGGGATATACAGTATTCTAACATGGGACAAGACATTCTACATTCCCCTGCTGTAGGTCACAGGGATATACAGTAATCTAACATGGGCCAAGACATTCTACATTCCCCTGCTGTAGGTCACAGGGATATACAGTAATCTAACATGGGACAAGACATTCTACATTCCCCTGCTGTAGGTCACAGGGATATACAGTAATATAACATGGGCCAAGACAATCATTCTACATTCCCCTGCTGTAGGTCACAGGGATATACAGTAATCTAACATGGGACAAGACATTCTACATTCCCCTGCTGTAGGTCACAGGGATATACAGTAATCTAACATGGGCCAAGACAATCATTCTACATTCCCCTGCTGTAGGTCACAGGGATATACAGTAATCTAACATGGGACAAGACATTCTACATTCCCCTGCTGTAGGTCACAGGGATATACAGTAATCTAACATGGGACAAGACATTCTACATTCCCCTGCTGTAGGTCACAGGGATATACAGTAATCTAACATGGGCCAAGACATTCTACATTCCCCTGCTGTAGGTCACAGGGATATACAGTAATCTAACGTGGGCCAAGACAATCATTCTACATTCCCCTGCTGTAGGTCACAGGGATATACAGTAATCTAACATGGGCCAAGACATTCTACATTCCCCTGCTGTAGGTCACAGGGATATACAGTAATCTAACATGGGACAAGACATTCTACATTCCCCTGCTGTAGGTCACAGGGATATACAGTAATCTAACATGGGCCAAGACATTCTACATTCCCCTGCTGTAGGTCACAGGGATATACAGTATTCTAACATGGGCCAAGACATTCTACATTCCCCTGCTGTAGGTCACAGGGATATACAGTAATCTAACATGGGCCAAGACATTCTACATTCCCCTGCTGTAGGTCACAGGGATATACAGTATTCTAACATGGGACAAGACATTCTACATTCCCCTGCTGTAGGTCACAGGGATATACAGTAATCTAACATGGGACAAGACATTCTACATTCCCCTGCTGTAGGTCACAGGGATATACAGTAATCTAACATGGGCCAAGACATTCTACATTCCCCTGCTGTAGGTCACAGGGATATACAGTAATCTAACATGGGACAAGACATTCTACATTCCCCTGCTGTAGGTCACAGGGATATACAGTAATCTAACATGGGCCAAGACATTCTACATTCCCCTGCTGTAGGTCACAGGGATATACAGTATTCTAACATGGGCCAAGACATTCTACATTCCCCTGCTATGGGTCACAGGGATATACAGTAATCTAACATGGGCCAAGACATTCTACATTCCCCTGCTGTAGGTCACAGGGATATACAGTATTCTAACATGGGACAAGACATTCTACATTCCCCTGCTGTAGGTCACAGGGATATACAGTAATCTAACATGGGCCAAGACAACTACTCTATGAGTAACGTTACCAGTCTGAGTGATAGACATGACTACTCTATGGGTAATGTTACCAGTCTGAGTGATAGACATGACTACTCTATGGGTAATGTTACCAGTCTGAGTGATAGACATGACTACTCTATGGGTAATGTTACCAGTCTGAGTGATAGACATGACTGCTCATAGGTAACGTTACCAGTCTGAGTGATAGACATGACTACTCTATGGGTAACGTTACCAGTCTGAGTGATAGACATGACTACTCTATGGGTAATGTTACCAGTCTGAGTGATAGACATGACTACTCTATAGGTAACGTTACCAGTCTGAGTGATAGACATGACTGCTCTGTGGGTAACGTTACCAGTCTGAGTGATAGACATGACTACTCTATGGGTAATGTTACCAGTCTGAGTGATAGACATGACTACTCTATGGGTAATGTTACCAGTCTGAGTGATAGACATGACTGCTCATAGGTAACGTTACCAGTCTGAGTGATAGACATGACTACTCTATGGGTAATGTTACCAGTCTGAGTGATAGACATGACTACTCTATGGGTAACGTTACCAGTCTGAGTGATAGACATGACTACTCTATGGGTAATGTTACCAGTCTGAGTGATAGACATGACTACTCTATAGGTAATGTTACCAGTCTGAGTGATAGACATGACTACTCTATGGGTAATGTTACTAGTCTGAGTGATAGACATGAAAGCAATGTATCAGGCTAAAGAGGACTCATATGTTTAAACGCTGGGCCAATTTCCTTCTCTTTCCCTCTGTTAGGAAGGAGGTATTTACACCCAGCAGCCAAGCCTCTGTGTGCTCATCTCCTTTCATTCCACACAGAGAGAAACATGAGGCAGGCAGGCAGGCAGGCAGGCAGGCAGGCAGGCAGGCAGGCAGGCAGGCAGGCAGGCAGGCAGGCAGGCAGGCAGACAGACAAGGAGGCTGTACTTTTGAAAAGCCAGAGCTTTGTACATTCTATGAGCTTCTGTTTGGATTCCCACATTCAAGTCTCTTTGAAGTGTCTGACAGACAGTCTGGTGTCGTCTCTGTCTGGCTCGGCATTAGATACATTCACTTCTCTACATTACCAGCATCGGATTCCTTACTTTTACCAACTACAGAAGCTGAGGTGGAAAATGACACTAAAATACATCCAAACGGTGCTTATTTCAGTAGACCTGGTCTTGCTGCCACTGCAGTGCACAGGTGCCTGGACTTGCACTGTGTACATTGATGAACCATTGGAGGCAGTCCAAAAACCAACCTATGGCAATACAATCAAATCAACATGGCCTATCAACTGTATACAAGACAGACAGTATGCTAATCATCATAGGCCCTTCATGGAGGAATCAAATATATGATTCTAATCATCATAGGGCCTTCATGGAGGAATCAAATATATGATTCCAATCATCATAGGGCCTTCATGGAGGAATCAAATATATGATTCTAATCATCATAGGGCCTTCATGGAGGAATCAAATATATGATTCTAATCATCATAGGGCCTTCATAGAGGAATCAAATATATGATTCTAATCATCATAGGGCCTTCATGGAGGAATCAAATATATGATTCTAATCATCATAGGACCTTCATGGAGGAATCAAATATATGATTCTAATCATCATAGGGCCTTCATGGAGGAATCAAATATATGATTCTAATCATCATAGGACCTTCATGGAGGAATCAAATATATGATTCTAATCATCATAGGGCCTTCATGGAGGAATCAAATATATGATTCTAATCATCATAGGGCCTTCATGGAGGAATCAAATATATGATTCTAATCATCATAGGGCCTTCATGGAGGAATCAAATATATGATTCTAATCATCATAGGGCCTTCATGGAGGAATCAAATATATGATTCTAATCATCATAGGGCCTTCATGAAGGAACCAAATATATGATTCTAATCATCATGGGCCCTTCATGGGGCGGCAGGTTAGAGTGTTGGACTAGTAACCGGAAGGTTGCAAGTTCAAACCCCCGAGCTGACAAGGTACAAATATGTCGTTCTGCCCCTGAACAGGCAGTTAACCCACTGTTCCTAGGCCGTCATTGAAAATAAGAATTTGTTCTTAACTGACTTGCCTATAAAGGTAAAAAAAAAAAAAAATCATGGAGGAATCAAATATATGATTCTAATCATCATATACCTATAATACTATCATAAAGTATCATGCAGCCAGCTGCTAACATCCTTTATACTGGGCCTTTCTGCTGGAGATGTTGCTCACTGTCTGGATCCCCCCGCTGGAAGGAAGGCGGCTGATTAAAGCACATTTCCTAGTCTAGTTTAACACAATGCATACTGCTGACATACAAGTTTCTGTGCACCCAGAGCAGAAGCCAGCAACCACATCTCCTTCTCCACAGCTGCCCCCGGCTTGGCTTTGATCCCAGAGGACCAACTTCCATGTCAAACGTCTAGCGGCAGAGGAGCTATTAGAGTCAAACACCTGCCTCTGAGCCTCAGACAAGACAGCCACAGAGGCCCAAATGGCACCCTATTCCCTACATAGTGCAATACTTTGACCAGCGTGCTATGGGTAGTGCACTACATAGAGAATAGGGTGCATTTGGAATGTAGACAGAGACTTTTAATTGCACCGATATGAATCTCCTAATTTTCTCCAAGCCCCCCACGCTTCTAGGATGAGTCCCTTGTCATCCTGATGATCCTTCCTCTAATTAAGAAGTCTTTCATCGTCCTGATGATCCTTCCACTAATTAAGAATCCGTCTTTCATTGTCCTGATGATCCTTCCACTAATTAAGAATCAGTCTTTCATCGTCCTGATGATCCTTCCTCTAATTAAGAATCAGTCTTTCATCGTCCTGATGATCCTTCCACTAATTAAGGATGAGTCATATGATATCATACATGTCTTTCAAATTCACTGTCTCAATTACAAGGGAAAAACATTAGCGACCTGAACCATGCTCTGTCTGACAAATGAATGCTGAAATGTACGTACTATCGTGGTGCACTAACATGGAAATGGTTGTGACTGAGTCATCCCATGGGTGAAATCAGGGCTCTCCAACCCTGTTCCTGGAGAGATACCCTCCTGTATAGGTTTTTGCTCCAACCCTAGCTGGTTGGTAAGCTGAATCAGGCTGGTGATGACCTGTGCGGAGCCCAAGTCCAACCCAATGAGCAATGATGATTCAGCCCAGTTTGAAGAAATGTGGGATAAGAGATCAGCTTGCTGCCATGATGTAACTGACTGAAACCTAACAACAGACCTAATATCCTAACATTGCCCATTCTGCCCCATGGTACAACCAGGTCCTCAGGCCACCTGGGCAAAACTGGTTGAAATAATATCATCACAGGTAAACAGGTTGAAATTACATGATTATGATGTTATTAGGACATCAATGTGACATCATTTCTCCTATTTTTGCCCGCTGCACATGTTGTCGTGACAACTACGATTGTTACCGTGGTCACAGCTGTCTTAGTTCCAGGAAAATCTAGTTCAGACGTCCCCACTGTCCCCTGTCCTAAAGAGTCTCTTCTCTCTCTGCACACATAGCCACCAGCGCTGACTCAGGTATTTCAACATCACAATCAGCATCACTTCCCCACTGTAACCACCCTGGTCTGCTGCACGCTATCAGCTGCTAAGGGGCTAGCACATTGAAGAACAAAGCCCTTGCCTTGAGCGATGTCAACACAACACTCTCCCACACAGCCACGGGTAGCCTAGAGGTTAAGAGTGTCAGGCCAGTAACCGAAAGGTTGCTGGTTCGAATCCCCAAGCCGACTAGGTGAAAAATCTGTTGACGTGCCCTTGAGCAAGGCTCTTAACCCTAATTGCACCTGTAAATAAATCTCCCTGGATAAGAGAGTCTGTTAATGACTAAAATGTCAAAAAGCTAGCAAACAGTCCCAAATGATTATCCCCAGGACAACTAATTCCCCTGAGGCACTTGCTCTCAAGGTGATGGAGTAACAACACATGACTTGCCCCTCCACCCCTACCGTCCTTTCACAATATCACTCTGGCACCATCACATTCTAATACGTCTGTCTTGTTGAGACTTACAGTAAGAGAATGAAAATGAAATCTGAAGTTTGGAGAGACAGATGGCGTGCATAAACAAACCCCGTCACCCATTACTGATTCACTGGAGAGGCTACAAACTACTATCTTAACCTCCTAGTTTGTGATGATAGATTATAGAGGAGCAACGGACCCTGGTAATCAGGGTTTAGGAGATGATCCTAAATTAACATTACCGCGGTGCCCTTTGTCTATGAGGACACAGCAATTTTCCAATGAAATAAGGGCAAGAACCTGTTTTGTACACTCTAAACATTTGGTGGCAGCAGTGGGATTTGAAACCACGCCCACAAAGAGACTGAAGCCCAAAGTAATTAAAGGTACAGTAACCAAATTTTGTCTCAATATAGGACCAGTAAAATAAGAGAGGCCAGAGGTGTGTTAAAGCTGTATGTCATTGCGTCTGCTGGGATGGAAGCCAGTGGAGGTATCTGTGATTGTACAGGCATTTGTTTACGGGTCCATGTATTGATGGTGTGAGATCTAGATTTAGTGAGCTAGTTACAGAGATGCTTACTGTCAGAAGGTATGCCTATTTCCTCTGGCAGTGTGTGTGGGTAGGTGCTACAGGGATTACATGTGCTCTCACTAATGGCATTAGCTGGGCTCACTCCACTACTGCTCTGTTTAGAGGGAGAAAGGTCTTAAACTGAACACTAATGAAACCAGCTCATTAGCTACAGATATCTCTGTCCCAGTGGTTTGTTATTACCTCTGGGGAAGCCACGTGTTCATGCTTCACACACACACACACACACACACACACACACACACACACACACAAGCACCAAACACACACACTTTGTCAAGGAACCAACACCCATTCCAATGGCTGCACCTGTTCAGACGATTGTTTATTGTTGCCCTCTCATCCAATGAGAAATGTAATCTGGCATCTGATATTATCAGACTCTTACTAACATCTTTCTGAACAACACTGGAAGACAAACTAACATATCCTTCTGAACAACACTGAAAGACAAACTAACTAATCCTTCTGAACAACACTGAAAGACAAACTAACTGATCCTTCTGAACAACACTGAAAGACAAAATAACTAATCCTTCTGAACAACACTGAAAGACAAACTAACATATCCCTCTGAACAACAATTAAAGACAAAATAACATATCCTTCTGAACAACACTGGAAGACAAAATAACATATCCTTCTGAACAACACTGAAAGACAAAATAACATATCCTTCTGAACAACACTGAAAGACAAAATAACATATCCTTCTGAACAACACAGAAAGACAAACTAACTGATCCTTCTGAACAACACTGGGAGACAAACTCTAACATATCCCTCTGAACAACACTGGGAGACAAACTAACAAAGCCTTCTGAACAACACTGAAAGACAAACTCTAACATATCCCTCTGAACAACACTGAAAGACAAAATAACATATCCTTCTGAACAACACTGGAAGACAAAATAACATATCCTTCTGAACAACACTGGAAGACAAAATAACATATCCTTCTGAACAACACTGGAAGACAAAATAACATATCCTTCTGAACAACACTGGAAGACAAAATAACATATCCTTCTGAACAACACTGAAAGACAAAATAACATATCCTTCTGAACAACACTGGAAGACAAAATAACATATCCTTCTGAACAACACTGGGAGACAAACTCTAACAAAGCCTTCTGAACAACACTGAAAGACAAACTCTAACATATCCTTCTGAACAACACTGAAAGACAAACTAACTGATCCTTCTGAACAACACTGAAAGACAAACTAACTGATCCTTCTGAACAACACTGAAAGACAAACTAACATATCCTTCTGAACAACACAGAAAGACAAAATAACATATCCTTCTGAACAACACAGAAAGACAAAATAACATATCCTTCTGAACAACAATGGGAGACAAACTAACTGATCCTTCTGAACAACACAGAAAGGCAAACTAACATATTTTCTGTGTTGTTCAGAAGGGTAACATAGAGTATCATACTGTACATCTCCAAGAAACACATGAACAAAACATTGATCAAATAGTAACATGATCACATCGATCAAGTATTTCAGAGAGAGAGAGCAACTCATTTACATAGGTACATTCTCTACAATATGAAAATAAACCCAAGGCACCTGATAATGAAATTCAACCAAAGTGGAACATGACATTTCCCCATATCCTGCTGACTGTGGCGACACCATGAATACATTAACAGAGGCAGGCAACAAGACAACCATCAATCATCTGTTGACCATAGGCTGTCTAGTCCACATAGTTGGTTCCCAAGGCAGCCCATCTTACCTGGAGGAGGCGGATCCTTCACCGCAGGATGCAGGAACGCTTGGAAACTGGATGCGCAAAGTTCGCTCACTGTCCCCATGACGGCTCAGTCAAAACTGTGTGTGTGGATGGGGGGAAGGATTCTTAGTGTACTAGTGTGGGTGTGAGAGTGTCTGAGGGGCTTTCTCTTTCGTTCCCTGTGATTCAGTTCGGCAGACGGAGGTGGAGAGAGGATCAGTTGTCGTGAAGGCCAGTCTCCCTTCTTTCCAGAGAGACAAAGAGAGAGAGCTCTCCTCATCCCCTTCTTCGCTCCTTCTCGTCTGCCTCCTCAGCCGACGGCTGCCGTCCATGGAACACGTTCCTCCTCAGGTCCTGGTGTGTGTCACTGGGACTTCAAGCAGTCAAAGCACTTTTCCTTCACCCTCTTCTCCTCCTTTATTTCTCTCTCTCTTTCTGGATCTGTCTTTCTATCCTTTCTCTTCAGTAGCCGCCGCAGCTGAACTCTTTGCTGCTTTCTCTCTCTTCCTCTATTCTGCTCCCTCTCTCTCTTCCTCTATTCTGCTCCCTCTCTCTCTTCCTCTATTCTGCTCCCTCTCTCTGAGCCTCTTTTCTCTCGCTGTGTCTCTTGCGCTCCCTTCTTACTTTGCACAGTAACTCTGCAAGATATTCTTAGACTAAACATATTGCACACACAAACACATTCTCAGGCTGTGTGTAGGAGCACATATTAACTCACCTTATGGGCAAATTCTCTCTCTCTCTCAACACAAACAGATGCATTGAAAAACACCACCCGTGATAACATCAATATTTTCTGCAGCACCAAGACCTGAAGCAGTTCAAAGGATCATGTTTATAGGAATATTTAGTCATCCGTCAGAATACTAAGGGGTGTTTTTTAATAGACTTTTATCTAGACTCTTGGGTCACATCCCTTGAAATGACTGGTATACGAGAACTCCATGTAACCAATAACTACACCAACCCAGTGTTTTTAAATGTGTGGAGAGAAGGGAACAAGGGCACACCTCAGGAAGGAGGAGAGGTCATTGGGAAGCACCGTATGTCCAGCAAATCAAGGCTTATTGGACCTTGGATTCTTTAAACCATCCCACACTCTTATATGAAAGTGGTATCCTGAAATAACCTGTCAAAAGCTGCACGACATTGACCAAGATATATACTTCAACATGCCGATCTGAAAAACGTGAAACGTTCGCAATTGTCTGTGTGTATAGACATTTAAAGCAAGACGTCATACACACACACACAGATGTCTTAGCCTGGTTCCTACATCTGTTCGTGCTGTCCTATGGTCATTGTCATTCCAAAACATGACATTGGACCATAGCAGTTGGCTATACAGGCCAAACAGATCTGGGACCGGGCTAATCGACTACAGGCAGCAGGTAGCCTAGAGGTTCAGAGTGTTGGTCCAGTAACCGAAAGGTCGCTGGTTTGATTCCCTGAGCCGACTAGGTGAAAAACCTGTCGATGGGCCCTTGAGCAAGGCACTCAGCTGTAATTGCTCCTGTAAGTAGTTCTGGATAAGATGTACAGATATTGTGGTTACTGTATCTAAAGCAGTGCATCAGATTCATTCCTCTGTTTTGGTTTTATCCTTCCTCAGGATTGGTTTATGAATGCCTTTGCATGCGTCCCAAATGGAACCCTATCCCCTACACGGTGCACTACTTTTGACCTGAGTCAAAAGTAGTGTTCTATGTAGGTAATAGGGTCCCATTGGAACACAGCCTTTATGTACAAATCCAGTACTCATTGTTGCTTGGCAACAGGTTAAAAAGAAATGATTTGTTCCTGGACAAGAATCTGTGATTCATTTGTTGTGATTATGATCTTCTTCTTCTCTTCTATTGCAGTTACTCACAAAAACAAAATCACACTTGGGACATACACAAGGGGCCTTTTCTTCACAGTAATAAACACACACATAAATCCAGATTCACAGTGCTAACGGGATTTGACTCCTTTGATTCAAATGAGATTTGGTTCCTGCATTCATATTTCGCTTTCTATTTCTCTTTGGGGAGTGCAGCCCAGTTTACCTTCCACGGCAGACAAGCCAGCAATAATCAACTGTCACTGTGAGTTCTACCATCTGTCAATCACTCACCTGGTGTCATTCACTCACCTAGTGTCAAACACTCTAATTCTTAAACACAAGTAGCCATCACTCTGCCTCAGCCCCTCCTTCTCTGCCAATCAGGTGCCTCATGCCTCCCTCTCTGCCAATCAGGTGCCTCATCCCGCCCTCTCTGACAATCAGGTGCCTCATCCCGCGCTCTCTGCCAATCAGGTGCCTCATCCAGCGCTCTCTGCCAATCAGGTGCCTCATCCCGCCCTCTCTGCCAATCAGGTGCCTCATCCCCTCCTTCTCTGCCAATCAGGCTGTGTCGCGAGCAGCGGGAGCAGCCTTACATACTGACTGAGGGCCATGGGGTGGGGGGAGGAGGTGATGCTGTGACAGTGGGGTGGTAATGAAGACATGACTGGCATCCTTCACCAGAGCCCTGCCTGACTGTACCACGGGCGGAAGACTCCAACACTGACCCCAGACCAGGGTCGACATCCCAAATGGACCACGGTCAAAAGTAGTGCACTATACAGGGCAGTATTCAACTCTTACCTTACGAGGTGAGGAGCCTGCTGGTCTTCTGTTCTACCTGATAATGAATTTCACACACCTGGTGTCCCAGGTCGAAATCAGTCCCTGATTAGAGGGGAGCAATGAAAAACACACAGTGGAACTGGCTTCCAGTCCAGAGTTGAGTTTGAAGGATGGATATTGGGAATAGGGTGCAATTTGGGACACAGTCTGAAGCTGCCGAGTCAGGAGGAAGTACCCAAAGTGCTGCAGCTGCATGTCATCGTTCCAGTGTAACAGGCCCGTCACGAGAGGGACGGTCAAGACCCTGCTCTGTGAAGTCAGCACAAACCCTGTTTCTGTTTTGGTTTTAATATGTAGGCTATGCATCTCCATTGTACTGCAAGGGACTGTGGGGCCTGGTATAGTAGTCAGGGATGAAGAAATGTGTGTGTGTGTGTGTGTGTGTGTATATGTGTGTGTATATGTGTGTGTGTGTGTGTAATAAACAGAGCCCCATTATTTAACCTTTATTTTCCCCCAATTGTGGTTGAGTGTCATTATTTGGCCTTTCACAGACGGACACTCTGGGCTCTGTGGGTCCAGACAGAAGCCATCCATCCCCATGTGTCATAGAGATGGCCAGAGGGGTCAGAGCACAGGGAGCTGGCGTCATTGTTCTAACTCTACCACCTCTGGTATTACTATAAGACAACAGTCTCCACACAGTTCTTACAGCTGCCTTTAGCCACACACATCTTTATGCACCAAGACTATGCAGATAAATACATAGACACACACATTCATGACCACAAAACACGCACACACAAAGACACACGCAGTGACTCCGACAGACACAGGCATACACGCATGCACACACACGCAGTGACTCCGACAGACACAGGCATACACGCATGCACACACACGCAGTGACTCCGACAGACACAGGCATACACGCATGCACACACACGCAGAAACATGACGTTTGAGAAAGGCACTGAACTCGAGATTAGGTGGAGCAGAGTTCTCCCCTAAGGGGAAATGGCTAGACATCACAGCATTTTCTCACATGATGCTCCCAAATCATTATTTGTGCACCTCTCAGGGAGTTTCAAATAAGGAAGTGTCCTAAATGTTGACTCGAGCTGGATGCAACTGCTTCTATAAACCAAAAGTATAATGAAAACTGTGAATCCAATTGTCAAGACTGTTCATCAAACATAGGCATAGTTCATAACAAGTTAATAGCCTTGTCATTTATGCCTTCATGAAATAAACCATGTTAAAATTCACGATTCAGAATTGAGACCTATATTTTTTTAATTAGCTGACTTGTAAAGACAATACAGTGTTTACAATACTGTCCTTACAATATTGGTATTGTATTTTCTCTGTTTATATCAGTGTTGAACTGTAATTTGATGAGCTATCTGGTGCTGCCACCAAGTGGGCATTTCAAGCATTAGGAAGTTCATCTTAGTTTAATGGCAGCATTGCCATTATCCACTAGTATCCACTAGTATCCTGGGTCGTGTTCATTAGCGCACACCGTAGCAAAACATTTCACAGTGTTTTCACTCCCTTTCAGGCAGTTTCCCCTGTTATGTGCCTAATGAACATGACCCAGGTCATGGGTCATGCTTGTTTCGGTGAAATTAATCCATCACAACTTCCACATCCCTCATTTGCTCAGGCAGACATGGCTGGTACTCCTACAAAAGAGAACATCATCTTATGTTGCGCAGCAGAATTCTACAAAACTGCCATGCAGAAACAGCCATGCAGAAACAGCCATGCAGAAACAGCCATGCAGAAACAGCCATACAGAACCACGCAACGGCAGTGCATAAGAGAGCCTGGTGCCCTCAGAAGGCTAGTGTGCTAGGGTGACGGTATCTAGCAACATCTCCACTGCAGAGAAATAGAATGACAATTTACAGTCATGCGCGCATACATTTTACATATGGGTGGATCCAGGAATCGAACCCACAATCCTGGTGTTACCTGCACCATGCTCTACCAACTGAACCATACAGGACCACAGGGAGATACAGAGTATGGAGATTACAGGGGATACTGGCCAGGGCTGGCAACCAGTCAGAGCAGACTGAAAACACACAAACAATGGATGAAAAGTGATCATATTTATTGAGTACTGTACTGTGTAGGTGGATTATTTACTGAGTACTTACTAGGTACTGTACTGTGTAGGTGGATTATTTACTGAGTATTGTACTGTGTAGGTGGATTATTTACTGAGTACTGTTCTGTATAGGTGGATTATTTACTGAGTACTGTTCTGTATAGGTGGATTATTTACTGAGTACTGTTCTGTATAGGTGGATTATTTACTGAGTACTGTTCTGTATAGGTGGATTATTTACTGAGTACTTACTAGGTACTGTTCTGTGTAGGTGGATTATTTACTGAGTACTTACTAGGTACTGTTCTGTGTAGGCGGATAATTTAGTGAGTACTTACTAGGTACTGTTCTGTGTAGCTGGATTATTTACTGAGTACTTACTAGGTACTGTACTGTGTAGGTGGATTATTTACTGAGTACTTACTAGGTACTGTACTGTGTATGTGGATTATTTACTGAGTACTTACTAGGTACTGTACTGTGTATGCGGATTATTTACTGAGTAATGCACTGTGTAGGTGGATTATTTACTGGGTAGTGTACTGTGTAGGTAGATTATTTACTGAGTACTTACTAGGTACTGTACTGTGTAGGTGGATTATTTACTGAGTACTTACTAGGTACTGTACTGTGTAGGTGGATTATTTACTGAGTACTGTACTGTGTAGGTAGATTATTTACTGAGTACTTACTAGGTACTGTACTGTGTAGGTAGATTATTTACTGAGTATTGTACTGTGTAGGTGGATTATTTACTGAGTACTTACTAGGTACTGTACTGTGTATGTGGATTATTTACTGAGTAATGCACTGTGTAGGTGGATTATTTACTGGGTAGTGTACTGTGTAGGTAGATTATTTACTGAGTACTTACTAGGTACTGTACTGTGTAGGTGGATTATTTACTGAGTACTTACTAGGTACTGTACTGTGTAGGTGGATTATTTACTGAGTACTGTACTGTGTAGGTAGATTATTTACTGAGTACTGTACTGTGTAGGTGGATTATTTACTGAGTACTGTACTGTGTAGGTGGATTATTTACTGAGTACTTACTAGGTACTGTACTGTGTAGGTAGATTATTTACTGAGTACTTACTAGGTACTGTACTGTGTAGGTGGATTATTTACTGAGTACTTACTAGGTACTGTACTGTGTAGGTGGATTATTTACTGAGTACTGTACTGTGTATGTGGATTATTTACTGAGTACTTACTGAGTACTGTACTGTGTAGGTGGATTATTTACTGAGTACTGTTCTACGTAGGTGGATTAGTTACTGAGTACTTACTAGGTACTGTACTGTGTATGTGGATTATTTACTGAGTACTTACTGAGGACTGTACTGTGTAGGTGGATTATTTACTGAGTACTGTACTGTGTATGTGGATTATTTACTGAGTACTGTACTGTGTAGGTGGATTATTTACTGAGTACTGTACTGTGTATGTGGATTATTTACTGAGTACTTACTAGGTACTGTACTGTGTATGTGGATTATTTACTGAGTAATGCACTGTGTAGGTGGATTATTTACTGAGTATTTACAGGGTACTGTACTGCATAGGTGGATTATTTACTGAGTACTGTACTGTGTAGGTTTGGGTGAATTACAGTACACTGAAATTCTAATTCCAAATCTCTTAAATGCTTTCAATGAGGAAAATGTGTCATTGGAATTTGGTGTAGCTTCTGAATGGACTGGAATTGAAATGGAATTGACACCAACCCTGCTGAGTACAGTGGTGGGGAGGTGGATTAGTAACTCCACACACCAGTCTAGCTAGCATCCCCCCGGTGACTCAGAACAGCAGCTGGGAGAAAGCAACAACAGCCCTCCTGATCCACTGATGTTCTAAGCATCACAAGAGGCTGCTTACACAAGTAGGAGAGCTTAGAATAACTACGGAACACAGTGTCAGGGTACAGCTACCCAGCAGAGGAAGAAACTCCTGCACTATGGTTATCGTGAATGCTCCACAAACGTCTTAGGGACAAATGCTAACTTCCATTTAAGTTGAATTTTCACATAGAACCTATGGTTTGGTCAGGGTACCTTACCTTCATCAGGGTAACACGTTTAACTGTCCCGATCGTCGTATGGAGTAGACCAAAGCGTAGGGTAGTTAGAATATATTATTCTTTATTAATGAAGAACACGAAGAACACTTAAACAAAAACAACAAAACGATTAAGACGAACGTGACCGCTATATAAACACTGTGCTAACCTGCAACATAACATAGACAATAACCCACCAAATACCCAAAGAAGATGGCTGCCTAAATATGGTTCCCAATCAGAGACAACGATAAACACCTGCCTCTAATTGAGAACCAATCTAGGCAACCATAGACCAACATAAACATCTAGATGAAAACAACCCCATAAATCTACAAAAAACCCTAGACAGTACAAACAACCTAGAGTAAGACAAAAACACACATACCACCCTCGTCACACCCTGACCTAACCAAAATATATAAAGAAAACAAAGAATACTCAGGTCAGGGCGTGACATTAACATGTTAGTTCTCTCGTCCCTGTGCATACACTATTCTATCCTATGTATTCTTCAGGCACACTATATATTCTATCAATATGCTGTCCATGTCTATACATCCCATCACACCTACTCATTCCAGGGTTTTGCTTTATTTTTGTTATTTTCTACATTGTAGAATAATAGTGAAGACATCAAAACTATGAAATAGCACACATGTAGTAACCAAAAGTGTTTAAAAAAAAAAAAAAAAAAAAAAATGAAAATACATTTTATGTTTGAGATTCTTCAAAGTAGCCACCCTTTTCCTTGATGAAAGCTTTGCACACTCTTGGCATTCTCTCAACCAGCTTCATGAGGTAGTTGTCTGGAATGCATGTCAATTATCAGGTGTGCCTTGTTAAAAGTGTATTTGTGGAATTTCTTTCCTTCTTAATGCGTTTGAGCCAATCAGTTGTGTTGTGACAAGGTAGGGGTGGTACACATTAGATAGCCCCATTTGGTAAAAGACCAAGTCCATATCTCAAATATAAAATATATTTCGATTTGTTTAACACTTTTTTGGTTACTATATGATTCCATATGTGCTATTTTATAGTTTTGATGTCTTCACTATTATTCTACAATGTAGAACATAGTAAAAATAAAGAAAAACCCTGGAGTAAGTAGGCGTGTCCAAACGTTTGACTAGTTGGTACTGTATATATATTTATACTCTGGACTCCCGACTAGTTGGTACTGTATATATATTTATACTCTGGACTCCCGACATTGCTCGTCCTATTATTTTGAGATTTCTTAATTCCACTCTTTTACCTTTAGATCTGTGTGTATTGCTGTGAATTGTTAGATATTATTGCACTGTTGGAGCTGGGAACACAAGCATTTCGCTACACCCGCAATAACATCTGCTAAACATGTGTATGCGACCAATAAAATTAGATTTGTCCCTTGTGGCTCAGACAGAGGTAGACAGCGCATGCAAACAGAGATAAACAGGGATAAAACAGGCAGACAGAAATAAACAGGCAGACAGAGGTAGACAGGCAGACAAACGCAGACAGGCAGACAGACACAGACAGAGATAGACAGGCAGACAGAGATAAACAGGCAGAGGAACACAGACAGAGATAGACAGGCAGATCGAGGCAGACAGAGAAACAGGCAGACAGAGAAACAGGCAGACAGAGATAGACAGAGGCAGAGGTGTGTATTTCAAAGAGGAAGTGAGAGGAAAGATCAACTAACTGATTCACATCCGCTTCAATGTGACAGTTACTTTTTTCTCTCTCATTTTCAGATGTTTTCCCCTTTCTTCATCTTTCAGGTCCTTCTTTCAGACCGTGTCTTTCTAACCACAGCGGGTGGCTATACGCGCTACAGGGAGTTTTGGGCGGCTGATTTCTGACAGTGTTTTGCATATGAGAGGGAAGCAGTGCTTAAAATGTGCTGTCTGTAAGAGCCCTTCTAATCTCAGGTCTCCAGAAATAAGTCCAAACAGCTAAACTCCACCTGAGCTGAGATGACTGAAGTAAACAACAGGCCCAGCCAACCACGTCAGTCATTCTGTCTAGAAGGCGGGGCTATCTGTCAGAACGATGTGCTTGGCCAACTACATGTCAGTCATTCTGTCTAGGAGGCGGGACCATCAGTCAGATTGACAGCATGAGAGAAGGGCCACAGGAACACCAACAGGAATAGGCAGGGCCTGCCGTCTAGCAGCTGTAACCACGGCAACCACACACACACACCTGAAATCACAACAGCAACCCGAGCCACTGACTGTACTTCCTCTGTGGGTGCACTTCATCATGTACAAAGAACTAGATATTGAACAGTATCTAAAATGCTATCTGAG
This sequence comes from Oncorhynchus clarkii lewisi, assembly GCF_045791955.1. Classification (NCBI taxonomy): domain Eukaryota; kingdom Metazoa; phylum Chordata; class Actinopteri; order Salmoniformes; family Salmonidae; genus Oncorhynchus; species Oncorhynchus clarkii. Next base: position 58,598,624 of record NC_092159.1, on the reverse strand, counting down.
ACTGTAGCATTAAACAAGCAGACATGACCTTTACTTTTCCTCCGACATCACAAAGTAACAATGGAATATAACCTTTTCCTCTGACATCACAAAGTAACAATGGAATATAACCTTTACCCCTGACATCACAAAGTAATAATGGAATATAACCTTTACCCCTGACATCAAAGTAATAATGGAATATAACCTTTACCCCTGACATCACAAAGTAATAATGGAATATAACCTTTTCCCCTGACATCACAAAGTAATAATGGAATATAACCTTTTCCTCTGACATCACAAAGTAACAATGGAATATAACCTTTTCCCCTGACATCACAAAGTAATAATGGAATATAACCTTTTCCTCTGACATCAAAGTAACAATGGAATATAATCTTTTCCTCTGACATCACAAAGTAACAATGGAATATAACCTTTTCCTCTGACATCAAAGTAATAATGGAATATAACCCTTTCCCCTGACATCACAAAGTAATAATGGAATATAACCTTTTCCCCTGACATCACAAAGTAATAATGGAATATAACCCTTTCCCCTGACATCAAAGTAATAATGGAATATAACCCTTTCCCCTGACATCAAAGTAATAATGGAATATAACCCTTTCCCCTGACATCAAAGTAATAATGGAATATAACCTTTTCTCCTGACATCAAAGTAACAATGGAATATAACCTTTTCCTCTGACATCAAAGTAATAATGGAATATAACCTTTTCGCTGATATCATAGATGTGGTAAAGAGGTCAATGGAACTTGACTAAAACGATAGAAAACCCATGGAAATACATGGGGGAAAGAATCAAAATCTCCTCATTGTCACTAGCAAAATGTGCCAAAATTGAGGCTATTGTTTATATTTCACACTGTGTTGAGGTACAAATCAGAGTATAATGCTTATATGGATGTCAACTCCAATACATATTCATGTCATCGTCACCAAACAACTGTATTACAGTTAAATATGACTTTGACTACCAACACAGATTTCTGTATGCTAGCTATCCTACCAGCTTATACGAATGGGTGTTAGCATTTAGCAGTCACTACTTCTAAACCTGAAAAGGGACTATTTCTAAATGTTATGCAGTGAAAACAGCCAGATATATCAGAAAGGGACTTTAGTAACCACATTGTGGGCCTGTTACAATACATCAGTCATGACGGATTTGATGAATATCCACATTGCTAGATCAGATTTGTTGAATGTGCGCCAATCCGGCATCTGTCTTCTATCCCCCACGGTCTGCATTCCATTGACCTGTTTACCGCGTCTATAAAGTAATACTGAAATGATAAAGTAGCAACGGACTAAAACCGTGTTGATATGGCGAAAGAAACAATGCACTATAACGTTTCTCTGACATCACAATGTGGTAAAGTGCAAAAACAAATGTCCAACTCACACATGTAATGTGTGAAATAGGACAGATACAAGCACTCACTTATATGTGTTCTATTTGAGTATTTCACATACTAGAAGTGTGAATTGTAAATGTGTTTTTCCCCATATCCCAACACCTTCAGAGAGTGGGGTCACAGCCAGGGTCAGCCATTGTCAACGGCAACCCTGGAGCAATTAGTGTTAAGCGAATTGCTCAAGGGCAATATATTTTTTTTTGTTGCTGGCTTGGGATTCGAACGAGCAACCTTTCGATTACTGGCCCAACGCTCCTTTCCACTAGGCTACGGAACATAGTCAAAGTCACGAAGGTCGTATGTCATGAAAGTAACACAAGACGGTGTGGAAGCTAATGCTAAATTAAGCAGCACAGCCATGCATAAAAAGGTCTCAGTCTGGTGTCCTGAGGGGGCTAAATATGGTTGATGGTTGGTACCTAGCAACATCCCCCTCTGCAGAGTAAGTAAGGAGACCCAGGAAAGGATGGCAACAGAATGAGAACATATTCTCTGAAGATGCAACATAAAATATAAAACTAGGCTAAACAATATTTCTTTGTCTGACTAGATTAAACACACACACACACACACACACACACACACTATTCTTGAGCGAAAGCAAGGATTACTTTTATTCTCTCTTGGGAGCCTATAGTTATGCTGAATAATCCAAATGCATCCCAGAAAGAGGATGATGATATGACATTCTTACCAGTGGTTTTGACAGGAGGGTTGTGTCCCAAATGGCACCCTATTCCCTATATCGTGCACCATGTAGGGATTAGGGTCCCATTTGGGACGTAGCTGAGGCGTGTCAGGGACACTGAGTGGGTCTAAATGTGCTGACTACATTCCTTACATCCTGTCTCTCTTATTCGTCACATCACAGTTCATTATTACATAAGTAAAGTCATATTTTAATTGAACCCCCTGTCATAAGGCCTACATTAGACTGGCATAACAATGACATAACAGTTGCCAATCATGACTGTTGGTGTCAACTTAATACAAGACTTATATTACACTGTCATGACACAAGCCATGAATTAGCTGAACCAGTTTGCTGACCTAACCTACATTGTTGTGTGACTATAAAGTCCGTTGTAATTTCTCAACTTCAACTGTTACGACTGCTCATGACTTAAGCTGCTGTATGTCATGTTGTGTTTATATGCCTCATGACTTAAGCTGCTGTATGTCATGTTGTGTGTTTATATGCCTCATGACGGGGGACTCAAGTAAAAGTATAACCTGTAAAGCAATAAAACATGCAGCACAAACCGTCAGATAAGTGACAGGTGGTAGCGTAGTGGGAGGACCCTGAACCTCCCCTGTCTCTCAGGTCTATTAAACTAATACGTGGACAGAAACAGCCAACACACCACTCCCACTGAGACAGAAACAGTCAACACACCACTCCCACTGAGAGAGAAACAGTCCTCTACAGTCAACACACCACTCCCACAGACAGAAACAGTCAACACACCACTCCCACTGAGAGAGAAACAGCCAACACACCACTCCCACTGAGACAGAAACAGCCAACACACCACTCCCACTGAGACAGAAACAGTCAACACACCACTCCCACTGAGACAGAAACAGCCAACACACCACTCCCACTGAGACAGAAACAGCCAACACACCACTCCCACTGAGACAGTAACAGTCCTCTACAGCCAACACACCACTCCCACTGAGACAGTAACAGTCCTCTACAACCAACACACCACTCCCACTGAGACAGAAACAGTCCTCTACAGCCAACACACCACTCCCACTGAGACAGTAACAGTCCTCTACAGCCAACACACCACTCCCACTGAGACAGAAACAGTCCTCTACAGCCAACACACCACTCCCACTGAGACAGAAACAGCCAACACACCACTTCCACTGAGACAGTAACAGTCCTCTACAGCCAACACACCACTCCCACTGAGACAGAAACAGCCAACACACCACTCCCACTGAGACAGTAACAGTCCTCTACAGCCAACACACCACTCCCACTGAGACAGAAACAGCCAACACACCACTCCCACTGAGACAGAAAGAGTCCTTTACAGCCAACACACCACTCCCACTGAGACAGTAACAGTCCTCTACAGCCAACACACCACTCCAACTGAGACAGAAACAGTCCTCTACAGCCAACACATCCCTCCCACTGAGACAGTAACAGTCCTCTACAGCCAACACACCACTCCCACTGAGACAGTAACAGTACTCTACAGCCAACACACCACTCCCACTGAGACAGTAACAGTCCTCTACAGCCAACACACCACTCCCACTGAGACAGTAACAGTCCTCTACAACCAACACCACTAAGACAGTAACAGTCCTCTACAGCCAACACACCACTCCCACTGAGACAGTAACAGTCCTCTACAGTCAACACACCACTCCCACTGAGACAGTAACAGTCCTCTACAACCAACACACCACTCCCACGGAGACAGTAACAGTCCTCTACAGCCAACACACCACTCCCACTGAGACAGTAACAGCCAACACACCACTCCCACAAAAACAGCAAATGATATCTTGCAATGAGGCCATTGCAGCCACCAGCTTCTATTTTCAGATGCATTAGGGAATCAGCAAGCTAACTAATAAATCATTGACATAATCAAGTCTCCATAATAAGGAGCATGATGAAGACCCCATGGAGTCAAGGAATGACATCATCAAGGATGACTCTCCTGAAGTGTCAGATGATCTCATGCATAGCATTTAACTTCCTATAAAGAGATCAGTTTACACTGGGGCTTGTTTATCTGGTGCATGCGTCACCTGACTAGTATATGGCTGGACTGAAGCAACACAGCCTATACAGTGCACTCAGAAAGTATTCTATTTTGTTACTTTACTGCCTTATTCTAAAATGTATTAAATATGTTGTTTTTTTCTCATCAATCTACACACAATACCACATAATGACAAAGCAAAGACATTTTTGCAAACGTATTAAAAATATTACATTTACACAAGTTCAGACCCCTTTACTCAGTACTTTGTTCAAGCACCTTTGGCAGTGATTACAGCCTTGAGTCTTCTTGGGGATGAACTACTAGCTTGTCACACCTGTATTTGGGGAGTTTCTCCCATTCTTCTCTGCAGATCCAGAGATCCTCTCAAGCTCTGTCAGGTTGGATGGGGAGCATTGCTGGGCCACTCAAGGACATTGAGACTTGTCCCGAATCCACTCCTGTGTTGTCTTGGCTGTGTGCTTAGGTCCTGAGTGCTCTGGAGCAGGTTTTCATCAAGGATCTCTCTGTACTTTGCTCCGTTCACATTTCCCTCCACCTGACTAGTCTCCTAGTCCCTGCCGCTGAAAAACATCCCCACAGTATGATGCTGCCACCACCGTGCTTAACCGTAGGGATGGTATTGGCCAGGTGATGAGCGGTGCCTGGTTTCCTCCAGACGTGACGCTTGGCATTCAGGCCAAAGAGTTCAATCTTAGTTTCATCAGAGCAGATCATCTGGTTTCTCATGGTCTGAGAGTCCTTTAGGTGCCTTTTGGCATATTCCTTTACTGAGGAGTGGCTTCCGTCTGGCCACCCTACCATAAAGGCCTGTTTGGTGCAGTGCAACAGAAATGGTTGTTCTTCTGGAAGATTCTCCCATCTCCACACAGGAACAATCAGAGTGACCATCTGGTTCTTGGTCACCTCCCTGACCAAGGCCCTTCTCCCCTTATTGCTCAGTTTGGCCGGGCAGCCAGCTCTAGGAAGAGTCTTGGTGGTTCCAAACTTCTTCCATTTAAGAATGATGGAGGCCACTGTGTTCTTGGGGACCTTCAATGCTGCAGACATTTTTTGGTACCCTTCCCCCAGATCTGAGCCTCGACACAATCCTGTCTAGGAGCTCTACGGACATTTCCTTCAACCGGCTTGGTTCGTGCACTGACATGTACTGTCAACTGTGGGACCTTATATAGACAGATGTCCAATCAATTGAATATACCTCAAGTGGACTACAATCAAGTTGTAGAAACATCAAGGATTATCAATGGAAACAGGGTGCACCTGAGCTCAATTTCAAGTCTCATAGAAAAGGGTCTGAATACTTACGTAAATAAGGCATTTATGTTTTGTATTTTTTATAAATTCGCCACAATTTCAAAAAAAACTTTTCGCTTTGTGATTATGGGGTATTGTGTGTAGGTTAATGAAGACCATTTTTATTTAACACATTTTAGAATAAGGCTGTAACGTAACGTGGAAAAGGTGAAGGGGTCTGAATACTTTCTGAATGCATCTATGTATTGATGCCATTTAACGAAGAATCTGACAAAACTTTAGCATATTTATTCGTATTCATTCAGTTTTTATATAAAAACAATGCTTTTATATATATATATATATATATATATATATATATATAAAAATTGAGTCCCTGGGAGTCCCATTGAAATCAAAGGAGCCCTGCTTTGAGTGCCGATATAGATACAAATGTATATGGTTCCCCATGGAAAATGTCCCATATTCATCCCTGGCGCAAAGCTTCACCACCATGGTGTTCAATAATTCAGCATGCATGTCTTTTTATAGCCCATGAATCCCGACCAGACTACCTGTGCTGTTCATCAGGTAGCCTGAACAACTTCCGCCAATCTTGAACTTGACACATCGGAACTGTATGTAGCGTGACATGAATCTAGTCGACTTGTGTGTTCATCATCACGCGCAGATCATGGCTTTTGGTAAGCCTAGAAGCGAACCCTTTAAACCTAACACTGAATTAACGGTCATGTTTACTGTAGACAGGTGTTTACACGCGTGAGTATGCGTTATCTATATGAAGTGACGGAAAGATAAACAACCTACCATAATTCTCCCCATCCATACTGATGCTGCTGTAGGCTTCAGTTTCTTGCGCTCCCTCTGCTGCAGCCGATATCTCCAATACGCCCGCCCACGCGTGTCCGGTTGTCAGTCTGCCTGGATGTATCCCTCCCTAAAGTCCCCCACTGATTAGAAAGCGTGTTTTCATATTTATTCTATTCCTGCTGAAAGTGAATCGGTTGTAAATTATGTAGAGTAGCTAGGACTGCAGGCAGAGCTTTGAGAACGTCAATCCATCCAGAGAGAAACCGCACGATCATGGCCCCTCCTTTCAGAGATGATGTCACGCGCTATAACTTAATGTCAGATACTATGCCTTTACTCATTTACATGTTTACTATTGTGAAGAACTAGCACAATTGGCTCAGAAATAAATGTTTCGTTGCACCTGCATGATGCGGGTGCCACGCATTATTTAGTGAAATATATGAGATCCCATGTTAATATTCAGACTTTTATGACACTGTAAAATGACAGTTCATTGGGAAGTATTCAGACCACTTGACTTTTTACACATTGTTGTTACAGCCTTATTCTAAAATTGATTCAATGTTTTCCCCCCTAATCTACACACACTACCCCACAATGACAAAGCAACAAGAATTTAAACATTTTTGACTTATAAATAGGGGAGAAAAAAAAAGGAAATATCACATTTCAGTAAGTATTCAGACCCTTTACTCTGTACATATGCAGCGATTACAGCCTCGATTCTTCTTGGGTATGACGCTACAAGCTTGGCACACCTGTATTTGGGAAGTTTCTCGCATTCTTCTCTGCATATCCTCTTAAGCTGGGTCAGACTAGATGGGGAGCATTGCTGCACAGCTATTTTCAGCTCTTTCCAGAGATGTTCAATCAGGTTCAAATCCGGGCTCTGGTGGGCCACTCAAGGACATTGAGACTTGTCCTGAAGCCACTCCTGCATTGTCTTGGCTGTGTGCTTATGGTTGTTGTCCTGTTGGAAGATGAACCTTTGCCCCAGTCTGAGGTCCTGAGTGCTCTAGAGGTTTTCATCAATGATCTTTCTGTACTCCGTTCATCTTTCCCTCAATCCTGACTAGTCTCCCAGTTCCTGTCGCTGAAAAACATCCCCACAGCATGATGCTGCCACCACCATGCTTCACTGTATTGGCCAGGTGATGAGCGGTGCCTGGTTTCCTCCAGATGTGACACTTGGCATTCAGGCCAAGGAGTTCATAATTGGTTTCACCAGAGCAGAGATTCTGGTTTCTCATGGTCAGAGTCCTTTAGGTGCCTTTTGGCTAACGCCAAGCGAACTGTCATTTTCCTTTTACTGAGAAGTGGCTTCCGTCTGGCTACTCTACCACAACAGCCTGATTGATGGAGTGCTGCAGAGATGGGTGTCCTTCTGGAAGGATCTTCCAACTCCACAGAGGAACTCTGTCAGTGACCATCGGCTTCTTCGCCACCTCCCTGACCAAGGCCCTTCTCCCCCGATAGGTAGTCTTGGTGGTTCCAAACTTCTTTCATTTAAGAAGGCCACTGTGTTTGAGACCTTCAATGCTGCAGAAATGTTTTGGTACCCTTCCCCAGATCTATGCCTCCACACAATCCTGTCTCGGAGCTCTATGGACAATTCCTTCGACCTCATGGCTTTGTTTTTGCTCTGACATGCACTGTCAACTGTAGGACCTTATATAGACAGGTGTGTGCCTTTCCAAATCCTGTCCAATCAATTGAATTTACCACAGGTGGACGGACTCCAATCAAGTTGTAGAAACATCAAGGATGATCAATGGAAACAGGATGCACCAGAGTTTAATTTTAAGTCTCATAGCAAAGGGTCTTACCTTTTATGAAAATAAGTATTATGTTTTAAAAAATATATATTTTTATCAAAAATGTCTAAACTTGTGTGTAGATTGAAGGAAATTAATATAATCCATTTTAGAATAAGGCTGTAACGTAACAAAATGTGGAAGAAGTGAAGGGGTCTGAATACTTTCCACATGCGCTGTAGGAGCCATATAACAATTAAAATGCAGTCTGATATTCCATCCAGGCTTTTGATGGTTAGTAGAATATATCCAGATTTTCTACTAACAAAGAAGCAAGACCAGAGCGCTATTCACAAAGTCACAACTTTATTGCACCTGCATAGCTAATTACATGATCCATTTTGGTAAGAGTCACTTTTCATTATGAAATGTCTCTCCTTGGTCTGAAAAGGCGGTGCAAAATATAGAACCATCAATGCAAACATGACGCAGATCAGTCACACCAGTATAATGGATCAGTCACACCAGTATAATGGATCAGTCACACCAGTATAATGTCCTGGTGTCAGTTTCCTTGACATTCGAACATGTCCTAAAGCTCATTTCACAGTCAACATTAAACACATTCAATGGAACTGGTGATGACACCGCTCTCGTACTGTATGACACTACAGTAACAAGGTGTCATCGTATGAAACACGAACATATGAACATCCATCTGCAAGAAATGATTTAAAGTTTCACAATCCCCCACCAATCCAAATACAGATTCTGTATTTTTTTTATAACACATTAAAGATTTGTGAAAAGTTTCTTTAAATGATTTAACATTATCAATTAACTATACTGTTTAAGCCGACATCTCTAGAATGAAAGTCAAATGGGTGGCTAGAACTACACTAGCCTCGTACGAATCATCCTGATCTCACAAGCTTGCATTCTGTTTCCGTGTAGCCGATCAGATCCGGATGGTTTGTAAAGGCTAAGTCTACGCAGGGATGACGGGGAAAGCTTGGGAAACACCAGGCGGACTGTACAATCTTCTACACTGGCCAAGCGCTTTTGTTTAATGACTATCATTTATAATTTATTTATCAAAATCAGTGCCCGGATAAAGTGGAAGATCCCATGTTTTCACCCCCCCCCCCCCCCCAAATATACTGGTAGAAAACAGGATAAAAATGGTGGGGGTGTGTAATAAAATGTGGACTTGGCTAGAAGGTTGGTTGAACATGAGGGTTGTAAGGTTGGGGGATGGCTGGGTACATCAGGTTCCAGATGACCAGTTAGTTGGACTGTCTGTAGGTGATTTGCATAGAGAGAGTACAGATTGGGACAATGATCATGTACTAATAGCATATACATCAACTTCAAACTAACAATGCCTGGGGCAACGTACGTAATCTAGCCTGGCCCCAGATGTCTGTGCTGTATTTTCAACATTTACAATGGCCATAGGTGTTGGCCAAACCACACAAACAGATCTGGGACCAGCCTACATGCAACTCTTTATCTGGGATAGAACACACAAAGAAAGAACTGTTTGGTTCATATTGAGGCCCAAAATTCATTCAGAAAACACATGATGCACAACAATGTTGAAGTTCACTGGTGATGGAGCATTACTAAACGGATGGTCACCAACACAGTTAGAGACCATGGTGATGGAGCATTACTAAACGATGGTCACCAACACAGTTAGAGACCAGGGACCTGGTGATGGAGCATTACTTAACGATGGTCACCAACACAGTTAGAGACCAGGGACCTGGTGATGGAGCATTACTAAACGATGGTCACCAACACAGTTAGAGACCAGGGACCTGGTGATGGAGCATTACTAAACGATGGTCACCAACACAGTTAGAGACCAGGGACCTGGTGATGGAGCATTACTAAACAATGGTCACCAACACAGAGACCAGGGACCTGGTGATGGAGCATTACTAAACGATGGTCACCAACACAGTTAGAGACCAGGGACCTGGTGATGGAGCATTACTAAACGATGGTCACCAACACAGTTAGAGACCAGGGACCTGGTGATGGAGCATTACTAAACGATGGTCACCAACACAGTTAGAGACCAGGGACCTGGTGATGGAGCATTACTAAACGGATGGTCACCAACAACTTTTAGTTAGAGACCAGGGACCTGGTGATGGAGCATTACTAAACGATGGTCACCAACACAACTTTTAGTTAGAGACCAGGGACCTGGTGATGGAGCATTACTAAACGGATGGTCACCAACACAACTTTTAGTTAGAGACCAGGGACCTGGTGATGGAGCATTACTAAACGGATGGTCACCAACACAACTTTTAGTTAGAGACCAGGGACCAAGGACTTGACATTTTGGGAATGACACGCAGAAGAGATGAGCAATTAGCTCCACTCATGACCTACTGTAGATGTCTAGGGTTGAAAAAAGTTCCCAATTCAACCCACCCACCCCAGAATCACTCATACCCTCTTTTGCAAAACAGAATGGGACTATTTACCAGAAAGGAGAGCAAATGGATTAGAAAGCAGATGAAACAATGATATGCCTAATCCATTAAAAGGTGTATTATGTGGTGTTACAAACAGGCAAAGCCTTGACGTTATCGCTACAGTCCCCAACTTGACCTGGGGGTAGAGACATCCGCCTATGAACTTTGCAATTAGCTGATGTCGGGGCAATTCATATTCCAGCATCACTTGGTGTTAATCGACCATGACATTTTCTATTCTGACACATCTACCAAATTACATCATCTTCAGAACCGTCAAATTCACCCAGGAAAGGAAACAAAAACAAATCTGTTAGGGACGCAGAACTGAATATTCTGATATAGGAAACTTCAAATACCACCATCACGCATACAATAATCAATTAGATTAAAGATGGAGGCCTTTTGTCTGCGTGGGACAGGCGTGTGACTGTTTCCCCTCCAAATTCATGCTTGTAAAATAACAGTAGAATCAGAATATGTAAATGTGTCAGCAGCAGCCACAGTGGGTCAGTTTTATCAAGTCATGTAGAACATACCAAGAAGGCATTGTGGCAAAGAAATCACACAGAATAAGAAACCATAAAACCATAAAAGTATCAATCATTCCCAAACTAAAAGAAAGGATGGGAATAAAGCATATCAGTTATGATGGCTTCACCATCTGTGGTCCTGTTCATGTTTGGGATCTTTTAAAGGTGACTTGGTGATTGTGCTGATGGTGATCAGCGCGAGATGGTCACCACATGTCTTCACATACAGAATAGGCCATATGAGTCAGGAGAACACCTCTATTGGCCAACTGTCCTGCAGATCGCCCAGTCAGCAGTCAGCACAGCGGTTGTAACCAGTGGTGTAGCAGAGGATAAACGCACGGAAATGTCATTTACGCATGTTTTTGTATTTTGCCCAAGAGTTTACCCACCATTTGTGGGAAAATGCATTGAACGTATAGGGAGTGCTTTACTCAGCAAGAACGGCGATCAACGTTTACCAACCAACCAATTATTTTTTTTGTTTACACTAAATCTCTGGTTGCAACATTTTAGAATGTTCAGAGAAATAGATTGTGTAGAACACAATGATTTTCTATAGGAAATCATTTCAGCTCTATACATTACATTACTATAATTCAAAGTTCTGCACGTTTCGCCCACCTGAACACAACCCAAGTGTCTCCCTCATAGGTTTCAATACATTTAGCTGATGGGTAAGGGTTATCTAGCATACATTATACAAAATCTCTCACCTCAGCCTTTCACACAGATAAATGCTATATGGTGCATGCCACATCCTTTGATACCGGCTAGAAAACCCCAGAACCGTCTCCTAGAGTAGCCCAACCATGTACATATGAGAATTCCTGACATGACTTGTACTGAATTCCCAACATAACATAGTGTCATGTTATTACCACAGATGGAAGCTCATCACAGTACGGTAAATCCATCATATTCATGAGCAGCTTGAGCACCATTGACTGAACAATATTTTCATATCCATCTGAGACAACGGTGTAGAAGCAATGGTCAACTCATTGTTGCTGAACCCTGTTGCTGAACCCTGGCTGACGGTGGTAACATCACAGTCCGTGTTGGTCAGCTCACCAGACTCGGTCATCAAAGGAAGACTTGCGGTAAGTTCTATAGTGAAGAGACCAGCACAGATCAAAGATGTGTTGTTCTGTTAACTGGCCATGGTCTCTCGTATTGCAATCAGGGTATGAACCGCCAAGCAATTAAAAAAAGAGTCACGTTGTTACAGTGGTGTCACGTGTCGTCACTCCAGTTCGGTTGTACTGTATGTGGCCAAACATCCATTCTGATAGGCTCTCAGTGACTGTCTCCAAAGATCCATTCTGGTTGGCTCTCAGTGACTGTATCCAAAGATCCATTCTGGTTGGCTCTCAGTGACTGTATCCAAAGATCCATTCTGGTTGGCTCTCAGTGACTGTATCCAAAGATCCATTCTGGTTGGCTCTCAGTGACTGTATCCAAACATCCATTCTGGTTGGCTCTCAGTGACGGTATCCAAAGCCGGTCTTCTTGGCGCCGGGTGTGACCGACCACATGCTCCGCCGGTCCTGGATCTTCTGGAAGATATTGCCGCTCCTCCTCTTCTCTCGCTTGTACTTTTTCATTTTCTTCACCTGTTCATACACACATAAGAAATGTTCAGACCAGAGGTAACAGAGGTAAAGCGTGCCGGAACCAGTTAGCGGTGCAGGCAAGGTTCTAGGAATAGTTCAGCCAGAAGGAGCCCTTCACACATGCTTTAGATGCAGAGCTAACTGGTGCATTCAGTTTCCACTAGGACTCTAGTGGAAGGCCAGGAGATTCAGGATGTTGCTAAATATCCGGGATAAAAATTTAAACAGAATCCTAGGTAAGTCAAAAACAAGCTACAACTAAAGTATCCCTTTAACATAATGTCTTCTGTTGAAACAATCACTATGTGAAAACAGCTTTCCACGGGCTTGTGTGTCTGTGGGTGCCCTCTCACCTTTCCACTGTCAAAGTCCTCATCCCACTCGTCAATCACCATGTCGGTTCTGGCATCGCGGGTGTCGTCAATGGCATCCCTACTGATGGCAGATGCCTCTCCCTCCCAGCTGAGGACTGGACACACCCACCCCCCTCAGTCATTACAGCGCTACGCACAACAGCGGTATGAGCCGCTACTGCCATTAGTCTCCCAGAGAGACTTAGCTAGCTACATAAATAACTTTGCTACAACTTTTTATTAGAATTTCTTGACTCCACTGGAGGTAAAGTGCAACCTTGAGAATGTCTTATGTTCTAGATCTCACCTTGGGTTCCATAGGCTTTGTTCAAAGAGTTCTTCAGGAGCTCCTCAACCACTCCACCACTCCTCTTGCCATCCCAGACCATGGGGGCTGGGTGGGGGACATCCCCAGGACCACCCTCTACTGCTTCTGCAGCGGGGGCCTTGGAGCGCTTGTAGCCATCCTTAACCTGGCTGTCCCACACGATCACTCCAGCTATGGTGGGGGGGAAGGAGTAGAGTGAGGTGAAACATTCACAACCAGGGACAACGAAATCCAGAAATAAAGTAGCTAGTAAAGATAATGGACCTGTAGTTTTATATAATCTTTGAGAACTAACAAGCACCAAAATAAAAAAGTGACAGTCAGGAAGAAATTAAAATTCCCAAAACAATTAATTTAGCAGCATTGTGTATTATGTTTGAGCAAAAGAACAGCAGTAACCATGACAACATGCATGGAATCACGGGAAACTTCTTTAAAACCAAAACAATTTCTCAGCTCTATGGAAAAATATGGAGAATTGCAGGAAACCGGCGGAACGTTTTTTCCCAGCTACAAAGCCAGGAGGGCGGGGCCGACCGCGCTCATTGACATGCCACCTGCCACGCCCACCACCTGCCACGCCCACCACCTGCCACGCCCACCACCTGCCACGCCCACCACCTGCCCCTTTTTTAATCCAGAAAAAAACGTAACATTTGCAGATGCAACAAAAAGAGCCAAAATAAAACAAAAATTTGAGCCCTGGGAAATGTACAAATGTATACATCATTTACATAATGCAAAACAAGGATAGAGCCTGATCAAGAGATATTGCCCACAGCCTAATCAAGAGATATTGCCGACAGGAGTTCAAGTCCTGAAACCATATTCGAGTATGAGTTTAAAAAAAGTTTAGCCAAATAGGTTATGGTAAAAAAGGGTAAGACTGGACTGTTGGCTTCAGTCATTGCAGCAGTGTGTGGTGTGTGGGTCTACCGGTGCTCTCCACGGTGCCCTTCTTGGGAAGGGCCTCCGCTGCTTCAGTGTCGCTCCTCTGGTCGCCGGAGCAACAACGTCTGCTTTCCTCCCACTGTTTCACCTCTTCTTTTAGCCTGCGCTTCTTTAACTTCTTTGGGGCGGTAGAATCCCCAGCGCCGTTTTCAACAACCGTGTCCTTCGTCCCAGAACTGCTGCACAAAAAAATATAGATTTATATTTTTAACGTGTCAATGTGCAAAGAAACTAAACATTTGGTTGTATTTTCTCCTATATCTCCCATGTAAGATTCCATATTAGTCGGGGTAGGTTTGACCCAGTGATACATGCTTTATGTTGCTTCCAATACATTTAGCTAATATCTTGGCATCACAGCCTTAAGTTATACAGTACCAGTCAAAAGTTTGGACACCTACTCACTCCATGGATTCTCTTTATTTCTACATCGTAAAATAGTGAATACATTAAAACTATGAAATAACAAACATGGAATCATGTAGTAACCCCTCCCCCAAAAAAAGTGTTCAATCTTTTTTGGGCAGGGATTTAACATTGCATACTCTTGGCATTCTCTCAACCAGCTTTATGAGGTAGTCCCCTGGAATGTATTTCAATTAACAGGTGTGCCTGGTTAAAAGTTACATTTGTGGAATATCTTTCCTCGATGTGTTTGAGCCAATCAGTTTTGTTGTGACATGGTAGGGGTGGCATACAGAATATAGCCCAGAATATAGCCCTATTTGGACCAAGTCCATATTATGGCAATAACAGCTCAAATAAGCAAAGAGAAACAGTCCATCATTACTTTAAGACATGAAGGTCAGTCAATCAGAAACATTTCAAGAACGTTTAGTTTCTTAAAGTGCAGTCGCAAAAACCACTATGATGAAACTGGCTCTCATGAGGACCGCCACAGGAATGGAAGACCCAGAGTTACCTCTGCTGCAGAGGATAAGTTCATTAGAGTTACCAGCCTCAGAAATTGCAGCCAAAATAAATGCTTCAGCGTTCAAGTAACAGACACATCTCAACATCATCTGTTCAGAGGAGACCGTGAATCAGGTCTTCATGGTTGAATTGCTGCAAAGAAATCTCTACTAAAGGACACCACTAATAAGAAGAGACTTACTTAGGCCAAGAAACACAGCATTGGATGGCTAATTTGTAGAACCACAGATATATTTAGATTTGTAAAAAAAAAAACATTGGGTTACTACATGATTCCATATGTGTTATTGCATAGTTTGATGTCTTCACTATTATTCTACAATGTAAAGAAAAACCCTTGAATGAGTAGGTGTGTCCAAACTTTTGACTGGTACTGTATGTTTTATTTACTTTTTGATGCGTTGGACCTTTTAACTGACATGTTTACTGCTGTAGGTCTAAAGCTACATGACCAAACAGACAAATAATAGTACTCTGTAATGCATCTACATTTTCTAGCTAGAATATCACCATAACATTTCAAAGTGACCTTTCTGAAACAGAACGTGTTAATGTTGCTTCCTCCGGTCCCTCCTCCAATCTCCTTTTCTTCTTCCTCCTCCTCCTCTTCATCATCGTCGTCACAGTGCCCATACTCTGCTCTCCTTGATTCGCATCACACTGGAGAACCACTGGAACCAACTGGAGCTTACTCTTAGGCTGGGGATGGGGCAGCTTTGGTTGTTCCAGGGCTCTTTGGTCAGGGGGGCTGAGTCTCCATGATCCTCCCTGACACCAGTCCTCCTCTTGTGCCGGCGGTGAAGCCTCCAGATGAGACTGAACCCTTTCCCTGTGGTTCACGGCTGCATCTCCATCCTCTTCCTCCCTCTTCCTCTTCTTTCTCCTTTTCCTCCTCTTCCTCTCACTGGCCGGTTCGATCAGTTCGGGCTCAACGGGGATGTCTGGGATGACGTAGGCCAGTGCTGGCTCTCGCTCTCCGCCTTCCATCTCAGAGTGATGCCGTTTCTTATTTTTCTTCTTTAAGGGGGTGGCGGAACTGCTTGGGCCAGGCTCTGACAGACTGGGGGTCTTGGTAGGTTTAGGGCTCTTTGGAAGGTGGGGCTGAAGCCCATTGGTTTTTGGAGAGAGGGTGGAGTTTGATTTCTGGGGACTCTGATGCTTAGATGGGATGCCTGAGTGGACATGGTGGGCTGCAGGTGGAGATTGCAGTTTGGGTGAATGGAATGGACCAACCCTGAGAAGGGAACGAGAAGAAAATGTTCAAGAACAAAATAGGAGAAATTCAAACCATCTAGAAAAATATTGAACACAACGTATTATGTGTTACTTCAAAAGTTCACCAATGGGACAGTAAACCAGTGAGAACTGGGTGATGTTCAGTAGCGCATACCGTAACAAACTGCTTTGAAAGGGAAACAGAATGCAGTGTTTCTAAATTGGACAAATTCAGATAGTACCACCCTGTTTTACTCGGGTTCAAATAGTTCTCATGTTTTGTGCCTAACTGGACACAATGCTGTGAACGGTCTGTTGAGGGGGGGCGTGGTGCGGTTCGTACCTGTGACTGTGAGTGGGTGAGGTGAAGGTGAGGTTAAGTTGAGCAGGATGCGTGCGGTCACTGGACGGATGGCGTGGCAGGTGGGGGTGTTGAGCCTCAATGCTGCTCGGACTCCGGCTGCGACTGGCCTGCAGTTATCGACAAAAATAAAAACTTGGTGGTCTAAAAGAAAATTGCCATGAACGTGACAAAAAAGGAGGGATGATCAAATAAGGAGGAAGGAATCATTGTAAAGACGGATGGAAGAACAAATGAACAAGGGAGAGAGAAAAACAGGAGAGGATGGTATGGCAGAGAAGAGTTAGAAATGGTTAGAAGAAAATAATTGGAACTGAAACAAAAAGACAAACATTGTAAAAAGAGGCGACTACTAATACAGGGCTGTCTAACCCTTCCTGGAGAGACACGGTCCTGTACGCTCTCACTCCAGGTTTTCAATTCAACCCCAGTTGTTAACCTGACTCAGCTTATCAACAAGCTGATTATTAGAATCAGGTGTGCTAGATTAGGGTTGAGTGAAAACCTACAGGACAGTATCTCTCCAAGAACAAGGTTGGAGAGACCTGTACTGGAGTATGTGGTTGGTTAGACAAGAGAATAAGAACACAGATGGTGTACTAGTCTTGCATAGGGCTGGGCGGTATACCACATACACACACCGGTATTGATGCACGGAGCAGTTTGAGTTTTTACTTTACCTTCTATAACCATGTCCATGTTTGGTTTGTTAAAAATGTGGTACTCAACTCCAGCACGTAAACTGTCCGTTTTTATAGTTTTCTCCTTTTGCTACTTGAGCTTAATACTAAAATTGGTGCCGGAAAAGATGGCTGCCATTTTACGGGCTCCAAACCAATTTGCGTTATTTTTTTACTTATTTTGTACATAATGTTTCTGCCACCAGAATGGCCCGAAGAGAGCTTCTGGATAACAGAACAGTGATTAGTCACCTCGTACTGGACAAAGCTTTCTTTCTTTAACTAGGCGGACGCGAAGGATTTATTTCAGACACCCAACAAGGCCCAAATCCATGGCATTCGCATCAAGAAGAGACAGAGATATAGGGGTCATAGGTCGGGGTGCCTTGAATCCGACTAGTGGGTAACCCGCCTCTACCATCAGTCCTATTTTCCAACGTGCACTCATTGGATAATAAACGGGATTAATTCCGATCAAGACTATCCTACCAACGGGAGATTAAACTGTAATATCTTATGTTTCACTGAGCTGTGGATGAACAACGAAATGGTAACAAATCAAATTGTATTAGTCACATGCGCCGAATACAACCTTACATAGAGCTGGCTGGGTTTTCCGTGCATCGGCAAGATAGAACAGCTGCCTCCGTTAAGACAAGTGGTGGACGTCTGTGTCTATTTGGCAATAACAGCTGGTGCATTGAATCTAATATTAATGAAGACTCAATGTTTTGCTCGACTGAGGTGGAGTATCTCATGATAAACTGTAGACCACACTATCTACCAAGAGAGTTCACCTATATTTTTCATTGCTGTCTATTTACCACCACAAACAGATGCTGGCACTAAGACCGCACTCAACAAACTGTATAAGGCCATAAGCAAACAGGAAAATCCTCATTCAGAGGCGGTACTCCTAGTGGCCGGGGACTTTAATGTTGGGAAACAAATCAGATTTACCGCATTTTCTACCAGCATGTTATATGTGCAACCAGAGAAAAACTATAGACTACAGACCACCTCTACTCCACACAGAGACACATACAAAGCTCTCCCTCACCCTCCATTTGGCAAATCTGACCAAAACTCTATCCTCCCGATTCCTGCTTACAAGCAAAAACTAAAGCAGGAAGTACCTGTGACTCGCTCAATACGGAAGTTGTCAGATGACGCAGAAGCTTAGCAACAGGACTTTTTTGCTAGCAGACTGGAATATGTTCCGGGATTCTTTCCATGGCATTGGAAAACACCTCATCAGTTCCCTGCATCATCAATAAGTGCATCGATGATGTCATCCCCACAGTGACCGTACATAAATACCCCAACCAGAAGCCATGGATTACAGGCAACACCGCACTGAGCTAAAGGGTAGAGCTGCTGCTTTCAAGAAGCTGGACTCTAACCCGGAATCTTATAAGAAATACTGCTATGCCCTCCGACGAACAACCAAACAGGCAACAAAAGCATCAATACCAGACTAAGATTGACTCCAACTACACCGGCTCCGAGACTCATCAGATGTGGCAGGGCTTGCAAATTATTACAGACTGCAAAGGGAAGCACAGCCATGAGCTGGCCAGTGACAAGCCTACCAAACAAGCTAAATTACTTCTACAAACACCTCGAGACAAGCAACACTGACGCATGCATGAGAGCACCGGCTGTTCCGGACGACTGTATGATCACGCTCGCCGCAGTCGATGTGAGTAAGACCTTTAAGCAGGTCAACATTCACAAGGCCAGACGGATTACCAGGACGTGTACTCCGAGTATGTGCTAACCAACAGGCAAGTAGCTTCACTGACATGTTCAACCTGTCCATGACTGAGTCTGCAATACCTGCATGTTTCAAGCAGACCACCATAGTCCCTGTGCCCAAGAACACCAAGGTAACTTGCCTAAATGACAACCGATCCATAGCACTCACATCTGTAGCCATGAAGTGATTTGAAAGGCTGGTAACAGCTCACATCAACACCATTATCCCAGAAATCCTAGACCCACTACAATTTGCATACCGCCCCAACAGAGCCAGAGATAACGCAATCTATTGCATTCCACACTGCCCTTTCGCACCTGGACAAAAGGAACACCTACGTGAGGATGCTATTCATTGACTACAACACCATAGTGCCCTAAAAGCTCATCACTAAGCTAAGGACCCTGGGAATAGTCACTTTACCTCTACCTACATATTACCTTTATTACCTCAACTACCCCCCCCCCCCCAAATTGACATTATACGTTACCCCCTGTATATAGCCTCGTTAGTCATTTTATTGTTGCTCTTTAATTATTTGTTTTTTCTATTATTTTCATGTTTATTGATTACTTCAGTTTATTTAGTAGATATTTAAAAAAAATCTTAACTGCATTGTTGGTTAAGGGCTTGTAAGTAAGCATTTCCCTGTACTATTCAGCGCATGTGACAAAATATGATTTGACTCCCCCCTCCTCGATGCTCAGACTGATGCATGCAGCCAACCACACCAAGCCCTGTCTCATCACTCAAGGACAGCAGTTGCTCGACCACAGAGGCACAAGAACTTCCTTGCTGTTCACTCTGCATGGTCAGATGGATACAATGTTGGTGACATACTGCTGTCCACAAGCGTTCTATACAATATTCGTTTGTGTATCTTACTATCTGCTAGTTTGTCTTTTCTTAGCAAGGTGTTGCTAAAATAATTTGTTAGCCGCTAATGCTAAATCACTAGTTAGTACATTTAGCAAACGAAGCTAGCTAATACTGACTAGTGCCAGTGCTGGTGAATGCCTAGATAAGATACCATTGCACAAACATGCTTATCAGAGAGGAATAGGCAAAGCATGAATATGTTAGCTAGCTAGCTACATGAAGCTAGCTAGCTAACATATTCATGCTTTGCCTATTCCTCTCTGATAAGCATGTTTGTGCAATGGTATCTTATCTAGGCATTCACCAGTAAGAAAACATGTAATGTAACATCAAATTAGGGTCACCTGGAAACACTGAGCAACACTGGTTCCTACCCTGTAAATAATTCCTCCCTGGTTTATTCATTCATTGTCGTGTCAAAACAACGTATTCACGGTGCTGCCCACTATATTCCAACTACTTTAATTCCAACAGTTCAACAATTAACTAGGTCAATATTATTTGCCCATATCATTCTGCGTGGCACAGTGTGGAGTTGGATTGAATGGTATAAATGGAGAAATTGAGATGACTTCTAATTTGTGTTGCTACCCTAGGGTCATCAAAGCATATTTAGATCTATTATTTAAAAACAATTATTCATAAAATACTGTAAAATGTATGATATTTTATTCATATCGCCCAGCCCTCGTCTGACAGTAGACTAGTTGGTTTGATAGGAGAATAGGAACACCGTGTACTAGCTTTACAGTAGACTACAATAGATCCAATTGTCATAATCATTTTGATAGGATAATAACGAAAACACCTTATTTTTAAGTGCTAGGGATAGAGGTGAAGGGAAGGAAGGCAGCAGGCAAAAAAGACACTACATGCTTCCAAGGCAAAGCCCAGGGAAAGTAGCTGTATGGCTGATAGACTATAAATAGGGCCATGTGTTTTGGTTGACCATGTCACATGACCTGGATTTTGACCTTTATTTTAAGCATTTTCCAGAACTTAGAATTAGACCAAAAATGTAGACAATTGTCTGAGGAT
This sequence comes from Oncorhynchus clarkii lewisi, assembly GCF_045791955.1. NCBI lineage: Eukaryota > Metazoa > Chordata > Actinopteri > Salmoniformes > Salmonidae > Oncorhynchus > Oncorhynchus clarkii. The sequence continues at coordinate 58,577,478 of NC_092159.1, read as the reverse complement.
GGTGCTGGACCATATGACATAAAAAGAAACGGATACAGTTTGATGAAACAGCTTTAATTATTATTATTTATTTTTTTTTAAGTTGAACTACGTGACATGATTAACCAAAAGACAGGGCCCTAACTATAAAGACTACTAAACTATGATTTGGCCTATTATCCAGTGTCGCGCCATCTGTGTGAGCCAGTGCTTACTTGCACCAGAGCTTTAAAAACAGACGCAACATACTGTTACACCTGCGACAAAGACCCACCATCAATCGGAGACTGGCAAATTTATCCACAAGACGTTTACAAATCAGAGACAGTGTCTTTGTTTTAAAATCGGACACAAACCTCTCTCGCAGTTGTCAGTACTGGCTTGCCCAGACAGCGCTGTAGTGGCTAACATGCTGACCAGACTGGACGTGTCATGTGTGAGCGTTGCATAAATGTACACATGCATTCAATCATTGCACCCACACTGCTCGCGAGCGTCTGTGTAGCCAGGCGCTAAAATAGAAATTGGTTGTAATTGTGACGCTCAACGCGCTTCAAGTCCTGCCTCTACCATCTCCTCATTGGTTTTTAGGAGCATATACCCACATGGGTGACTGAAAGATTAACTGAGGTCCACACTCCAGTTGGTTGTGGTAATGCAGCTTAAAGTTGGTTACCAACCGCAATATAAAGTCCAAAGAACAAAAAGAAGCCTGAAGGAAAGATGACTAGAAATTAATTTGGTCTACCGTTTTATCGGTGGATTATTGTTGGAGTAGAGGACCTTGTGCATTTCAGGTAAAATAACAACCCAATATTTATATCCCAGGACAAATTAGCTAGCAATAGCAAGATAGCTAAATTGCCATACAAGTTGAATGCTTTTCGAACAGTCCCCAAATTAATATAATTGGTTTAGAGTTTGTTTAGCTATTTCAACCTGCATGTCCTGATCGCATCAGGTGTCGGTGTATAAAATCAACTTGCACGCGTGCAGTCTGGTCAGCAAGTAAGCGGCTACTGAGCCATTCACGGTGCCTCTAGTCTCACCTTCTTGGCCGACAGGGCCAATTTCTTGGCGGGTGGGGGAGACGTGGTGCCGGTGGGTGAAGATGTGATGTTGTTGAGGGCCAGGGGTTTTAGCTTGACTGTCTTCTGCTCCTCCGTGCCCACGCGCTCCACACTCTTGGCAGGGGAGGCCATGCCGTTCGAGACATTCCTAGGGGGGGTGGACGTCCCACCAACCGGCGCACTTTTGGTACCCATGGAATCCTGGACGACAATAGCAAGCATTTGGTTCTGATGAATAACGTGACCAGAAACCAATGACACACAGACAAACTGACCATCTTATATCTGTATGGTAAATCCAGTATAACGTTAACATGACTGGGCTAAAGAATAAATGGGATATATTACATTCTGAGTGAGGGAAGCGCATGTAAATAAGACAACGTGTATGTTTGAGATATGCACATTTTCATCCTGTATGTGACCGCAATTATATAAGGGTACATTTGTGTAGTTATAGTAGACAGACTGCCCATCCAATAAAATTCATAATATATTAGAACTAGAGCTGTACCTTTGAGTCGGAGGTGTCTGCCGAGGAGGAGTCTGACAGGGACTTGAGTGAGGTAGATGCGGCCAGGCCCCTGGCCCCTTGGTTCCCGTGCCTCCGGTCTCCGCCGTCCGACCTGCCGGCCACACCGTTGGAGGGGGCGGGGGTGCTGCTGCGCGCCTGGGGCTGCTGAGAAGGACAGGGCTTCTTCAGCTTCTTGAAGGGCTCCTCGATCAGCATGGGTCCACTGGGTATCCTGGTGGGTGCGTGGGAGGAGGACGACGTCCCGTTGGACATCTTGTTGGGCTGCTGGGAGATGTTGGCGCCGTTCCTAGACACAGGTATGCCCAGGCCGCCCTCTACAGACTGAATCTTACGCAGCTGGAAAGGGTCCAGTTTCTGCAGTGAAAGAGACATGTTTCAGTGACCAAGCCTTGAGACAACACCCCATACAAGACATCCAGGAGGCGATACAAAGTCCCCAGGTTCAGAACAAAGAGGTAGAGCCAGCTTCATCTCATCAGCCATCAAATCACATTTTATTTGTCACATACACCAAACAAAACAGGTATAGACCTTAGTGAAATGCTTATTTACCATGCTTACATCAAGCTACTGAACAGTGGTATAATGTATATTACATCTTATCAGCCAACAGGCTACACAGTGGTATAATGTATATTACATCCTATCAGCCAACAGGCTACTGAACAGTGGTATAATGTATATTACATCTTATCAGCCATCAAGCTACTGAACAGTGGTATAATGTATATTACATCCTATCAGCCAACAGGCTACTGAACAGTGGTATAATGTATATTATTAACTGGGTGGTGCGAGCCCTGAATGCTGATTGGCTGACAGCCGTGGTATATCGGACAGTATACCACAGGTATAACAAAACGTGTATTTTTTTACTGCTCTAATTACATTGGTAACCAGTTTATAATAGCAATAAGGCACCTCGGGTTTGGGGTATATTACGAATATACCACGGATAAGGGCTGTGTCCAGACACTCCACAGTGCGTCGTGCATAAGAACAACCCTTAGCCGTGGTATATTAGCCATATACCACACGCCCCCAAGCCTTAACACTTAATTATAGTGTAAGGCGAGCTTCATCTCATCAGCCATCAGGCTACTGAACAGTGGTATATTACCTTGTGTAAGGACAGTATAGTTAATGTGTCCTTATTTGAACCGTTCTGTATTGTATTGATTTCCATGCAAATGGACAATAAAAGTATCACATCGAAGGCAGCAAGTCTATTCATACCGTATTGCTTTCAAACATTCTGATGACGGACCGTTCTGCCAGCCTGTCCCATACCTTGGTGACCTGCGGAGAGGACAGGGGTCTGTTGAGGTTGGTCTTCCTGAACTGCTCTGACGTCGCTACGTTCTTCCCCATTCCCTGCTTGGTGATCTGGCCATCCACGTTCTTCTTGGTCTCTGGGATCCTAATGGGCAAAGAGCAGATATGGTCAATGTGTATGGTTCCTAGCTACTACTGCAATCAGTCGCTAGTAACCATCAGACCAGCAATAGATACTTGATCTAGCTTGTCGTGTAGAACGGAACCAATGGAATAGTTTTAACAGTTGGTAGATCATGGCGCTTGCAACACCAGGGTTGTTGGTTTGATTCCCACGGGGGACCAGCTACTGTAAGTTGCTCTAGATAAGAGCATCTGCTAAATGACTCAAAAGTAATGTAAAACGTAACAGAGTAAACTCTTAAGATAAACACTTCCAGGGCTCACTAGAAAAAAGGTCTCAATGTAAAAGGCATTTGAACTTGTCAGACATTGTATTGGACCCGGGTCTGGTAACTATATAAGGTCTCAATGTAAAAGGCATTTGAACTTGTCAGATCTGTATTGGACCCGGGTCTGATAACTATATAAGGTCTCAATGTAAAAGGTATTTGAACTTGTCAGACATCTGTATTGGACCCGGGTCTGGTAACTATATAAGGTCGCAATGTAAAAGGTATTTGAACTTGTCAGATCTGTATTGGACCCGGGTCTGATAACTATATAAAAGGTCTCAATGTAAAAGGTATTTGAACTTGTCAGACATCTGTATTGGACCCGGGTCTGGTAACTATATTGTTAACGTCTTACCTCAGGTAGAATAGAACGTAGGCTTGCTGATTCAGGACTACTTTGATGTTACTGGAATGGACCATGGAGTCATTCATCTGGTACCATTGCCCGTTGCTGGCCTGTGAAGACAACAGAAATATGAATGGGCTTTTCGAAATAAAGTGAAGGGACATGCCACAGTAGAGACTAAACACAGATTAACAGGACAACAAACATACCGTTCTGATAGAACAGTGACAGTGAAAATCCTTCTCAAATGTTCCGTCTCAGGCCTACCATCAATGTCCTTACCTTGACATAGCAGTAGTAGTGGCCAGCATGACAGCTGTACCCAGAATGCACCAGGACAGCATAGAGGCCATACATGACCGGGTCCCCTGTGCTCTGAGACATGTAGGGGCGGATGTTCAGGAACTCTGGGTAGCCAACGTCCTAACAAAAACACAGGCGAGATAAGCATCAGGGGCATGTTCAGTAGGGAGCAAATTTTTATTTATTTTTTTTAAAAATGGGGAGGAACTTCCTGAATTTTTCAAAAAAATATATATAATAATTGCAAAGTGTTTTGCAATGGTGCCCTACGGACTACGACCCAGTTAGGGTGAGAACTGTTGCGCTGAAACAGCATTTTTAAACAGAGTAATGACTATTTTTGCGAGAGGTTTACCTTGGTGATTTTTCCTCCACTGAAGTTGGCAAACCTCTTGAGAGACAGGGTCAGAACATTGGACGTTCGGTGGACTGTGAATCGCTTTGTTGCCGGAACTTTCTTCTTACACCTGATAAAGTGTAAGTGTGTTGTTTATAAAACGTCTATAACACTAATGTGGGCCTTGTGTACGTCTACAATATCAGTGTGTTAGAAGTTACATCATCATTACTCAGAACTTACTTGGCACACATGTAGGCGTTCTCTCCACTCAACACGTCGGGCTTGACAAAGAGCTCCAGGGCTCGGACGATATTTGCTGCTTGCTGAAAAGGACAGACGGAAGACCACTCAACACAGGCATGAAACCAAAAAGGAATTCAGCTGATGACTTTGGGACAGCAAACACACATCAATTAACTCTTTATTCTGGCCGAGGGATAAATCAATAGGACCACCTGTCTGACAAGAATTTATAAGTACCATTCTTCCTAGGTTTCTGCCTAGGGAGTTTTTCCTAGCCAATGTGCTTCTACATCTGCATTGCTTGCTCTTTGGGGTTTTAGGCTGGGTATCTGGATAAATGTGATTGATTGATTAGATCTGTGCTTGTGAAGTATTCAAGGACAGGAGGAAGATACTTTTAAAGTAAACAAGAGACTTACTCGAATCTCCACAGCAATATCCAAGTAAGGGTCGTAAGTGTCTGACACACTTTTGCAAATGGAACACTTAACTGAAAGAGAAAAATATAGAATTAATCCACTAAGGCAATTTGTCAATATGCCTTAAAAAGTAGTTTATCGACATAGCAGGGTTGGGATCAATTCATTTTGAATTCCAGTCAGATCAGAAAGTACAAATTACAGTTCCAAGAGAATTGGAATGTCAGTGTAGTTCCTGAATTGAAATGGAATTGACCAACTGTGCAATACAGTAGACTGAAAGCTGTACCTCGCGACCTGAGGTAACCGCCAAATATCTGATGGACCAATGTGGTGGCCTGTGTCGTCCGGTCTAACCTACGACCCAGAGAGAGAAATGCATTAAAAAAAGACAAAGAATCATCCAAAAATGACAGATTGAGGCTTTCTGAACACCCACATTCAATTCAATCCACATTTCATTGAGGTATAATTAATGTCCTTCACTCGATGACTTGACAAACTTACTTGGGGTAGCTGTTCAGACAGGCTTTCTGCATGGCATCGATGGTGTAGCGTAAGAATTCATGGGCGTCTTCCTGGCTACCGAACCGAAAGTGCCTGGCAATTTCTGCAAGAGCAAAAAAGAAACACCTTGTTAGATTAATACCAAAAGCCTCAACTCCATCCCTTATGGCTTAATGGGAAACTATCTAGAGCACACAATACCCAGCATGCCCAACCCAACCTTCTTCCTGTGTTTTTGTCTCCGATGTGGGTTGGACGTTGTTTGTAACTAATGGGCTGTGAGGTGAAAATACATTACTGTCCTCAGTGGGGGAAATGACCTGTCCATTATCAGCAGGCATACAGCATGAGACCACTCTGAGGCATTAAGCCATTCAAATGGGTATCATCATTTTAAATGGAGGGAGAAACAGAGACCTAAACACACTCCACAACCTGCTAGTCTCCTCTTAAAGGAAAGGTTCATCCATTTTAAATGGAGGGAGAAACAGAGACCTAAACACACTCCACAACCTGCTAGTGTCCTCTTAAAAGGGAAGGTTCATCCATTTTGAATGTTCTATTGTTTTCGTGCATCTCTGAGTGATGTTCTATCAATTCCCCTGGTCATTTCATGTGTATCTGCGTTATTGGAATTTAAGCAGGCAGAAATCCAGCCTGTATGATGTAGCACTGTGATGAAGTAGCTCTCACTACACTGGAAGTTATTAGGAATAGGACTTCAAGATGATCAAACATGTCAGATTTCAATACTGGCCAATGTCGTAACTCAAGAGGATGTCTTCTCTGGAATGAGCCATTAATCATATTTTTGTGATATTCCTACCTGGAGAAATGTGTCATTTCATGTAGGATCTAGCGCACGTCATAATAGTCTGCCTCTTTAGTCCAGAGTGCATGGTGCCGGCGTCAGAGATATTATACAAAGGAGATAGGAATCCAATGAAAGACGGAATATATATATATAAAACCCCACCCAGCAGACATGTTCACGATGTCATGCTGCGTCACGTGGTTGCTAAGCTAATCGTCACGCAATCCCTTCTCAAAGTCAGTGTAAATGTCGAGAAACGTGCCTTTTTTCCTCCAAACTACATAACGCCATGATTCAAAAGCTATACAATATTACAAATAGCAAGTTAATCTTACGTCTAGGAAAAGATTTGCAATGTAGTTCTTGTTGACAAATTTGTGCTAATGTTGGGTTGCGCCCTATAGACTCCCCTTCACTCCTTGGAGAACGCAGCTTGTCCCAGAATAGCCCAGAATGCACCGTGCTTGACATGCTTCAGCAACATTTCCCATCTCCTTAAAAGTATATACGTCGTTGCAAATGTCAGACTCCACTCTGAGGCACATTGATGTGCAGGTTAAATGGATAATGGAGTTTAAGGCGATTTTACAGCTAACTAGCTACGTGACATGCTGATATTGTCGTTGGTATTATTGTGTGTAGCTACGTTTGTTTGCTAGCTAGCTAGCCCATAGAGAGAATCGCGGATTTTGTATTCAACTGCAATAGATATCCAAAAGGACTTTCCATGTTGCTATCAACCTTCTTATAAACGCCAAAATGAAACATTTGTTCAAAGAATTGTTCTCAGTGTTATTTAACACTGTATATTAAAGGAATGAGTGTTTTTTCCTTTAACAGGAGGGAGAACCAGTCTACAGTCTCCTCTTAACAGATAGAGGGGGAAGGAGACACCACAAACAAGAGTGAAAAGGAGGAAATGGTGGGTGTGAGGAGAGCAAGAGGCTGACTGGTGAGAGGGAGCGAAAGAGGCGAGGGAGAGAACGTCTGAAATCTTATAGCCAGGAGACAGAGGAAGCTAAAGGAAAATCAACCATCTCAGCAGAGCAGACTGTTGATAAATTGTAAGCATTTCTGTGGGTTTGTGCTAATGCTGCTACCCTGCTACTCCTAGCCTGCAGTCACAAGGAGACAGAGAGGGCATCGTAGAGAGAGAGCACCGGATGGGGGGAGAGGGTATTGCAGCAATTGGGAAGGAAAAATTCAGGACGTAAGAAGACGCGGACAGTACCAAGAGAACAGAAAGGTGATCCCTGGGGACAACGCCTCTCTGACACAGGCCCATCGCAGGGCTGTTCAATGTCACTCCAAGGGGGCCAAAACACTTCTAGTTTTCATCCTCTCCTAATATGGGAGGAATTCAGAAATGATACACAAGGTAGGAACAAAACCCGGAAGTGTTTTTGCCTTCCAGGAGCGGAATAGCCCTTCACTAGAGGACTCTACTACTGAACACACCATAAGGTATCCACAGTAAGGTGCCGGAAGAACACACTCCAAGTCTCCGCAAACTTAAACCAATAAAGAAGATCAGTCATTTCCTGTGCCAAACTTAGATTATATTACTGACATTAGCAGTGATCCGAGCATGTGTGGCTTCAGATCAGGCTGAACTCACGATCCCTTCCCCCTCTATATAACAGTGTGGTGGTTGTACCATCCCTCCCTCTCTCTACATAACAGTGTGGTGGTTGTACCATCCCTCCTCCCCTCTCTCTATATAACAGTGTGGTGGTTGTACCATCCCTCCCCTCTCTCTATATAACAGTATGGTGGTTGTACCATCCCTCCCCTCTATATATAACAGTGTGGTGGTTGTACCATCCCTCCTCCCCTCTCTATATAACAGTGTGGTGGTTGTACCATCCCTCCCCTCTCTATATAACAGTGTGGTGGTTGTACCATCCCTCTCCCTCTCTCTATATAACAGTGTGGTGGTTGTACCATCCCTCTCCCTCTCTCTATATAACAGTGTGGTGGTTGTACCATCCCTCCCCTCTCTCTATATAACAGTGTGGTGGTTGTACCATCCCTCCCCCTCTCTCTATATAACAGTGTGGTGGTTGTACCATCCCTCCCCTCTCTATATAACAGTGTGGTGGTTGTACCATCCCCCCCCTCTCTATATAACAGTGTGGTGGTTGTACCATCCCCCCCCTCTCTATATAACAGTGTGGTGGTTGTACCATCCCTCCCCCTCTCTATATAACAGTGTGGTGTTTGTACCATCCCTCCTCCCCTCTCTATATAACAGTGTGGTGTTTGTACCATCCCTCCTCCCCTCTATATATAACAGTCACAGCCTCACTAAGGCACTGCAGTCACAGTGACACTTCCAACCAGCGTTATATCATCACCTTATGCATACTGCTACCGAGTCTCCAGGGTGTTCTCTGGCACAATGCACCATCTACGGGACGATTATATATTATAATCGATGTATGGGTAAATAACAAGTGAAAAACACGCAGTACATAATACTAAATCAGATTTCTTTGGTTCTCATTTCATTAGCTAGGTTTCCATCCAACTAGTGAGATTCTTACGCAACAATAAAAATCTGCATATAAACAAAATGCTGCACTACATCACCAAAGATGTTTCCATCAAATGTACTTGTTGTGGATAAAAGGCTGTGCGTGGTGACGTAGTGCAACATTTCCACAGACAGTTAAAGGAGAAGTTTACATAAACTGAGTTTAAATGTATTTGGCTAAGGTGTTTCACAATTCCTGACAGGGAATTTTTTACTAGGATTAAATGTCTTCAGTCAGTTAGGATCACCACTCTATTTTAAGAATGTGAAATGTTAAAAAAAAAAAATAGGTGAGAATGATATATTTCAGCCTTCATTTCTTTCATCACATTCCCAGTGGGTCAGAAGTTTACATACAATCAATTAGTATTTGGTAGCATTGCCTTTAAATTGTTTAACTTTAGTCTAACGTTTTGGGTAGCCTTCCACAAGCTAGCCTTCCCACAATAAGTTAGGAGTAATGGGCCAAAATTCAACTGACAGTAACTGAGTCAGGTTTGTAAGCCTCCTTGCTCGCACATGCTTTTTCAGTTCTGCCCACACATTTTCTATAGGATTGAGGTCAGGGCTTTGTGATGGTCACTCCAATACCTTGACTTTGTTGTCCTTAAGCCATTTTGCCACAACTTTGTAAGTATACTTGGGGTCATTGTCCATTTGGAAGACCCATTTGCGGTCAAGCTTTAACTGATGTCTTGAGATGTTGCTTTATTTTATGCACAATTTTCCTGCCTCATGATGCCATCTATTTTGTGAAGTGCACCAGACCCTCCTGCAGCAAAGCACCCCCACAGCATGATGCTGCCACCCCCGTGTTTCACGGTTGGGATGGTGTTCAGCTTGCAAGCATCCCCCTTTTTCCTCCAACGATGGTCATTATGGCAAAACAGTTATATTCTTGTGTCATCAGACCAGAGGACATTTCTCCAAAAAGTACAATCTTTGTCCCCATGTGCGGTTGCAAACCGTAGTCTGGCTTTTTTAATGGCGGTTTTGGAGCAGTGGCTTCTTCCTTGCTGAGCGGCCTTTCAGGTTATGTCGATATAGGACTTGATTTACTGTGGATATAGATATTTTTGTACCCATTTCCTCCAGCATCTACACAAGGTCCTTTGCTGTTGTTCTGGGATTGATTCACACCTTTCTCACCAAATTACGTTCATCACTAGGAGACAGAACGCCTCTCCTTCCTTAGCGGTATGACAGCTGCGTGGTCCCATGGTGTTCATACTTGCGTACTATTGTTTGTACAGATGAATGTGGTACCTTCAGGCATTTGGAAACTGCTCCCAAAGATGAATCAATATATTTTTCTGAAGTCTTGGCTGATTTCTTTTGATTTTCCCATGATGTCAAGCAAAGAGGCATTACGTTTGAAGGTAGGCCTTGAAATACATCCACAGGTACACCTCCAATTGACTCAAATGATGTCAATTAGCCTATCAGAAGCTTCTAAAGCCATGACATAATTTTCTGGAATTCTCCAAGCTGTTTAAATCACAGTCAACTTAGTGTATGTAAACTTCTAACACACTGGAATTGTGATACTTTGAATTATAAGTTAAATAATCTGTCTGTAAACAATTGTTGGAAAAATGACTTGTGTCATGCAAAGTAGATGTCCTAACAGACTTGCTAAAACTATAGTTTGTTAACAAGAAATTTGTGGAGTGGTTGAAAAAGGAGTTAATGACTCCAACCTAAGTGTATGTAAACTTCCAACTTCAACTGTACCAAATAAATACGAGTTAAATGGGTTTCCAACGCATATTTCACTCTACTGACAATTGTCACTAAAGATACATATACACATACTGAAGTGAGCCCACTCTGGTCTTGGCACATGAGCACTAGACAACAGCTCACAGTCATAGATACAGTGAGGGTATAGCCTACATGATGATTATTATGACTAGAGAGAGATCATTTTTAATTGTCTAACGGCAGTCAAACATCGATCATGACCAGAAAAAGACCCTGGATATTTGTTGGAAAGGAGGATCAAGTTCAACACCTTGTACTTTCACCACCCTGTGAAGTTCATCACTTATTTCATCTGTAGTAAACTACGGTTTCCTGAGTCGTAGTGGGAAGACTACACAACATGTCATCATGTGACTCCAATATGATGTTATTATAGCAATATTGGCACATAAAAGCATTTCCATTACTCACATAATTCATCTTAGACATAAAACCATTCCCACCGTGTCTAGCGTATTTTGTTTAGTGACATTTGCTGTTTCCATCTGGCCCGTTGGGACATTTGTTCCCCCCCGACGTACTTTAATCTCAAAAGGGACGGATGGAAACCTGGTTAGTGTTTCTGAAACTAAACTGAAATCAAGAATATAACAGCCAATCAATATCATGTACCTTGCAGGACAACAAAAACTGCAATGCTGCTAGAAACAAGCTTCCACTACAACTCTGAAAAACCAACGCCAACTCAAGATGGAAACAGCTAAACAAGAAGCACACTACTTACTTTTTAGGTCTCGGATGAAGGAGACAGGCTTGATGGCATTTCCTGTGTTGGCAAAGGCTTGGATGATGTGGTTCTGCATTATACAAATCATACAGAAACCCGACTGGTGACCTGAAATGCACAGGAATAGAATAATGAGGTGAAGTCACCGTCATTACCCCCACCAGACTGGCCAAGTCACCGTCATTACCCCCACCAGACTGGCCAAGTCACCGTCATTACCCCCACCAGACTGGCCAAGTCACCGTCATTACCCCCACCAGACTGGCCAAGTCACCGTCATTACCCCCACCAGACTGGCCAAGTCACCATCATTACCCCCACCAGACTGGCCAAGTCACCGTCATTACCCCCACCAGACTGGCCAAGTCACCGTCATTACCCCCAACAGACTGGCCAAGTCACCGTCATTACCCCAACAGACTGGCCAAGTCAAGTTACCGTCATTACACCAACAAACTGAGGAAGTCATTTGACTTCCAGCACAACAGTTTTCTTAAACATATGTTCGTTGCTTATTGTGTGTGTCAGATGTTGGCTGTTTGGCTTATGACATAATATGAATCAATTTCTTATATTGTGAATGCACACAAACCCATTGTTTTTAAGCAAACAATATGCTTTTAGAAACATTTCAGTTGAATGCATTCAGTTGTACAACTGACTAGTCATCCCCTTTTACTCATGGGAGTAGAGCTGTTGGACATGTGCCCCTTCCCATCCAACCTTTGGGGTCATTTCTAGACAATATGTTTGTCCATTTAGGGGACCTGTTTAGTCTCAAAAACTAGAAGCAAAAGATTTGTATTGACCCATTTAATGTTTTTGCACTACAACGCCTATATTGTGCCATTCAAAAAGGTATGTAACCAGAGGTCAACTGAACTACTCACAGGCACGACTGTGCTCCTTGGAGAGGAGATAGTTTGCCAGGGGCGGTGTGTAGGTGAGACACTGCACAGTGGAGTTAAGGAAGCAGGTGTTGCCCAGGTTGTGGAGGCCGGCTCCCACCCGGTAGACACGCTCCCAGCGCATGGAGAGTCTGTTCCCAGGGAAGAGCATCTTCTGCGGGGCGGGGATCCCATCACTCTGGCCCCCACACTGGTTGTCTGAAACTGGTGGATGGAGGAGTGAGATTAATTACAGAAATTGCATGGATAATTCAGAAAAGCCATTGAGAATAGTTCAGCAGACAAACTCAACAATTCAGCCAAACTCGATCACGTCGCCAAAAACCCAGTAGAGAGAAACACTCATGGTGAATTGAGCTGTTCTTCAATACCACCAAAAAGGTTAAGACAGTGGGGGTGATTAAGAATAGCGACGTGTGTTAATTCTGTGGCAGTGAAAACTAGATTTAACAAACCTCTTGAATGGCTCAGAGAGGGTACATTTCTCAGTCAACGGCCTTACCTTGCCTCTTGATCTGAGCGGGCTCTGTGCTGGCCCTCTGACCCGACGTGGCCCCCTCACTGCCGCGGGGGTTGAGGATCACATATTTGGTCTTGAGACTGTCCAGCTGATAGGAGAAGCCTTTGCTGGCCGGCTCAAACTCAATCTTCTGCAGCAGGACCTTCTTGGCCGAGGAGGCCAGCAGCTTATTGAGGTCACTATCGTCACCCGCCGAGGAGTCCTTCCGGCCGGGCTTCAGGGCCTCCTTGAGCTTGTCCACTATAGGCATCGTTTGAGCATCACTGTGGATGAGACAGAGGGTGGGATTCAGGAATCACCTTTGCTTACATGTACCAAGGAATTTGACCTGGTGAAATGGTACTGACAAGTAGAACACAGAAAAACGTATGAAGACATAATCCACACAAGCCTACAGTATAGATAAAACAAAATCAGAACAATTACACACAATAAGGCCAGTTTGAGACTAGTCAATTAAATCACATAGGAACAAACACTGAATTCCACAGTGTATATTGATGTTTTTCAGCATGCCTAGGAATAAAAGTCATGATACCATAACAATAATACACCTGGGAAATCTTACTGAGCAGCAATTGGTCTCAACCTTGTGTAGCACATCCACAAGAGCCAGTCCACAGTACAGCACTGCAGTGTCATCGTTCCCTCAGAGAGAGAGGCTACTGTAGCAGTGAATGTCTATTTCCTGTCAGTGATTCCTAAACTGGCAACCCAGACTGTAAACCCGGACTGTAAACTGGCAACCAGAATGTAAACCCGGACTGTAAACTGGCAACCCGGGCTGTAAGCATGGAACTAGTGCTTTTCGGCCAGAGAGTGGCATATTATGTGAGCAGCAGCATATTATGGCAAGAGGACTGAGTATCTGAGGAGTCAGGCTGGGACTTGGCAGCCGTCTCGGTTGTTATGCAAGATAGTGGAGGCGGGCATCATGTGTGTGTTCATGCTCGTGCATGTGTGTGTAGTGGGGAGAGAGACTCGACACAAGCACAACTGCTGTCTACCAGGTCATATACTCATGTTTGGTCTATTCCTACATCAATCAAGACATCGCCATACCAACCAGCAACCACCCAACAGTCCACTGTCACAACAAAGGAAAGACTGGTGTGGTAACAGTCATGCTGTTTGTTACATGTCCTCAGAATGCCTTCAGTTATTCCAAGTGCAATCTGTGTTCTATATGTTTTATTCATTCAGTTGTAACCATTGATTCTTTTTTCACCTCAGGGCCCAATTTCATAAAGCGTTAGAGAAGGAGTGTTGATCTCAAATAAGTTTGCCTTTCAGATATTCTAGTGAATATGAATACATAGACAGATGGAAGCTGATCCTAGATCAGCACTCTTAGTCAGATGTTTCTGAATACAGGCCAGGTTGGTTATGCTCTAAGAAGAGCTACAGAATTGGTTGTAAAAGACAGGCTATACTGCACATCACTTCTGTACTTAATATGGGACTGAGTAGTGAAATAGGCTAGATACTGGTCCTCTGTAGCTCAGTTGGTAATGCATGGCTCTTAAAAACGCCAGGATAGTGGGGTCGACTACCAGGAGAAAAATCTACACACGGATGGCTAAGTTGCTTTGGATAAAAGAAGTCTATGGCATATCTCATATCTATACCTACTGTCATACAGTGGGGCAGAAAAGTATTTAGTCAGCCACCAATAGTGCAAGTTCTCCCACTTAAAAAGATGAGGCCTGTAATCATAGGTACACTTCAACTATGAGACAAAATTAGAGAAAAAAAATCCAGAAAATCACATTGTAGGATTTTTTATGAATTTATTTGCAAATTATGGTGGAAAATAAACTTTTGTTATTGACCAAATACTTATCTCAATACTTTGTTATATACCCTTTGTTGGCAATGACAGAGGTCAAACGTTTTCTGTAAGTCTTCACAAGATTTTCACACACTGTTGCTGGTATTTTGGCCCATCTCACGATACATGGCCCCATTCATTCTTTCCTTTACGCGGATCAGTCGTCCTGGTCCCTTTGCAGAAAAACAGCCCCAAAGCATGATGTTTCCACCCCCATGCTTCACAGTAGGTATGGTGTTCTTTGGATGCAACTCAGCATTCTTTGTCCTCCAAATACGACGAGTTGAGTTTTTACCAAAAAGTTATATTTTGGTTTCATCTGACCATATGACATTCTCCCAATCTTCTTCTGGATCATCCAAATGCTCTCTAGCAAACTTCAGACGGGCCTGGACATGTACTGGCTTAAGCAGGGGGACACGTCTGGCACTGCAGGATTTGAGTCCCTGGCGGCGTAGTGTGTTGGTAGGCTTTGTTACTTTGGTCCCAGCTCTCTGCAGGTCATTAACCAGGTCCCCCCCGTGTGGTTCTGGGATTTTTGCTCACTGTTCTTGTGATCATTTTGACCCCACGGGGTGAGATCTTGCGTGGAGCCCCAGATCGAGGGAGATTATCAGTGGTCTTGTATGTCTTCCATTTCCTAATAATTGCTACCACAGTTGATTTCTTCAAACCAAGCTGCTTACCTATTGCAGATCCAGTCTTCCCAGCCTGGTGCTTCTGGTGTCCTTTGACAGCTCTTTGGTCTTGGCCATAGTGGAGTTTGGAGTGTGACTGTTTGAGGTTGTGGACAGGTGTCTTTTATACTGACAAGTTCAAACAGGTGCCATTAATACAGGTAACGAGTGGAGGACAGAGGAGCCTCCTTAAGAAGAAATTACAGGTCTGTGAGAGCCAGAAATCTTACTTGTTTGTAGGTGACCAAATACTTATTTTCCACCATAACTTGCAAATAAATTCATAAAAAATCCTACAATGTGATTTTCTGGATTTTTTTTTCTCTAATTTTGTCTGTCATAGTTGAAGTGTACCTGTGATGAAAATTACAGGCCTCTCATATTTTTAAGTGGGAGAACTTGCACAATTGGTGGCTGACTAAATATTTTTTTGCCCCACTAACCTAGTGGTTAGAGCGTTGGGCCAGTAACCGAAAGGTTGCTGGATTGAATCCTCGAGCTGACAGGGTAAAAAAATTAATAATATTCTGCCGTTCTACTCCTGAGCAAGGCAGTTAACCCACTGTTCCCCAGTAGGCCGTAATTGTAAATAATAATTTGTTCTGACTTGCCTAGTGAAATAAAGATTAATATAAATAAATACATGTTTTTTAAGTCTACTCCAAATTGGCTAGCTGGAATAGTCAGCATGAGAATGATTGAATAGGCTACATTCCATTAACCTCTTTGATCTCTAGGGGCGCTATTTCATTTTTGGATAAAAAACGTTCCCGTTTTAAGCGCAATATTTTGTCACGAAAAGATGCTCGACTATGCATATTCTTGACAGTTTTTGAAAGAAAACACTCTGAAGTTTCAGAATCTGCAAAGATATTGTCTGTAAGTGCCCCAGAACTCATTCTACAGGCGAAACCAAGATGATGCATCAACCAGGAAATGAGCAGAATTTCTGAAGCTCTGTTTTCCATTGTCTCCTTATATGGCTGTGATTGCGCAAGGAATGAGCCTACACTTTCTGTCGTTCCCCCAAAGTGTTAGCAGCATTGTGACGTATTTGTAGGCATATCATTGGAAGATTGACCATAAGAGACTACATTTTCCAAGTGTCCGCCTGGTGTCCCTGCGTCGAAATTGGAGCGTAAAGCCAGGTGCAATTATTTTTCCATTTGAGAGCAAGGAGAAACCAGGCTTCCACGAAGGATATATCATTGAAGAGATATGTGGAAAAACACCTTGAGGATTGATTCTAAACCACGTTTGCCATGTTTCAGTCGATATTATGGAGTTAATTTGGAAAAAAGTTTGCGTTTTGAGGGCTGAATTTTCGTTTTTTTTTTTTTTTTTTTTTTTTTTGGTAGCCAAATGTGATGTACAAAACTGAGCTATTTCTAATACACAAAGAATATTTTTGGAAAAACGGAGCATCTGCTATCTAACTGAGAGTCTCCTCATTGAAAACATCAGAAGTTCTTCAAAGGTAAGTTATTTTATTTGAAGGCTTTACTTGTTTTTGTGATAGTTGCCTGCTAAATGCTAACGCTAATGCTAACGCTAATGCTAAATGCTACGCTAGCTAGCTACTGTTACACAAATGATTGTTTTCCTATGGTTGAAAAGCATATTTTGAAAATCTGAGATGACAGTGTTGTTAACAAAAGGCTAAGCTTGAGAGCTAGCATATTTATTTCATTTCATTTGCGATTTTCATGAATAGTTAACGTTGCGTTATGGTAATGAGCTTAGGTCTATAAATAGAATCCCGGATCCGGGTTTGGTCGTCGCAACAGGTTAACTCAAAAGATAAACAAAGGACTGCTACACAAACCTTGCGTCAACTTGATGTACGACCAGCAAACTATAGCGCTATATGTTAGTGATGCACTAGCATGCTGCCATTGAGGGGTTGAAACACACCGGGGAGAGGGAACAGCTCTTGGTCAACAGCACACAGACACAGGATGGACCAGTCACAGAGCAGTGTTCTGTTCAAACCCACACTTGACGGAGAAAAGGGAGGGAGCCTGACTCATCATTAGATCTGGCAGTGACGTAGCTGAGGGAGGAGAGCAGGGGGGCTGCACATGCAGCATCACACGCACAAGGGCAGACTAACCTTCATGTGCTGCTACTGATAGAATTAACAATCACACAGCCCACAGTGAGATGTAAATGGGTGGACCACCTACAGGGATTTTCAGTTTATTCACCAAACCGTTTCTATAGGGGTGCTGTTCTACCCAACCATTAGACCATATAGGTGAGGCTACCACACAGAATGTTATACCACTGTCAGAGACACTGTGGACCCATGACACTACATACGGTTTTAATGACATCACAATCAAGAAAACTTTAGGCTTTTTACTTAGATACTGATACCAGGATTAGTATCACAATAGTCAATACCAAAATGATACCACGGCAACAAAAGGCGTATTAGCCTAAGTCACAGAATGGCACTTCCAGACAGAAACTCAGCTACTTGGCTGTTCAATCACTAGGCATCCTGAGGGCAATAAACACATTTGAACTTTTTCACATCAACATTTTTCAGAGACATCCATGCATGCTTTAATTAAATCAAGTATACAATCAATTTGACTATGACTTCATTTATTTCAATGGTAAATATATTGATAAACTGGTCAAATCAAGATGTAGCCTATTCACAATGCAGGGGAATGCATATTGAATAGGAGTAAGAGAATGCATTGAGTTGAGCTTGTTTTGGCTGATTTCATGGGGCTTCAGATGGCAAACAATATTCCCTTCCCTTCCAATTGGGACTCATTTTATTGTAGTGATAAACAACATCTGCATATAAGTAACTTATTTTATAAAAGTGTGTGCTCGCTCTTTAACCAGTAATGACATCATTCATGTGGCGGGGGGGGGGCAGCCCCAGGCCATATCAGAGAGGAAGAGGTGAAGTGAGAGGTCTCACTTTCGCCATAATACGCCCAAGGCATTTCTATGGGAATATTTTGGACCCAAGCTTGTCACCTGCCTTTGGGTCAACGACTCCCGTTGGTAGGGTGGAGACATGAGCATCCCATGATCCATATTCACACAGAGTCCGTTTGCAGAGGCAATAGATCATCTTTCAGAGAGGTGTAAGATCGATTAAGTGAATTAATAAAGTTGTGGTGGCAATCAGATAAAATAAAAACTATTTTTCCATTATGGTTTGCAAACAAAAAAATGCCGACATGCAAACAGCAAACTACTGCCTTTATAAGTGTGCACATTATTATTAGCAAAATATCGGTTGCACATTTTGGGGAATATTCAGAGGTGGAAACTTTGTGGGAATTTACAGAAATATATGCAAACTAATATTAATTTAAATATATATGTTTTTTTGAATTGGATACTTCCCCTTTGGATATATTTACCATATCACATGGAGACAAACATACACCTTATAAGTAGACAGACAATTGTAAATTATTAAATCCTCCCAATAGAACATTTTAAAAACAATTTAGTTATGAATTGAACTTTAAATGAGTTGACTCTTCACATGGAATGATTTCACTGAAAAAAAAAGGGAATATTGAATGATCGCCAATGATCCATCGCATCTCCCAGAAAAAAATTCAAAATACATACATATAAAATGATAGTCTAGAAACTAAAGCTTTGGTTGTCTTCCTCTCAGGCTTCCATGTCTTCTCCCTGGACCTCCTCAATGTCCACCTCTTGAACTTAAAACTCTCAGGCCTCACCTTCACTTTCCAACCCTGTTGAGGACGGCTCACTGTCAGGCTCAAGTCTCACATTTGCCCAGATGGCCACAAATTTTTCAACCCCTGTATTGGTCATCATGTTGCGTGCTTTGGTGTGTGTGTTCCCAGACAAGGACCAGTTGCGCTCTGAGGCAGCTGATATTGGTAGGATTTGGAGGATGATGGAGGCAACAGGGGAAAGAGCCTCAGATCCACAAAGTCCCTTCCACCTGGTGGCTGATAAGATAACCTGGCACAACTACCATTTTGCATCTCCATCCCAAAGCACTTGCTTGGAAGTGTACTTGGCCAGACTGCCAAGAACCTTGCCCTCATCCAGGCCACGGTGGCGAGACAGTAGCGATGACACCATAGGTCTTGTTGATCTCTGCACCAGACAGGATGCTCTTGCAAGCATACTTGGGGTCAAACATGTACACTGCTCCATGTATGGGCTTCAGGCAGAAGTCTTCATGCTTTTTGATGTATTTCAGAACTGCAGTTTCCTCTGCTTGGAGCGACAGTGAAGTGGGCAGGGCAGTACGGATTTATTTGCTTACATCTGCAAGCAGAGTGAACATCAGACAGGATGGCATTGTCTCCCTCAATCCGTGCAATGGCTACTGCTATAGGTTTCAGGCTACTTAACAACTCTCTCCCAAAATACATAATCCAGGATGATCCTCTTGACGGGGCTATCCATAATCGGCAGACTGATATGGCTATTTCTTGGGGAGACTGTCAAACATAATGACACCACCACCCCAACCAACGGGTGTTGCTGGGCAGCTTCAATGTGGTGCTCTTATTCTTCTCACTTTGCTTGGTGAGGTAGATTGCTGATATAACTTGATGACCCTTCACATACCTAACCATTTCCTTGGATCTCTTGTAGAGTGTATCCATTGTTTTCAGTGCCATGATGTCCTTGAGGAGCAGATTCAATTCATGAGCAGCACAGCCAAAGGGTGTGATGTGAGGGTAGGAGTCCTCCACTTTAGACCAAGCAGCCTTCATTGTCTGTCAACAGTGAAAATACCTTCTGTGGTCCAAGGTCATTGATGACTGACTTCAGCTCATCTGCAATGTAGAGACCGGTGTGTCTGTTGTCCCGTGTATCTGTGCTTTTGTAGAACACTGGTTGAGGAGTGGAGATGTAGTTAATTATTCCTTGCCCACGAACATTTGACTACCAATCAGAGATGATTACATTACAGTCTGCTTTCTCTATGATTTGCTTGACCTTCACTTGAACTCTGTTGAACTCTGCATCCAGCAAATGAGTAGATAAGTAGTCTGGTTGGAGGGGTGTATGCTGGGCGAAGAACATTCATTAATCTCTTCCAAGACACATTGCCTGTGAGCATCAGAGGTGAACTAGTTGCATGCACAGCTCGAGCAAGACATGCAGCAGCATTTCTCTGACTAAGTTCCTCCAATGAGTAAAAAAAAACTTCTGATTCCAGGAGGCCCATGAGCTGTTGCTATTGATAAGGTGTCTGATTCATCATTTTCACCTCAAATAGAAGTAGAGAGACTTTTGTCAGAGGTTGCTTATTGTGAGCGCTGAGGGAACTTAATGCACTTGGCCAGATGATTCTGCATCTTTGTTGCATTCTTTACATATGATTTGGCACAGTATTTGCAAATGTGCACCGCTTTTCCTTCTACATTAGCTGCAGTGAAATGTCTCCACACATCAGATAGTGCGCCCATGGCATTTTCTTGTAAAGATTAGAAAAAGGAATTTAAAAAACAAATACAATTCCATGTACAGATAACTATTTAAGCATTTAGATTAAACTCCTTTGTAAGATAAATGTTTTAAAATGAAACATGTATTGAAACAGGTGAATTAACACTCAGTAGACTCAAGCAAGTTAAAACTAACAAGCAGAAATTATTCATAAGTTAGAAATTATTTAAACACTTTGCTGTAGGCTACAATTTACTAGTTTTTTAAAATGATGTATGTCATAAAATATATTCACCCCACCCAGTATTGTAATCAAAACTTAACAGAAAGCATGTAGTCCTTGGCTCAGATAGTGTAGTAGTGTGGGTTCAATAGCATCTCATTAGTGTGCAAGATCTTCAGAATCAGCTGTACATGTGATGGAAGAACGCAATGCAGAAGGTTGCAATTCCATTGGATTGGGCATAGTTTAACCAAAATATGTCACTAGACTAGAATTTCCTTACATGTATCCCACAAAAAAGGTCTGCTGTTATAAGCTAACTTTTTGATGAATTTACACAAAACTCCCCAAATTCACCGGAAAGTTTCCAACCCTTTGCAACCCTAGCAAAACAACATCAGAAAAAGAGACTGAGGGGCAAAATACAGACCCTCAAATGGTTGGGATTTGAAGGTGAAAATGTAACATTTAAGCAGCTGCATTCTCTCCACAGCTCTACCAATCTGTCATAATTATGGGTAAATCCTGCCCATTTCTCATCTTAACATCTGATATTAAACCCTACTACTACTATTCTTAAGACCAAAAAACACGTTGTATTCAGAATCTTTTTTACAATACAGACCATTTTAAATTTGTGGCTGTGGTAGCTGTTGGTTTCATCTTTGCCGTCATTGTTTGGGTCTCACATGCTGTGCCCAATCGCATCGTATCCATCCTCATACTACAAGATACAACTAAATTGTGCCCGAATATTAAATCAGGACATCCCACCGGGGTTCTGGAGAACGGAACAGCCAAAATCAGTGTGTCCTTGACCCGCTCAAACTACACGAGTCCCAATGACCTGATCCTTGCCCAAGTTCATAGGATTTCATCTCGAACATAAAAATGTGTCTGGGATGGCAAAAATGTGTCAAAGATCGTGTAGTGTATGCACGGCAATAACCCACAACAACGAGACTGGTTATGCCGAACATACACCACGCCATTTTGCCATCTTGTAGTATGAGCAGTAAGTACTATGATGCGATTGGCTATTGGCAGCAGTCCATGCCCAATGAGCACTCAGCATGTGAGACCAAAACAATGATGGCGAAGAGGAACACAACAACAACCCGCACCGTGTGGACCAAGGTGATGGAAAACTGATTGGTGGATGCCATTTCAATGGACGGGTTCATTTTACATGGTCAGGTGCTCCAGCTTAGCAAAGTTCGCCCATTTAAGAAGATTCCAAGGGTCTTTAAGTAAAATCTCCACTCACCCGGGGCACCGGGCCATGCAAAACAAACTCCACCAATATTACATTGCGTCCTACCATGACAAAAACAAAAAAATCTAATTTATTATTATCCATATTCTGTGCACCCATGTCTTTTGGGATGTTTCTGCACATAATAATGTACACATTATCTCAACACTAATAAAGCAGCTCAACGTTAGCGTGTCGGCATTTTTCCCTACCACAATAGAAACGCAGGGGGATCAACTAAGGAATCATTGTGTAATGTGAGCACCAC
Organism: Oncorhynchus clarkii lewisi; assembly: GCF_045791955.1. NCBI lineage: Eukaryota > Metazoa > Chordata > Actinopteri > Salmoniformes > Salmonidae > Oncorhynchus > Oncorhynchus clarkii. The sequence continues at coordinate 58,555,059 of NC_092159.1, read as the reverse complement.
AGTCCTGGGGTTGAAGATTGATGGAATTAAAGATTTGGGACAAGGAGACATGTAAATGTGAGCACATCCAAATTGTTACGATTGTATTAGTCGTGTGGTGTATGCCCAGCATTAGCTACTTGCCACAAATAGCTAAATGTTAGTATTACAAACCGGCTTCTGATCGAAATCGTCCATATGTTTCGACTAGGAGGTTCAGCATGGAAGACGCTGAATCTGAAGTCTTAACATCGGCTATAAACCCAGCGAGTCCCATTGCTGGACATGGACATTTTCAAACACTGAACTACTGTCGGGAAACTAGCCAACTTCCCTGACTGAGACTTGAGCAGTGTTTACAAAAAAAACTATGCACGGGATTGTGAAGTGTAGCTAGCAAGTTAACCTAGCTATTCCGGTAATATACTGTTTACTAGCTCGCGCTCTGCCCCTTAAGTACAACAATACCATAGTTCACTAGCTTCCGGCCATCTACTGCAAAGTTAACATGTGTTTGTAGATTGTTAGTTCGCTAAATAAGACACGGCGACGAAGTCGCTAGCAAAGATTTTACAGACAGAGCAAGTTAACTAGCCAGCCATATTGGCTGCAGTAACTACTAACGTTACATAGTAAGTCAGTAGCTAGCAAGCCAGGTTAGATACTAGACATTCTAGCTAGCTTAGCCATCAAGCGTTAACTAATCTGCAAAGCGAGCCAAATACATTGCAATTTCTGTGACATTTTTATTTAATTGTTATGGGGCCTCGTTCAGTATGTACTTATCTGTGTATCTAACTTGCTATTTAGCTAGCCAACGTGACCAAGGCAATGTAATTAGCCCGTCTATCGTCGCTAGTCGAACCTGGTCTGGTCAAAATGTCTCCACGCGGAGTACTGTGGGTCACGGAGAGGCAAACGTTAGCTAGCATCCGAGTTGGAAACACGTAACTTTAGTTACTACGCTATCCGATAAACAAACAGGCTTTAGATGAAGGATAATAGTTAACGTTATTCGTTACATGTATCTATTTGTAACAACTGAAAACTGACACTGAATGGGTAGCTAGCTAGCTAACAAAAATAACCACGTAACATCAGCAAGCTAACTGTTTACTGCTAGCTTTCTGGTTAGCAACTTTGCTAACGACTAACGTGGCGTCTCGATGCTGCAATGTGGTTAGCTAGCTAGCTACCCCCCAACCTCCTCACAATATCCGTCAGATGTGTAGTCCTTATAAAAACAGATCGATAGACTGATCATTCTTAAATATCATTAGTAACACTCACCTTAAGTTCAATCATCCGAAAACGACGACTGTTTGGCGATAAAGACACTCTGCCTGGCTACAGTTCCTTAATTGTGTTACATTCTTTCCCCCATGCTGCATTCTGAGAGGGTGTGGGCAAGCATGACTGACAGATTTGTGAAGCCAATGAAAATGCAGGTTAGCAAATCAAATCAAATTGTATTTGTCACATGCGCCGAATACATCATGTGTAGACCTTACCGTGAAATGCTTACTTACAAGCCCATAACCAACAATGCAGTTTAATAAATAGATTTAGGAAAATATTTACTAAAAAAACTCAAGTAAAACATTCAATAAAAAGTAACCCAATAAAATAACAATAACGAGGCCCTATACAGGGGGTTCCGGTACCGAGTCAATGTGGGGACACAGGTTAGTCAAGTTAATTTGTACATGTAGGTAGGGGTAGTGACTATGCATAGATAATAAACAGCAAGTAGCCGCAGTGTGTGTGTGTGTGTGTGTGTGTGTTGGGGGGGTCAATGTAAATAGTCTAGGTGACCATTTGGTTAATTGTTCAGCAGTCTTATGGCTTGGGGGTAGAAGCTGTTAAGGAGCCTTTTGGACCTAAACTTGGTGCTCCGGTACCGCTTGCCGTGCGGTAGTAAAGAGAACAGTCTATGATGGGTGACTGGAGGTCTTTGACACATTTTTGGGCCTTCCTTTGACACCGCCTAGTATATACGTACCAGTCAAAAGTTTGGACACACCTACTCATTCAAGGGTTTTTTCTTTATTTTTACTATTTTCTACATTGTAGAATGATAATGAAGACATGAAAACTATGAAATAACACACATGGAATCATGTAGTAACCAAAAAAGTGTTAAACAAATCAAAATATATTTTATATTTGAGATTCTTCAAAGTAACAACCCTTTGCCTTGATGACAGCTTTGCACACTCCTGGCATTCTCTCAACCAGCTTCATGATGTCCTGGTCTTCTTAAAAGTTCATTTGTGGAATTGATTTCCTTCTTAAGCCAATCAGTTGTGTTGTGATAAGATTTTATTTTTATTTATTTTATTTCACCTTTATTTAACCAGGTAGGCTAGTTGAGAACACCTTTATTTAACCAGGTAGGCTAGTTGAGAACAAGTTCTCATTTGCAAATGCGACCTGGCCAAGATAAAGCGTAGCAATTCGACACATACAACAACACAGAGTTACACATGGAATAAACAAAACATACAGTCAATAATACAGTAGAACAAAATAAAACAAAAAGTCTATATATAGTGAGTGCAAATGAGGTAAATTAAGGAAATAAATAGGCCATGGTGGCGAAGTAATTACAATATAGCAATTAAACACTGGAATGGTAGATAGGGATTGTATACAGAAGATAGCCATATTTGGTAAGTCTATATTATGGCAAGAACAGCTCAAATTAGCAAAGAGAAACAACAGACATGAAGATCAGTCAATCCGTAAAATTTCAACAACTTGTGCAGTCACAAAAACCTTCAAGCGCTATGATGAAACTGAGGACCGCCACAGGAAAGGAAGACCCAGAGTTACCTCTGCTGCAGAGGATACGTTCTTTAGAGTTACCAGCCTCAGAAATTACAGCCCAAATAAATGCTTCAGAGTTCAAGTAACAGACACATCTCAACGTCAACTGTTCAGAGGAGACTGCGTGAATCAGGCCTTCATGGTCGAATTGCTGCAAAGAAACCACCACTAAAGGACACCAATAATAAGAAGAGACTTAATTGGGCCAAGAAACACAGCAATGGACATTAGACTGGTGGAAATTTGTCCTTTGGTCTGATTTTGAGATTTTTGTTTCCAACCGCTGTGTATTTGTGAGATGCAGCGTAGGTGAAATGATGATCTCCGCATGTGTGGTTCCCACCGTGAAGCATGTAGGAGGAGGTGTGGTGGTGTGGGGGTGCTTTGCTGGTGACACCGTCAGTGATTTATTTAGAATTCACCTCTAACCAGCATGGATACCACAGCATTCTGCAGCGATACGCCATCCCATCTGGTTTGCCCTTAGTGGGACTATCATTTGTTTTTCAACAGAACAATGACCCAACATACCTCCAGGCTGTGTAAGCGCTATTTGACCAAGGAGGGGAGTGATGGAGTGCTTCATCAGATGACCTGGCCTCCACAATCACCTGACTTCAACCCAATTGAGATGGTTTGGGATGAGTTGGACTGCAAAGTGAAGGAAAAGCAGCCAACAAGTGCTCAGAGCCGCCCAAAATCCATCTTGCTCCATCTTGTCCCACTGCCGGCCACTGGGCTTCCTCTCATCATCATATTTGGTGGTGAGTGGAAACGCCAAACGGATGCCTCAGATTCATACATCCGGTGAAACATATGGCTCATTGTTCTATCTGTGGTAACGTGCTGGAAATCCAGAGGATTTCATTGATTGATATAATTGAAAACACAGTGCTTGGCTGTCATGTAACAACATGAATTATGGCATGTTATTATGTATTTCTTGTTTTTAATTTCTCAATAAATGTATCATACCCCACCAATTAAATGTTTTTTATATAAGAATATTAATCACTTATTGTGCACATGCAATCTCAAATAAGAGATGCCCTCAATTAAAAATGTGAACTTTTGTATCTAACATAGCCTTGAACTGTCACATAAACATTAATGGACCTCTACCATTTTCAATGACCCCTACACTAAAGTTTATTCCATCCTGTGATTTTGACCACTTTCTTCATGTGGAATGTAGTAATAATTGTAAATTTCCAGTGTATTCCAGAGGAGGGCACTCTGTAATCAAATACAGTCAACACGAGAAGGCACATAGATCTGTCAGCAGGAGGAGCCATTATACCACCGTAAAAATTCAGCATGACGAACAACTCCAATATGGGCATAATAATAATTATTGATAATAATGCGTGAAATATTGTGTCATATAAATTCTGCTGCACAATTGCCGAACAAGTAAATAAACACATCAGATGTATATCTAAACTTTTATTTGTATCGTCTGTCCAATGTCTGAAGATACCATACAGTCCCAATGACACAAGGAGTCATATGCATGCAAAAACTTCAGTTGCTTCTCCACAGTCTCATGTGGACCTAGCACGAGTCGTCCAATTTCATTCTACTTTTCTGCTAGTATTACATAAAGAGACACTTACTAATACAGAATTGATACCATGTACATTACAGGAGAATTTCATATTTTTTACGTGGATATACAAGTTTGGAGTTATATGATACAGTATCCCTGTCCTGTCGGCAAATGATTGATAAGTTATTATAGCAGTACAACATTGTGTTCAGTTTTTACTGAAGTAATACAACTGTAATTGTAGATGAACCTCTTGTAGAGGACAGGTCATGGTGAAGCAGAGCACCGGTAACCAACAAGCTACTCTGACAGGCTGGGTTCAAACCCAGGTGTCCAATGCACCACAAGACTATGTTAGCCCGCTAAGCTAAAACCTTGGCAATAGCTTGGGGCGCTAATACAAATCTTCAGTGGAGATTATGGCATGCTACAATATGGGTCTGATCTGTTTTGTGAAGTAACTACGTGTACTGTAAAGTGAACAGAAAACTGTGCCAAACATATTCCCTTTACCCCAATCACAATTCGAGAATATTCACACACAAAAAAGTTTGTGTTTTTTTTACAAAGAACACATGTAATTTGCAAAAAGGTATAACGAATCTCCCAATTTCTCTACTGAAATATGTTCTTACACAGAGGCATTACACCAAGAGACAAAACAACCAAAGCAAAATCTTATAATTATACCAGAACAAAACAAATATAAAATACGTACATAACATAAAAATGGAAGATTCAATGACCTTGTTTTCAGACTGTACTGTGTGGCATGTGCAGTGTAGGTATATAAACATAGCAGCCAGGTTTACAGTCTCCGTTGCAGAGAAATCAACAAAGGGTTTTGTCCATAGTAAGACCTTAGATAAGCCAGTTAATATTATAATAGGAATGATGAAGCACTTCTAGTTATACGACACTGCACCTATTTTTTTTTAGACCACTCCTGTCTAGTACATTAAAATGAACAGAATATTTATCCCACCGAAGAATATACACCAAGAATAATATTATCAGACTTATGAAGCAAGGAAGAAAGAATCTGAGCAGCGGAGGCTGGTGGGAGGAGCTATAGGAGGATGGGCTCATTGTAATGGCTGGAATGGAATAAATGGAACGGTATCAAACCAGATGTTTGACTCATTCAATTTATTCCATTTCAGCTATTATAATGAGCCCATCCTCCTATAGCTCCTCCCACTAGCCTCCACTGCATCTGAGTCATGTTTAATTTGGCCAATGACATTACAAAACTGAAGCCCTGGTTTCGACCTAAACTACTTCAGGGCTACGTTCACGAGGCTAGTGTTGAATGTTGTAGGCAAAGGTTGAATGTTGCAGATAGAAATGCCATGAATAGAGCTTACATGATTCCTTCCTTTATGTCAGAGAAACATGTTTGTTCTTCATGTATTTAAACATACGATCTGAACGTTCTACAATATTGTGCCCAGCTGAACATGCCCCAGGCTTTAGGATGGTATTTTTTAGGAATAATGTTCTATTTAGAAACACGACCACATCGGCCAACAACACTTTGATATCACCCTTTTTGGGTTTCAATAACACCTTTGGTTCCAGTTTAAAAACGAGCGACAAATGAACGGCACAAGATCAATTAATACTTGAAGCTCTATATTTGATTTGTAGTTTCTTTTTATTGCACTTGTACAAGAAGTGACCAGTAAGCGCTTTTAGAGAGGTGAGGGGGTCAGAAAGTGCTGTTTTCTCCAGATTGTTGCACTCTTGCATACGGACTATTTCCTGCAACCTGTCACCTGACCTCTCTATGTGACATCACAACTGGACAAGTCAATATGGGTCTTGTAATTCATTGATATTAACTACTTCACTGATTCATTTAATCATAATTATTTGGATTTGTAGCTTTGTGTACTTTAGTTTTTTCCATGTATTAATTGCAGACATCTTTAGTCACTCTGAACAGTAGGTGGATGGCCTGAAGAGTTTAGGGGTCTTCAATATCCAGGAACTCCTTCTTGGGTGGTGCTATCCCCCTGTACCAGGCACAGGACCCATCGCTCCTATTGATACAGGCAAAGTGTTGGGCCTGGGGACCGCTGTGGCTCTTTTCCATCACCCAGTCCGTCCACAGACACTCCTCTGGGGCGCTGATCGTACAGGGGATGGAAGTGCAGCGGATGATCTGTGGATCGGAGCAGAAGGAGAGAAAGACCAAGATCACCGACTGATCATTACCCCAATTCTCTAGCGTTTGCCAATGTGACCAGAGTAATCTTTTTAAGAAAATGTGCTGTGTAAATATTGAACAAAACTGGTGTACTGTAATATTCCTATAATTCCCATCAAACACACCCACACACACCTTGCACTTGCAGCCACTCTCATAGCGTTGAGTCAAACTCTTCTTTTGTGTGGCACTCATGGCCTCCCAAGACTCAATAAAGTCACACAGTGTTACATGCATGGTTCCATCAGTCTCCAGCTTGCCTGCAGACAGAGGAGATAGTGAGTCTATGTCCCATAGAGAAAACATACTGATACAGACAGGAACACTGGAACTCTTCGAGTGGGTAACACTTTATAATAACTTGAATAAGCATTCATAAACTATTTATAACTAGTGTACATAAATACTTCAAATCAATTCATATTTCAATATTTATAAACATTTATAAGAATGATAAAATGGTTCATTCATAAGCATGTATAACATTTGTCATGATTCATTTAGAAATCTGCAGTTCCAACAATAACAAAGCAGACATCCCGCCACGGTTTTGGTAAAAAGCTGAGGAATGGGGCTGAAGAAACGTACCCTCAAATTCATATACAGAGCTATGGATGCAAACACTGACCATGCATGTGATTAAAATGAAAACAAGCTTGTATTTTGGGTTCTGATGGGGTACAACAGTTGAACTAAAGACATTACTAATATACAAGCTATATTCTTCAAGAATCAATGGGTATACATCATTAATTTAAAAACAAACATTTATTTAAAAAAAAGTTATTATAAATGAAAACCTGAAGTTGTACCAAAATGTATTGTTTTAAAGCACTTGTTTTCTCATACAGCATGCAGTCAGTGGGATGGTCAGTAGGATGGTCAGTGGGATGCAGTCAGTGGGATGGTCAGTGGGATGGTCAGTAGGATGGTCAGTAGAATGGTCAGTAGGATGGTCAGTGGGATGCAGTCAGTGGGATGGACAGTGGGATGATCAGTAGGATGGTCAGTAGGATGGTCAGTGGGATGGTCAGTAGGATGGTCAGTAGGATGGTCAGTGGGATGCAGTCAGTGGGATGGTCAGTGGGATGGTCAGTAGGATGGTCAGTGGGATGCAGTCAGTGGGATGGTCAGTGGGATGCAGTCAGTGGGATGCAGTCAGTGGGATGATCAGTAGGATGGTCAGTGGGATGGTCAGTAGGATGGTCAGTAGGATGGTCAGTGGGATGCAGTCAGTGGGATGGTCAGTAGGATGGTCAGTGGGATGCAGTCAGTGGGATGGTCAGTGGGATGATCAGTAGGATGGTCAGTGGGATGGTCAGTAGGATGGTCAGTGGGATGCAGTCAGTAGGATGGTCATAATGCTGTAAGCATTTCTTGGTAGTTGAACCAGTGCTGGCAATAGATCTTGGTAACATAGTGAGAACCGCACCTGTGAAGAGATACTCCTTGTTGCCGTTGGTTTCCAGAGTAACGCCACAAACGGCTGAGGAGGGTGCAGTGAAGATGGCGTCGATATCCCGGTCAGGACCTTTGAACATCTATCCAATCACAAGGAGAGGAAGAGAAGGATCTATCAAACATGTCCATATGCAGGTCTGAACTTCGCTGACTGCAGAAAGCACTTAATAAAAAGTCTGATCATACCTTGATCTGTTTGATGTCGTACTTGATCCTCTTGATGGTGTTGCCATAGACGTCATTACCAGCCTCAACCACTTTCTTTCCAACCACCTTGGCCCTGATCACTAGAAGAGCGGAAGAGAGGGAGACATGTTTTAACTCTACTGAAATAATCTATTTCCGTTTTACTGGTCAGTCAGACACTGATGGTTTAAGGGTGTTATGGGATGGAAGAGAACAACAGTAAAATGCTTTATAGACCCATGTTTTTACCATCCGTTCAGACTGTGCATAAGTTTAGACTGTTTGGGTGTAACATATTGGCTAGGTTTGCTCCAAAACAGATGAAAGTCCGTTTTCCCTCCTGGTCCTAGATTCCTCGCTCTGCTTGTTTGCTTCTCCTTTAATTCAACACACTTGGTTTAACTATGCTGCACTGCCTTTAATTCAACACACCTGGTTTAACTATGCTGCCCTGCCTTTAATTCAACACACCTGGTTTAACTATGCTGCCCTGCCTTTAATTCAACACACCTGGTTTAACTATGTTGCCCTGCCTTTAATTCAACACGCCTGGTTTAACAATGTTGCCCTGACTTTAATTCAACACACCTGGTTTAACTATGCTGCCCTGCCTTTAATTCAACACACCTGGTTTAACTATGTTGCCCTGCCTTTAATTCAACACGCCTGGTTTAACAATGTTGCCCTGACTTTAATTCAACACACCTGGTTTAACTATGCTGCCCTGCCTTTAATTCAACACACCTGGTTTAACTATGCTGCCCTGCCTTTAATTCAACACGCCTGGTTTAACTTTGCTGCCCTGTCTTTAATTCAACACACCTGGTTTAACTATGCTGCCCTGCCTTTAATTCAACACGCCTGGTTTAACTATGTTGCCCTGACTTTAATTCAACACGCCTGGTTTAACTATGCTGCCCTGTCTTTAATTCAACACGCCTGGTTTAACTATGTTGCCCTGACTTTAATTCAACACGCCTGGTTTAACTATGTTGCCCTGCCTTTAATTCAACACGCCTGGTTTAACTATGTTGCACTGCCTTTAATTCAACACGCCTGGTTTAACTATGCTGCCCTGCCTTTAATTCAACACACCTGGTTTAACTATGCTGCCCTGCCTTTAATTCAACACGCCTGGTTTAACTATGTTGCCCTGACTTTAATTCAACACGCCTGGTTTAACTATGCTGCCCTGTCTTTAATTCAACACGCCTGGTTTAACTATGTTGCCCTGCCTTTAATTCAACACGCCTGGTTTAACTATGCTGCCCTGACTTTAATTCAACACGCCTGGTTTAACTTTGCTGCCCTGTCTTTAATTCAACACACCTGGTTTAACTATGCTGCCCTGTCTTTAATTCAACACACCTGGTTTAACTATGCTGCCCTGCCTTTAATTCAACACACCTGGTTTAACTATGTTGCCCTGACTTTAATTCAACACGCCTGGTTTAACTTTGCTGCCCTGTCTTTAATTCAACACACCTGGTTTAACTATGCTGCCCTGCCTTTAATTCAACACGCCTGGTTTAACTATGTTGCCCTGACTTTAATTCAACACGCCTGGTTTAACTTTGCTGCCCTGTCTTTAATTCAACACACCTGGTTTAACTATGCTGCCCTGACTTTAATTCAACACACCTGGTTTAACTATGCTGCCCTGTCTTTAATTCAACACACCTGGTTTAACTATGCTGCCCTGTCTTTAATTCAACACGCCTGGTTTAACTATGCTGCCCTGACTTTAATTCAACACGCCTGGTTTAACTTTGCTGCCCTGTCTTTAATTCAACACACCTGGTTTAACTATGCTGCCCTGTCTTTAATTCAACACGCCTGGTTTAACTATGCTGCCCTGCCTTTAATTCAACACACCTGGTTTAACTATGCTGCCCTGACTTTAATTCAACACACCTGGTTTAACTATGCTGCCCTGCCTTTAATTCAACACGCCTGGTTTAACTATGTTGCCCTGCCTTTAATTCAACACACCTGGTTTAACTATGCTGCCCTGCCTTTAATTCAACACACCTGGTTTAACTATGCTGCACTGCCTTTAATTCAACACGCCTGGTTTAACTATGTTGCCCTGCCTTTAATTCAACACACCTGGTTTAACTATGTTGCACTGCCTTTAATTCAACACACCTGGTTTAACTATGTTGCCCTGCCTTTAATTCAACACACCTGGTTTAACAATGTTGCCCTGTCTGGTCTGCAGATGGTTCAGGTGCCAACCAGGTACTGGTAGGAAGACTGAGGCACATGAGCGTTTCATCAGCTGTAATCTGAGAGAGGAATGTGCCTGGCCTGCTCTGAGGAAGCTAGTCAGCAATCTTTTGGAAAATGTAACCAGAATGCAAGCATGCGCACAGGAAATCAGTCACACACTGGACGTTGTCACACACTGTCGGGCCCAGGCCCCTCTTCCCGAGCCCTCCGCCCATCAGTCTGGGTAGAAGGTGCTGACAGCGACACAAACCAGCCTCTCTTTTCTTCTTTCTCCTCATTTCAGTCTGATTCAGGAGATTTTTACAGGATTTGTTGTTGGACAAGGAAGGAAGAAATAGGCAGAAAGGTTGGAGTGGAAAAACATGGTCCTTGCCAAACAGATGAACTTCCTCTGTAACGATGTTAAGTTCCCTCTATTCCACAACTGTCTGTCATCATTAGGACCAGTACACCACATAGATGTACTTGTTGCTTTATCACTGGAATTACAGTTTGTTTTTGTTTTGCAGACATCCTGATCCAATGAAATTACAGTAGACTGGGTTTTTTCTAATAGCTGTACCAGCTACTTAAAGGGGACACTACACTCCGTTGTCAGAGTTTGCCAGAGGTTTACAGACCTTAAGATGGCTCCACATCCCCTGCAATCGGTTCGGCAGAGTCAACTATGCCTCAACCAAAAAAAAATTGAAAAGATAAGCACCACAAATACGGAAATTATATATTTTCCATTCATTAGGGATTGTGGCATGTAGCTGTATCTACACAATACATAGCCTGGGGTGTGTATTTATGGATCTACACAATACATAGCCTGGGATGTGTATTTATGGATCTACACAATACATAGACTGGGGTGGGTATTTATGGATCTACACATTATATAGCCTGGGAGGTGGACTTTCCTCAACACAATATATAGCCTGGGAGGTGGACTTTCCTCAACACAAGATCCCTTTTGAGATAAAAAATAAATAGATCTGACAAACTTAGACTTTAGAGTGTAATATCCCTTTAATATGAACATCTCTTCTATTGGTTTTTAAAACCACAACTGTACCACTGCCTAGCAACAAACAAAGGGCAGTGTGGAAAACGCTGCTATGAATGAAAGATGAGGTTCACCTCAGTGCAGTCCAGCCCTAGCTGCATTCAGCTGTGAATCAGACTGGAGACTAATGTCAAACAGATGTTTACTTTGAGTTCAGTTGTCCAATTCCCCAAGGTGGCGACCGCAGGTACGGCTAAGAACAGTCTTTTAGGGAATTTATACTTTGTCTAAGAAGTATGAAGCATGTGCCTTAATTGGATTACAATACAGCCTGAGAATAACATTTCCTTTTAAGGTTTTACAGAGTCAAACTGTTGACAGGGAGAACGGAGAGGGAGGGACAAAAGACAACGAGAGAGAGAGAGAGAATACTAGGAGATAGGATGTTGAGAGTGATGGAGGAATGTAGAATATCTCCAGGCAGGGAAACAGAGTTAAGGAGTGGCAGGAATAGCAATCATTCTGCAGTTGTGGATTCATCCTCATCACCATTTAATGTGTTTAGAAAGAGACAGGCCAGCAATACCAATACCATATGCTAGCAGTGACATTCAGAGAGAGAGGAGAGAGACAGGGGGAGAGATAGACAGGGGGAGAGAGAGACATGGGGAGAGAGAGACAGGGGAAGAGAGAGACAGGGGAAGAGAAAGACAGGGAAAGAGAGAGACATGGGGAAGAGAGAGACATGGGGAAGAGAGAGACATGGGGAAGAGAGAGACAGGGGAAGAGAGAGACAGGGGAAGAGAGAGAGAGCGCGCAAGAGAGAAGCCAACAGGATCGACAGAGAGGGAGAAGTCAACTAAGATCAAGTTCATAGTCAGGAAAAAGCACTAAACTCTACCCAGGCTGCATGGTTTGCTGTGTGCATCAGAACAGCTCTGAGAGGGCAGCCCTCGCAGTCATTCAGACTCTAACCACTGGGAACACACTGTTTGAATCAACATGGTTTCCTCGTCCTTTCAATTAAATGACATTGAACCAACTTGGAATAGAGATTGAATTGACGTCTGGGCCCAGTGGGTAAGGTCTACACACAGTCTCGCTATAGTCTACACACAGTCTCACTATAGTCTACACACAGTCTCACTATAGTCTACACACAGTAGTGGAACAAGTACCAAATTGTCATACTTGAGTAAAAGTAAAGATACCTTAAAAGAAAATGACTCAAGTAAAAGTGAAAGTCACCCAGTAAAACACTACTTGAGTAAAAAGTACATTATTTTCTTTAGGAATGTAGTGAAATAAAAGTAAAAGTAGTCAAAAATATAAATAGTAAAGTAAAGTACAGACAACAAAGAAAACTACATAAGTATTACTTTAAAGTATTTTTACTGAAGTACTTTACACAACTGATCTGCACACAGTCTCACTATAGTCTACAAACAGTCTCACAACTGATCTGCACACAGTCTCACTATAGTCTACACACAGTCTCACTATAGTCTACACACAGTCTCACTATAGTCTACAAACAGTCTCACAACTGTCTGCACACAGTCTCACTATAGTCTACAAACAGTCTCACAACTGTCTGCAAACAGTCTCACTATAGTCTACAAACAGTCTCACAACTGTCTGCAAACAGTCTCACTATAGTCTACAAACAGTCTCACTATAGTCTACACACAGTCTCACTATAGTCTACAAACAGTCTCACTATAGTCTACACACAGTCTCACAACTGTCTGCAAACAGTCTCACTATAGTCTACAAACAGTCTCACAACTGTCTGCAAACAGTCTCACTATAGTCTACAAACAGTCTCACAACTGTCTGCACACAGTCTCACTATAGTCTACAAACAGTCTCACTATAGTCTACAAACAGTCTCACTATAGTCTACAAACAGTCTCACTATAGTCTACACACAGTCTCACTATAGTCTACAAACAGTCTCACAACTGTCTGCCCACAGTCTCACTATAGTCTACACACAGTCTCACTATAGTCTACAAACAGTCTCACTATAGTCTACACACAGTCTCACTATAGTCTACACACAGTCTCACTATAGTCTACACACAGTCTCACTATAGTCTACACACAGTCTCACTATAGTCTACAAACAGTCTCACTATAGTCTACACACAGTCTCACTATAGTCTACAAACAGTCTCACTATAGTCTACACACAGTCTCACTATAGTCTACACACAGTCTCACTATAGTCTACAAACAGTCTCACTATAGTCTACACACAGTCTCACTATAGTCTACAAACAGTCTCACTATAGTCTACACACAGTCTCACTATAGTCTACAAACAGTCTCACTATAGTCTACAAACAGTCTCACTATAGTCTACAAACAGTCTCACTATAGTCTACAAACAGTCTCACTATAGTCTACAAACAGTCTCACTATAGTCTACACACAGTCTCACTATAGTCTACAAACAGTCTCACTATAGTCTACAAACAGTCTCACTATAGTCTACAAACAGTCTCACTATAGTCTACACACAGTCTCACTATAGTCTACAAACAGTCTCACAACTGTCTGCCCACAGTCTCACTATAGTCTACACACAGTCTCACTATAGTCTACAAACAGTCTCACTATAGTCTACACACAGTCTCACTATAGTCTACACACAGTCTCACTATAGTCTACACACAGTCTCACTATAGTCTACACACAGTCTCACTATAGTCTACAAACAGTCTCACTATAGTCTACACACAGTCTCACTATAGTCTACAAACAGTCTCACTATAGTCTACACACAGTCTCACTATAGTCTACACACAGTCTCACTATAGTCTACAAACAGTCTCACTATAGTCTACAAACAGTCTCACTATAGTCTACAAACAGTCTCACTATAGTCTACACACAGTCTCACTATAATCTACAAACAGTCTCACTATAGTCTACAAACAGTCTCACTATAGTCTACAAACAGTCTCACTATAGTCTACACACAGTCTCACTATAGTCTACAAACAGTCTCACAACTGTCTGCCCACAGTCTCACTATAGTCTACACACAGTCTCACTATAGTCTACACACAGTCTCACTATAGTCTACACACAGTCTCACTATAGTCTACACACAGTCTCACTATAGTCTACAAACAGTCTCACTATAGTCTACACACAGTCTCACTATAGTCTACACACAGTCTCACTATAGTCTACACACAGTCTCACTATAGTCTACACACAGTCTCACTATAGTCTACAAACAGTCTCACTATAGTCTACACACAGTCTCACTATAGTCTACAAACAGTCTCACTATAGTCTGCACACAGTCTCACTATAGTCTACAAACAGTCTCACTATAGTCTACAAACAGTCTCACTATAGTCTGCACACAGTCTCACTATAGTCTACAAACAGTCTCACTATAGTCTACACACAGTCTCACTATAGTCTACACACAGTCTCACTATAGTCTACAAACAGTCTCACTATAGTCTACAAACAGTCTCACTATAGTCTACAAACAGTCTCACTATAGTCTACAAACAGTCTCACTATAGTCTACACACAGTCTCACTATAGTCTACAAACAGTCTCAGACGGAAGCACAGAGCACCTTTTCTCTGAGGCCACACACACACACACACACACACACACACACACACACACACACACACACACACACACACACACACACACACACACACACACACACACACACACACACACACACACACACACACACACACACACACACACACACACAACACCAAACATGCCCAGGGGACCCCACAGTACTGCACTGGGTGATCCTTGCAGAATGATCGACTCACGCACACACACTCCCTCTTTCCCTCTGTGTTCCACACTCTGCCATTCTGAAACACACAGCTGCTAGTGTTACAGCCCCATGGACAACCAGTGTAGGGAAACCCTCCTGCTCCTCCAGGGGGATTGGTGGTCATCCCCTTGACCGGAGTGTGCAGAAACAATCCTCACTGGCTGAGCAGGAATCCGACACCGGACACTTCTGCTTCCCTCCGATGGTAAAGTAAGTCAGGTGGAATGTTCCAAAGGCACCAAGCAAGGATATATCGACTGACTGGACTGTGGAGTGACACAGTTGTGCTGCGTCACTTGGATTGGTGGACAATGCTGTCGGTCTGAAATGTACTGTGAAACTAGTCTGCTCTTGGAAATGAGAGTTGGGTTCTGTGTACATGGCTAATACAGTACTCTCCTCATGTAATATCATTTTGTCATTTTGTCAATTTGGTATTTCCTTTTGAAAATACACTAACATGATTGGATCGTGACGTGTAATGTCCCTCTCCATTGATCCTGCGCAGATCATGAGTCCTACCATTTACACATTTCAACTCCTAACACCATCCGATTTTCCAATCACCAAACCTATGAAGAATTGACTGAGAAAGTCCAGAAACAAACTAATACATGTAATCTTCCTCAGGTTTAAATCCAAATGGTTTAACCTCTAGCTGCCACATGTATGTCTAATAGTGGGGATAAAAACACACGTCCTGTCTGAATGACCGGATGGTTACCAGCAGCCATCCATCAGATTCATTACACTATAGAGCTGCTGGAACAGTGGGGCTGCTATTGGACGTCTCACAGTGGTTGTATGTGTCCCTTGGGGCCATTTGAGGCTGTGTTTGGTTGACACACTACATCAGTGTAATTGGATGGGAGATGTGATGCATGTTACAGTCTGCTCTCATTGGCCCTGTGCCTTAACAACAGTGTACACTGTGTAGTCAACAAACACCACGCTCTGCCTGGCCCCCAAGGAGAGCCGAAATGAGGTACCACCATGCTGGAAGGGGGGGGGGGGGGGTACAGGCAGCACAGTATGGATGGACACTGAAAAGGGCACTCAAAAAATAGGACTTAAACAAGGCCTTGATAAAGCCTGTTGACAGATGTTCAAGGAGGGTAGATTTACCAGGAAGTGGCTCATCATAAACCAACTCCTTGTTCACTCTGACTGTCCCCCCTAAACTGAGTTAAAGGGTAACACTTTACAATACTGTTACGGGTTTATAAAGGATCATAATAATAATAATATTAATTGTTGACAGTCAATTAAACATTTTACAAGTCATTAAAAAGTTAGAACTCATTGATTAAAATTGTGAGACATTCATTCAAAAAAAGGAACACAAAGGGAGCACTCAATTATGGCTCTGGAAAAATCTGACATTTGTTTTAAGATTCCAGTTACCCATTCAGTGTTACATTGTAAAACAGCATTTCCAAAACTCTTTCCATTTCAAGTTCATTTGTAATCTATGGGAAGGCTAAACTACTCATCCTAGTAACTTTCCCAGACTACTATGCAACTCCACCGTGCAGAGGTGCAACCTGGGAGAGTCCACTGAATGATGATTATGACTAACATGGAGTGTGTGGTGTGTGTTCATTTCTAACCAGAGTTGCACACCAGTTGATTTGCGCTCGGTCTCAAGATAAAATCATTGTAGGAAATGACAATGTTGCCTGAAAACAGTTGACCACAGATAAAATCATTATAGGAAATGCCAATGTTACCTGAAAACAGTTAACCATAGATAAAATCATTATAGGAAATGCCAATGTTTACTAGAAACAGGATAACCAAAGGCTGTGAAAAGACAAGAATAATTATCTGGCAGGCTGCAACAAGATCAGGAGTGGTTGTGGAACAGAGTGTACTTTCTTTCACAAGCAACAAACAGACTAGTTGGGATACTTGCTTGGTCATCAGCAAACATTTTAGAACAATATGCAGATGGTAAAATGTCCATGCTTGTCATTTAATTGTAGAGGAAGAGAAGGGTTCTGGTTCAGCCAGCGGCCGACAACTCCTGCTCTCTATTCCTGCCCTCTATTCCTGCTCTCTATTCCTGCCCTCTATTCCTGCTCTCTATTCCTGCTCTCTATTCCTGCTCTCTATTCCTGCTCTCTATTCCTGCCCTCTATTCCTGCTCTCTATTCCTGCTCTCTATTCCTGCTCTCTATTCCTGCTCTCTATTCCTGCCCTCTATTCCTGCTCTCTATTCCTGCTCTCTATTCCTGCTCTATATTCCTGCCCTCTATTCCATTCCTGCCCTCTATTCCTGCTCTCTATTCCTGCTCTCTATTCCTGCTCTCTATTCCTGCCCTCTATTCCTGCCCTCTATTCCTGCTCTCTATTCCTGCTCTCTATTCCTGCCCTCTAAAGACTAACAAGACAGGCACTTCAGTGGGATCCACAGGGTTGGACATCGAGGAAGACATTGAGAAGAACCAACGAAGAAGGGATGAAGAGGGTAGGAACTAGGATTCACCTGGAATGAAGTTAAGGAAACTGATCTGAACTGGGTTTGCTGGAGATACACTGTTGAGGCTCTTTGCTCCACTAGGAGCTAAAATGATTAGGTCAAATCAAAAGAAAGACAGTAAATTACCATTTAGCAGATGCTAAATCCTCATTCCATATACAGTATACCATTTAGCAGACTCTTTTATCCAATCGAATCCTCATTCCATATACAGTATACCATTTAGCAGACACTTTTATCCAATCTAATCCTCATTCCATATACAATTTACCATTTAGCAGACACTTTTATCCAATCTAATCCTTATTCCATATGCAGTATACCATTTAGCAGATGCTTTTATCCAAAGCGACTCAGTCATGTACCCATACATGTATTACGTATGGGTTGATCTGATAATCAAACCCACTATCCTGATGTTGCAATCGCCATGCTTTACCAACTGAGCTTGCTCCCTCCGCAGCAATGCCAAATTCATCAATCCACTCAAACCAAACAATTAGCTCTCACGTCAAGTGTTCCCCATTGTGTCCCTCAATCATTTTGGAGAATCTACTAGGAATGAAATCTAATGGTTGTCCATAAACTCATAAGGAACTGTCCTCAGGGAATTGTGTGTTGCATGTCATCACACCTCTTCACTAACTGAAATATAAACCCATAAATCTGGTTAATGGTACATTTCTCTGAAACGTCACGTATAGCTGCTCATGTTGTAGTGCTGCCAAAGACCCTCAACCGTCCTGCCTTATCATACTGCACAGGACAGACTGCGTCAGACCTCAACCGTCCTGTCTTACCATATTGCACAGGACAGACTGTATCAGTCCTCATCCATCCTGTCTTACCATACTGCACAGGACAGACTGTATCAGTCCTCATCCGTCCTGTCTTACCATACTGCACAGGACAGACTGTGTCAGTCCTCATCCGTCCTGTCTTACCATACTACACAGGACAGACTGTATCAGTTCTCATCCATCCTGTCTTAACATACTACACAGGACAGACTGCATCAGTCCTCATCCGTCCTGTCTTACCATACTACACAGGACAGACTGCATCAGTCCTCATCCGTCCTGTCTTACCATACTACACAGGGCAGACTGTATCAGTCCTAAACCGTCCTGTCTTACCATACTACACAGGACAGACTGTATCAGTCCTCATCCGTCCTGTCTTACCATACTACACAGGACAGACTGCATCAGACCTCAACAGTCCTGTCTTACCATGCTGCACAGGACAGACTGCATCAGTTCTCATCCGTCCTGTCTTACCATACTACACAGGACAGACTGCATCAGTCCTCTTCCGTTCTGTCTTACCATACTACACAGGACAGACCGCATCAGTCCTCAACCGTCCTGTCTTACCATACTACACAGGACAGACTGTATCAGTCCTAAACCGTCCTGTCTTACCATACTACACAGGACAGACTGTATCAGTCCTCATCCGTCCTGTCTTACCATACTACACAGGACAGACAGGACAGTTGAGGACTGATACAGTCTTACCATACTGCACAGGACAGACTGCATCAGTCCTCATCCGTCCTGTCTTACCATACTACACAGGACAGACTGCATCAGTCCTCATCTGTCCTGTCTTACCATACTACACAGGACAGACTGTATCAGTCCTCATCCGTCCTGTCTTACCATACTACACAGGACAGACTGTATCAGTCCTCATCTGTCCTGTCTTACCATACTACACAGGACAGACTGTATCAGTCCTCATCCGTCCTGTCTTACCATACTACACAGGACAGACCGCATCAGTCCTCAACCGTCCTGTCTTACCATACTACACAGGACAGACTGTATCAGTCCTCATCCGTCCTGTCTTACCATACTACACAGGACAGACTGTATCAGTCCTAAACCGTCCTGTCTTACCATACTACACAGGACAGACTGTATCAGTCCTCATCCGTCCTGTCTTACCATACTACACAGGACAGACAGGACAGTTGAGGACTGATACAGTCTTACCATACTGCACAGGACAGACTGCATCAGTCCTCATCCGTCCTGTCTTACCATACTACACAGGACAGACTGCATCAGTCCTCATCTGTCCTGTCTTACCATACTACACAGGACAGACTGTATCAGTCCTCATCCGTCCTGTCTTACCATACTACACAGGACAGACTGTATCAGTCCTCATCTGTCCTGTCTTACCATACTACACAGGACAGACTGTATCAGTCCTCATCCGTCCTGTCTTACCATACTACACAGGACAGACTGTATCAGTGCTTGAAGTAGAATGAAAAGGTGCCGGTCCGCTTTAATTTCACAATGCCGGTATTCATGTTTTACAGCGACTAACCTAGAGGTGTCGATACTCAGGCAGTTCAATTCTGGTAAAGTGCTGGTAAGCCTGATGAACACTGGCCCAATTCAAGCACTCGTCTGCATTAGCTATCCGCTCAAGACTTCAAAAGCATGGAAATATCATCTCACTTAGTAGAATGAACAACCGTTAGCCAACCTATCCACGTGATAAACAAACAATCCAGCCAAACCCTGAGTACATAAGGAGCTGTTGTGATGTCAAAGCTGGCGCAGATTTTTGCTTTGGACAGAAAAGGATGTGGTTTTAATGGTATCGTCTGTTGACACAGCTTGCAGCAGGGCCTGTCTTCAGAGCAGAAACCAGGCAGCCTACTTTTTTCAGATCCCAAAAGGTTTGCATTCCTTTTCCCAAAATGTCTCCATAGGTACACACCCCTCCAACTAGAAGCAATACGAGGCAGTGGACTGCTTGGTCAAATGCATGACTGACATAACATCTGATCGTCGAGCGGCATCGAAGGGCTCCGTAACCAGTCAGTCCCGACGGGAGGATTTCAATTAATGTGGATGGAAATGGATTTGTTTCTGCTCAATCCCTTCTCATGATTGAATAAACTGTCTGGAGATGCCAATTAGAAGAAGACTTCCAGTATATTCAGTACATGGTGTTGTTATCGCAGTAGTCCACAAGGAGTGAACAGGATATCAAGGTCATACGCTTCAGTACATGGTGTTGTTATCGCAGTTGTCCACAAGGAGCGAACAGGATATCAAGGTCATACGCTTCAGTACATGGTGTTGTTATCGCAGTTGTCCACAAGGAGCGAACAGGATATCAAGGTCATACGCTTCAGTACATGGTGTTGTTATCGCAGTTGTCCACAAGGAGCGAACAGGATATCAAGGTCATACGCTTCAGTACATGGTGTTGTTATCGCAGTAGTCCACAAGGAGCGAACAGGATATCAAGGTCATACGCTTCAGTACATGGTGTTGTTATCGCAGTTGTCCACAAGGAGCGAACAGGATATCAAGGTCATACGCTTCAGTACATGGTGTTGTTATCGCAGTAGTCCACAAGGAGCGAACAGGATATCAAGGTCATACGCTTCAGTACATGTCAGACAGACAATGAAATACCCCTGGAATTGACTGTCCACCTCTGCCTAAAGACAACAAAAGGTACTAAGTGGCCTTGGTGGTCTAGCTACAGAACATACACCTACCAGTGTCAGCATGGGTTCTAATGTCACCTGCTGCCTGTGACATTAGTGATGGGCCGGGTCGATACAGTTACATACCGGGATACTATTTTTTTATGATATATCGTATCGTTTTGACTATATCGCAATATTATTTTTGCGCTAGTTGGCTGTACTTGCACCAAAACACCAGTGTTTTCAGCACTTTTATTTCCATGACTGATCAAACCTCGTTTTCTCACAATATTCTTTGTAATTTTCCCGATGCCATTAGCGGGCTAAGCTATGTTGAAGGGGTATTTTTGTCCCTCTGCAGAGGACAAATGGTGAGCAATATTTTTGGAGCATCAAAACACAATAAAATCACAGTATCGAATTGCAATACATACAGAATTGTGAAAATCGCAAAACATATGGTATCGGCACCTAAGTATGGTGATAATATTGTATCACGACGTCCCTGGCAATTGCCAGCCCTGTGCGACACACTCGCTTCCCATCTTTCCTACTCCCCCTACTGTCCTCTCTCCAGTAGAAGACAAATACTGAAGCTCCTTTAAAGAAAGTGACCGAAGGCGCCGTCCACCCCACCACACCAACCTACAATGGACCACATGGAAACTAGGTTGACAGAGTGTCATTCATGCCAGTCACCTCTACTGAGAGGGCAGGAGGTCCCAAATTGAACCTCTTGCGTTAAAAAATGCGATGTATCCTGAAGACAGGGACCAGCACCAAACTAGTACACCAGGCCAAATGAGGTCAACTCTGAAGCAGGCCAAGGATTTACTTCATCAGAATGGTTTGTGTAAAAAAATACCCCTTCATCATAGCTTAGCCCGTTAATGGCATCTTACATCTTAAATTACAAAGAATATTGTCTGGTTTTCACTGGTGAACATCGACCAAGGAATTTCCAGAGATTAAAAGTCCTTCCAGAGGTTATGGGTTTACACAGCTGGATTTTAAAAGGCAGTGTGTGCCAGAGACTTTCTCAACAGGTTCAGATGCTTGGTCGTGCTCTTCATTGGCCCTCGATTTCCTCATTTCCATCAGACGGGATGACAAGGCCATTGCAATGTCACCACGTTGCCAACTTCAAGGCATCGTTGTGCAATAGCAAAGCAAACAGTGTCCAGTGTTCACATACTAGAAACCGTTGACAGTAAAATAACCCATTCTGACCATGGTTTGTGCATTTCACAGCATAGTTGGGGTCAATTCATTTTCAATCCAGTCAATTCAGAAAGTAAACTAAAAGCACTAATCCTCCTCAAATTGGAATTTCAGTTTACTTTCTGATTTGACTGAATGGAAATAGGATTGACTCCAACCGTGAATCACAGCCTTTTAGAGTCAATGAAATGAAAGTGCAATGAAAAGACCATTGTACTTTTGACCTTAAACCTAAACCTTATTCTGCTGCACTAATCTCATAAACAGGATTGTGTTTCTACATCAAACGAGCAAAAGGACAACATAGGAATAAAGTGGAATCATATTACACAGGTTCTACGCCCCTCGCATGTTTTTAAATGTTTTTTATTTAACCTTCATTTAACTAGGCAAGTCATTTAAGAACCAATTCTTATTTACAACGACGGCCTACCCTGGCTAAACCCAGACAACGCTGGGCCAAATGTCCCAATCACGACTGGATGTGATACAGCCTGGATTTGAACCAGAGACTGTAATGATGCCTCTTGCACTGAGATGCAGTGCCTTAGACCGCTAGACTCGGGAGCCCAGGGGCTACAGTCCATTACAGATTACAAAGGAAGATCCAGGAGTGATCTGCCCAACTATGCCTCTCTACCAGACTAACTCAACGCATTTAACACACGCTTCGACAATAACCACACCATGCGTGAGGCCCCAGAGGACTGGGGGATCTCGCTCTCCGAGGTCGAGATGACAGCTTTGCACACTCTTGACATAATAATAGAAAATAGTACAAACAAAGAAAAAGCCTTGAATGAGTAGATGTGTCCAAACTTTTTGATTGGTACTGTATGTGAGAATGCTGTTCATTGACTACCACCATTCCCGTCACCAAGCTTAGGACCCTGGGACTGAACACCTCCCTCTGCAACTGGATCCTGGACTTCCTGATGGTTCGAACCCAGGTAATGAGGGTAGGCAACATTACCTCCGTTACCCTGACCCTCAACACAGGGACCCCACAGGGGTGTGTGCTTAGTCCTCTCTTGTACTCTCTGTTCACCCACGACTGCGTGGCCGTGCCCGACTCCAACACCATCATCAAGTTTGATGACAAGCCGACAGTGGTAGGCCTGACCACCAGCGACGATGAGACAGCCTACAAGGAGAAGGTTAGTGACCTTGGCGGTGTGGTGCCAGGACAACAGCCTTTTCCTCAATGTCGGTAAGACCAAGGAGCTGATTGTGGACTACTGGAAACAGGGGGCCGAGCACGCCCCCATCCACATCAACAGGGCTGCAGTGGAGCGGGTCAAGAACTTCAAGTTCCTCGATGTCCAAATCACTAAGAACTTAAAATGGTCCACACACGCGCACAGTCATGAAGAAGGAGTGACAGGGCCTCTTCCCCCTCAGGAGGTTGAAAAAGTTTGGTATGGGCCCTCAAATCCTCCAAAAAGTATCCAGCGGCACCAGCGAGAGCATCTTGACTGGCTGCATCACTGCTTGGTATGGCACTCTACAAACTCACTCACACCGACACTCCAACACACACATATATATTCATACTGACCACTACGCCTTCTGTCTCTCTCTCTCTCTCTCTCTCTCTCTCTCTCTCTCTCTCTCTCTCTCTCTCTCTCTCTCTCTCTCTCTCTCTCTCTCTCTCTCTCTCTCTCTCTCTCTCTCTCTCTCTCTCTCTCTCTCTCTCTCTCTCTCTCTCTCTCTCTCTCTCTCTCTCTCTCTCTCTCTCTCTCTCTCTCTCTCTCTCTCTCTCTCTCTCTCTCTTTATGCTGCTACTACTCTGTTTATCATACATCCTGATGCCTAGTCACCTGACCCCTATACATATCTACCTCTATCCCTCCAGTATCCCTGCACTTTCTCATGTTCATCTTATTTCAGTGTGTTTCTGTTCTACCCTGTTATTTTTAGTACTACCTTGATACTGAATACTGCATTGTTGGGTTTAGAGCTCGCAAGAAAGGCATTTCACTGTCCTTGTGCACATGCTATTAAAACGTGAAACTCTACGAGCTCTGGTGCCATTGCAACCTATAGCAGAGAAACGGTGGAATAAGTAGAATAAGTAAACTGCTGTATATATACACCACAGGCTGAGCCAGCTCACAACCATGAAGAAAGTCCCTAAAAAAACAGTATATAAACATCAAGACAAGCCGGTCACTGTTTAGAGATTCTCGTTAGCATAAGTTAGTTATGTAAAGACAAGTAACCCAAACAAGCAGTGGTCTGTACCTGATCAAATCAGAAGAGAAAGAGGCCCAGAAACAGATCCTCGTCAGGGGAAACCAAAGGTTTGGCCTAATATGACTAAATCAAATACAATTTGATCAAATACTATTTTATTGGTCACAGACACATGTTTAGCAGATGTTATTGCGGGTGTACTGAAATGCTTGTGTTCCCAGCTCCAACAGTATAGTAGTAACTAACAATTCACAACAATATACACATATCTAAAGGTAAAAGGAATATTAGGATGAGCAATGTGTGAGTGGAATTGATTAAAATACAGTAGAAGTAGTGGGATTCCCTGGTTCTTTAAAGAACATATACAGTCATTAGCCTTCAGGCCGGACGTGGTGCTGTAGTACATTCTTAGAAAAAGAAAAGTGCTATCTAGAACCTAAAAGGGTTCTTCGGCTGTCCCCATAGGAGAACCCTTTGAAGAACCCCTTTTGGTTCCAGGTAGAACCTTTTTGGGTTCCAAATAGAACCCTTCCCACAGAGAGTTTTACATGGAACCCAAAAGGGTTCAACCTGGAACCAAAAAGAGTTCCCCTATGTGGACAACCGAAGAAACCTTTTGGAATCCTTTTCTCATGAACGTGAGCGACCCTGCCTGGACCTCACACCAAAGCCCATGTTTCCCAGATTCCATTTGCCACACAGGCTAGCAGTAGTAACTATACAGTAGTAATAGTGGCTGCAGTGGAAGGCATCTATCATCTGTAGTTGTTGTTCTGGTGGTTTAGGCTGGACCAGGGTAGAACCCGTCCAGGGTTCTAGAGTTCTTAATTCCACTCTTTTACCTTTAGATATGTGTGTATTGTTGTGAATTGTTAGATATTACTGCACGGTTGGAGCTGGAAACACAAGCATTTCGCTACACCCGCAATAACATCTGCAAAACATGTGTATGCTACCAATAAAAGGTGATTTGATTTGATAGAGTAGAAGGTCCCAGAATAACAGTTCTCAGTCACAACACAGTGGATTGTGCTACTCGACTCCTAACATCTTGCCTGTTCATGGTACACTTTGATGACCAATGCAAGGATCTGGCCAGAGAACCATCCATAGTAGAGCTCACAACAAACAGTATTTACCCACAATGCAGTACACAAGCTTTGTTTATTCGTATCTGCCTGTATGGATGTTAACATCACAACAGCAATGACAGCTCCTTTGAAAGAACAGATGACTTTAAATGGATACATTTCAATCATATTTTGACCTTGTTAAATCCACTATGAGCCAGGCATAGGTCAGTCACATTCCACAGAATTAACAACTATCCTGTGTTTATTTCACAAGGACAGACGCTGGAATATTCTTAGCTGGTTGTGTTTGAGAATATCTCCCTTCATGTGACCCCAAGGTGATTTAAATGATCTGGAGAAGAACATGGGTCTGAGTGTCTGGTACAGTAGCTGTTACTATAAGACTACTCTATAGAGGGCACAGTGTCTGGTACAGTAGCTGCTGCTATAAGACTACTCTATAGAGGGCACAGTGTCTGGTACAGTAGCTGCTGATATAAGACTACTCTATAGAGGGCACAGTGTCTGGTACAGTAGCTGCTGCTATAAGACTACTCTATAGAGGGCACAGTGTCTGGTACAGTAGCTGCTGATATAAGACTACTCTATAGAGGGCACAGTGTCTGGTACAGTAGCTGCTGATATAAGACTACTCTATAGAGGGCACAGTGTCTGGTACAGTAGCTGCTGCTATAAGACTACTCTATAGAGGACACAGTGTCTGGTACAGTAGCTGCTGATATAAGACTACTCTGTAGAGGGCACAGTGTCTGGTATAGTAGCTGCTGCTATAAGACTACTCTATAGAGGGCACAGTGTCTGGTACAGTAGCTGCTGCTATAAGACTACTCTGTAGAGGGCACAGTGTCTGGTACAGTAGCTGCTGCTATAAGACTACTCTATAGAGGGTACAGTAGCTGCTGCTATAAGACTACTCTATAGAGGGTACAGTAGCTGCTGATATAAGACTACTCTATAGAGGGTACAGTAGCTGCTGATATAAGACTACTCTATAGAGGGCACAGTGTCTGGTACAGTAGCTGCTGCTATAAGACTACTCTGTAGAGGGCACAGTGTCTGGTACAGTAGCTGCTGCTATAAGACTACTCTATAGAGGGTACAGTAGCTGCTGATATAAGACTACTCTATAGAGGGTACAGTAGCTGCTGATATAAGACTACTCTATAGAGGGCACAGTGTCTGGTACAGTAGCTGCTGATATAAGACTACTCTATAGAGGGCACAGTGTCTGGTACAGTAGCTGCTGCTATAAGACTACTCTATAGAGGACACAGTGTCTGGTACAGTAGCTGCTGATATAAGACTACTCTGTAGAGGGCACAGTGTCTGGTATAGTAGCTGCTGCTATAAGACTACTCTATAGAGGGCACAGTGTCTGGTACAGTAGCTGCTGCTATAAGACTACTCTGTAGAGGGCCCAGTGTCTGGTACAGTAGCTGCTGCTATAAGACTACTCTATAGAGGGTACAGTAGCTGCTGCTATAAGACTACTCTATAGAGGGTACAGTAGCTGCTGATATAAGACTACTCTATAGAGGGTACAGTAGCTGCTGATATAAGACTACTCTATAGAGGGCACAGTGTCTGGTACAGTAGCTGCTGCTATAAGACTACTCTGTAGAGGGCACAGTGTCTGGTACAGTAGCTGCTGCTATAAGACTACTCTATAGAGGGTACAGTAGCTGCTGATATAAGACTACTCTATAGAGGGTACAGTAGCTGCTGATATAAGACTCCTCTATAGAGGGTACAGTAGCTGCTGATATAAGACTACTCTATAGAGGGCACAGTGTCTGGTACAGTAGCTGCTGATATAAGACTACTCTATAGAGGGTACAGTAGCTGCTGATATAAGACTACTCTATAGAGGGTACAGTAGCTGCTGATATAAGACTCCTCTATAGAGGGTACAGTAGCTGCTGATATAAGACTACTCTATAGAAGGCACAGTGTCTGGTACAGTAGCTGCTGATATAAGACTACTCTATAGAGGGTACAGTAGCTGCTGATATAAGACTACTCTATAGAGGGTACAGTAGCTGCTGATATAAGACTACTCTAGAGCATCAGTGGGACAGGAAGAAGAAAAAGGAGAGAGAGGGGGGGGGGGTTGATGGGTTCTCTCTGTAAAATGTAAAGTATGTGAAGTATTGGATAATTTCATGTTGATTTGAACATTTGTTTTGAAGCAACGTGCTGTGTGTGTACGTGTGTGTGGTGTGAGAGAGAGGTCCACCCATCACCAGTCCCTCTTGTATTCTCAGTATGTTGCAAATAAAGCAGGCCATCCATCTTAAATAGTGAAACAAATGAACTGTCAAAGATAATTGATATAACCTACCACTATTATTTGATTTTCATAATAGTCTACACCAAGAAGTCTACACTACAACTGAGTGCCTTGGGCTCAATGTAGGAAAATGTGAATTTTACATTTTTGGTGTATATCATTTAGCTTTTGGACAAATAACAATGAATCTGAAGGCATACTGTAGGCCTATAGCAACATAGAACACTTGGTGTAGAAAACCTACAGGAGGGCAGCTATCCAGGAACAGGGTTTGAGAACCCTGGCTGTAGCCCGTTTTACTGTTGCCTACTTAATTATGCAAATAATTGTGTGAGAATACGTAAATATAGGCCTAATGATCATGGCATGAAAATTATACAAAGTTACAGCGACCACAGACAATTCTGTATGATGCGCAAAAATGTGTAGTAGCCTATCTTGATACAGTGTAGTAGCATATCTATCAACATGTGAAGAGAAACAAATGTTGCCAAAATTGCTTACCGACGTCTGCATTGCAAAAAGCCTGTTGAGGATGCGCAGGGGAGCAACTGCAAGCTTCTGCGATGTCTTCCACCCGCCAGAGGAACAGAACGACCAGAGTAATGAAACAACTGCTTATGGACCAAGTCATTTTGGAAACGAATTATTCTACTGTCGACTGTATGGAAAAATATATCAATCTATCGCGTGGAGGGAAAATGTTTACCCCACGACAGCTAAAGAACAGAAACACAAATATATATTCAGTCCCAAGCTTTTCAGCTCGTGAAGTCGATTGTTTCGCCAAATATCACAAAAGGATCGCACTAATGAAAGTGTGACATGTAAACTACACTAGAACATTGCCCTTTCCCTTCTAGACTGTTCCAGACTGACAGACACCTAGAGATCTGTTTTCCTTGCCTTTTATGGTGGGCTGTGAGCTCCTCCCCCAGTCAGGACCAAACCAGTGGCAGGCAGGCTGAGCATTCTATAAAACAGCAGATTAATGTTGAATGAGCTCTAGTAACAATGAGGTTGCTTTTCATCAACAGGCTAGGCTTACATAATGTGTCTAAGAGTCTAGCCGACATTATGTATATCTTTATATGTAGGCTATGAAGTCTCAGTTTCCATACCTTATGTATCCTCATGGCATTATCTAAATATGTGACTTTAGTAAAGGTTGGATTTAGGCCTAGGCTACTCCTAAATAACAAGTCACTAATTCCAAATATGTACTATCTGATGTCTACAACCTTTTAAAATAGCGCCTGCTCTTGTCATGTGATTTTCTATAAGCATTTATCCACAACCGATGGCCAACTTTGCTGTACTTTTTCCCAAGTTCAAATATCTCTCAGTGTGCTTCCACAGCCCTGTGTTGTTACTGCATAGTGAGTAACAACTCAGCCCTGTATAGTGAGTGTAATGTGGACATTGTGTGTCTGGGAGCAATTTCAGTAGCTAATAGGAAACCCAAGACATCACAGCACACAAGGAAATACCAGTAAACAGAGAGAAAGAGAGAGATAGAGAGATATTTATCTTGATTTATTTTCCCTTTTGTACTATTTGTACTATTTGCAGATCATTATAAAACTGTACATAGCCATAATATGACATTTGAAATGTGTCTATTCCTTTGAAACTTGTGAGTGTCATGTTTACTGTTAATGTTTGATTGATTATTTCACATTTGTTTATTATCTATGGCACTTGCTTTGACAATGTAAACATATGTTTCCCATGCCCATAAAGCCCTTTGAATTTAATTTAATTAAGAAATAAAGATAGAGAGAGAGAGAGAGAGAGACAGAGAGAGAGAGAGAGAGACAGAGAGAGAGAGAGAGAGACAGAGAGAGAGAGAGAGAGAGAGAGACAGAGAGAGACAGAGAGAGAGAGAGAGAGACAGAGAGAGAGAGAGAGAGACAGAGAGAGAGAGAGAGAGAGAGAGAGAGAATAGAGGCGTAGGGGGAGGAGGGATGACATCATCCCATTAAACGTAATAGATTCAATCTGGTGGCAATTCCCCTAACGTAAGCTACCCAAACCCCTGCTTCTTTCCCTGCTCCCTGGCTTCCTGCTGAATGAAACATAATGCTATAGTCAGATATATTCAGGCATTTAGCATCCCCCTACTCCCATGCACAACAATGGAAAAACTTATTCACCACTGGCTGCTTGTAACACCAGCTCAGGAAGTTGAGGGGACTTGGAGAATTGGGGTTTGTGGCCTCCAGACCCTGTTTTGTGCTGTTTCTGGCCTGGGAGTGGTGTGTGTGTGTGTGTGTGTGTGTGTGTGTGTGTGTGTGTGTGTGTGTGTGGATAACATGGAGATAATGGTGTGTTGTAATAGGGGAAAGGAGGAATAAGGAAGAGAGGAGAGTTGTGGTTGGAGCGTGAGTCACTCACATCTCACTCTCCATCTCTCTCTCTCTCTCTCTCTCTCTGACATCATCTTTGGCGCCCATCCGCTGTTCCTCTGGGTTCCATATTTCCACTCTTTTGCGCATTGAACATTTTTGCTTGGTTGCTTTTCCACAGCTCTGTGCTGCCTGCCGGCTACCCCATGCCCATATAAAAAAGAGAAAGAGAGAGAGGACAGCTCCCAGCCTCCTAAATGAACTGTCTTCCAGTCAGTTGCCACTACACACTTGCTTCACAGCCGAGTCCAAATATATGTTTGTACTGCCTTGCCATTGCCAACTCCTACAGTACACACAGATCTGGGATCAAGGCTAAAGGCCTCACCCATGAGATCGAGAATATATGTGGTACTTCAGTAGTTCACTATGAAGCAATAGTTAACATAGAGTTTCAGCTTTAGCCACAAATAAATAATCTCTGGTCATGGTCATTAGGACAGGAAAACTATATCAGTGGAAAGATTTCCCACACTGCTCATCCCATACTTCCACCATTGTGATTCATAGTTCATACACCCTGTTGTTGATTTGTTTACATCTCAGGCATAGTGATGCACTTCACTGAAGTAGAGTCTAATGTTTGGCCATGGAAGGTGGCTTCTCATCATCAAGACTAACTGGATGCATCTTTTGGATGGATTGGTGTTAAGAGTTCTAGAAAGTAGGCATGGGCAGTAGAGGGAACTACTGTATGGGCACTACTGGGTGTGGGACGAGAAGGAGGAAGAGGAGGAAGAGGAGGAGGAAAAGGAGAAGGAGGAGAGGGAGGAGGAGGAGGAAAAGAAGGAGAAGGAGGTGGAAAGAAGGAGGAGGAGGAGGAGAAGGAGGAAAAGAAGGAGAAGGTGGTGGAAAGAAGGAGGAGGAGGAGGAGAAGGAGGAGGAGGAAAAGAAGGAGAAGGAGAATGAGGTGGAAAGAAGGAGGAGGAGGAGGAGGAAAAGGAGGAGGAGGAGGAGGAGAAGGAGGAAAATAAGGAGAAGGAGGAGGAAAATCTTGGAAAGTTTGGAAGTCACCTTTCAGTGGGAATGGAAGCTTTTCCCTTCTGTTCTAATCTATTGGAAATTGTCTGCTCTCCTTGATTGCTTTTCACAGAAATGTTTTGTAACCAAAAACGTCAGTCCCCACCTACTAAGAACTGAATCATATCACATTTCATTAAGATCTTTGTTTCAAAAGGACATTTCTCATTAGACAACACAGCTCCACCCTGTTCACTTCCCATCAAGCACTGGGATGTCATAACCAGCTTTCTCTTAATGCGTTACATCTGCCTATTGACGTCTTTATCCTCCTGTTATGGTAAGGGTGGGTTAGACGTTCAAATGACCATTTCCTCTTTTACTGGTTACAAGCTGCTTGGTAGCTGGGTGTAGGCCTTTAATTTCACAATCAAAGAATGAGGATTGGGACAGCTTT
The DNA here is from genome assembly GCF_045791955.1 of Oncorhynchus clarkii lewisi. Taxonomy (NCBI): domain Eukaryota; kingdom Metazoa; phylum Chordata; class Actinopteri; order Salmoniformes; family Salmonidae; genus Oncorhynchus; species Oncorhynchus clarkii. The sequence goes on along the minus strand of NC_092159.1, from coordinate 58,523,211 downwards.
CCCTGGAGGTGGACAGTGAACCTGACCTTTAGGCATTGATGACCTTGCACCAAGAAGATGCAGCTGAGTCAGAACGTGCCAAGGATGTTGGGGGGTTGGGGTTGGAGCCCATTTTGCCATGTGAATTGTCTTAAGTCGGCGCAGCCTGCTCCGGGACGTCTCCCTGCTGGCTTGGGAAAAACCTTGGCTCTCTCCACCGTTCCCTCTGAGTACCAGGACTTACGGGAGGTTTTCAACTCTGCCTCGGGGGCGACTTTATTCCCTGTCGGGTCCGGAGACAAAAGTGATGGAAGGGTGTATTGAGGACTCTCACTGCAGGGATTATGCGTCCATCTTTCTCCCCCGCTGGCGCAGGGTTCTTCTTCTGCGTCTGTGTATCGACTACTGGGGCCTCAATGACATTACGGTTAAAAAACGTTACCCGCTGCCACTCATCTCCTCAGCTTTTGAGCCTCTCATCTTCTCCAAGTTGGACCTTCGGAACACCTACCATCTGGTTTGGATACAGGAAGGAGACACGGCTAGCGGGCACTATGTGTACCTGGTGATGCCGTTTGGTTAGACCAACGCTCCCGTTCCAGGCTGTGGTCAATGATGTGCTCCGAGACATGTTGAACCGATTTGTGTTTGTCTACCTCAATCAATCAATCAAATTTATTTTATATAGCCCTTCGTACATCAGCTGATATCTCAAAGTGCTGTACAGAAACCCAGCCTAAAACCCCAAACAGCAAGCAATGCAGGTGAAGAAGCACGGTGGCTAGGAAAAACTCCCTAGAAAGGCCAAAACCTAGGAAGAAACCTAGAGAGGAACCAGGCTATGTGGGGTGGCCAGTCCTCTTCTGGCTGTGCCGGGTGGAGATTATAACAAAACATGGTCAAGATGTTCAAATGTTCATAAATGACCAGCATGGTCGAATAATAATAAGGCAGAATAGTTGAAACTGGAGCAGCAGCACAGTCAGGTGGACTGGGGACAGCAAGGAGTCATCATGTCAGGTATTCCTGGGGCATGGTCCTAGGGCTCAGGTCCTCCGAGAGAGAGAAAGAAAGAGAGAATTAGAGAGAGCATATGTGGGATGGCCAGTCCTCTTCTGGCTGTGCCGGGTGGAGATTATAACAGAACATGGCCAAGATGTTCAAATGTTCATAAATGATCAGCATGGTCGCATTGAGCATTGAGCATACCTCAACAACATCCTAATTTATCCAGGCGTCTCCTGGAGAACCAGCTTTTCGAGAAAGGTGGAGAAATTAGTTCCATCGCTCCACCTTCTCCTTCCTAGGATATGTCATCGCTGCAGGGAATATTCAGATGGACCCTGACAAGGTGAGAGCAGTGGTGAATTGGCCTCATCCCACATCCAGAGTACAGCTGGAATGTTTCCTGGGGTATGACATTTTAATCCGTTGTTTCGTCCGGGGTTATAGAACCCTTGCTTCCCCCTCTGTTCCCTCACCTCTCCCAAGGTTCCGTTCATATGGTCTCCACCAGCTGACCGGGTGTTCTCAGACCTCAAGCAGCAATTCATTACAGCCCCTATCTTAATCCATCTGGACCCATCCCGTCAGTTGGTGGTGGAAGTGGACGTAGCAGACGTCAGAGTGGGGGCTGTCCTGTCCCTGTGTTCTGCCCAGGACCAGAAGCTGCATCCCTGCACCTTCCTTTCCCATTACCTTAACCCCTGCTGAGAGGAACTATGATGTGATATATCGCAAATTACTCGCTGTCAAGATGGCATTGGAGGAGTGGAGGCACTGGTTAGAAGGGGCGGAACAGCCATTCTTGGTGTGGATGGACCATGAGAACCTGGAATATCTCTGCAATGCCAAGAGTCTCAACTCCACGCAGGAGAGATGGGCCCTGTTATTCACTCGTTTTCATTTCACTATCTCCTACCGCCTGGGGTCCAAGAATGTGAAGCCTGACGCACTCTCACATCGGTACAGCCCCGCCACTACACCATCGGACCCTGAAACCATCCTCCCTACTTTCTGTCTAGCGGCTGCTATCACCTGGGGAATCAAGAGTCTGGTCCGCAAGGCACAGTGTTCCTAGCTGGACCCGGGGAAGCCCGGCTAACCAGATGTTTGTCCCGGCCTCTGCCCGTGCTCCTGTTGTGGAATGGGCACATTCCCTCGAGACTCACCTGTCATCCTGGCTCCCGTCGTCTCTTGACTTTCGCCCGACAAAGTTTTTGGTGGCCCACCATGGTTCCTGACGTCTCTGCGTTTGTTGCCGCCTGTACTGTGTGTGGGCAGAGCAAGACTCTGTGGCAAGCTCCGGCTGGCCTCCTTCAACCACTCCCTGTCCCTCACTGCCCCTGGTCCCATACATCCTTGGACTTCATCACGGGCCTCCCTCTGTCAGATGTCAACACATCTATCCGTACGGTGGTGGACAGGCTTTCCAAAGCCGCCCATTTTATTCTCCTTCCTATGTTTCCCTCAGCTAAGGAGACCGCCCAGCTCACGGTGTAGCACATCTTCCAGATTCATGGACTGCCGGTCGACATGGTCTCCAATCGCGGTCCTCAGTTCTCGTCCCGGTTCTGGAAGGAATTCTGCAACCTCATTGAGTCAACAGCCAGCCTTCATCCCCAGTCTAACGGCCAGTCGGTGCGAGCCAATCAGGACCTGGAGACGACTCTTCAGTTCCTCATCTCCACCAATCCCACCACCTGGAGCCAGCAACTCGGATGTTCGTCCCAGATGTTTGTCCAATGTTGTTGCCGTACCTGGAAGAGAGCCCGGGCCACTTTTCTCAAGACCACCTCCAGGTATCGACGACAGGCAGACCACCACCAGACCCCTGCTCCCCGCTACCGTCTTTAGCAGAGGGTATGGCTGTCCACTCGGGATCTGTCCTTCCGGGTGGAGTCCCGCAAACTTTCCCCCCGTTTTATTGGACCTTTCCCCATCTCTAAGGTCCTTAGCCCCTCTGCTGTTCATCTTCTGTTGCCCCGCACTCTCCGTATACATCCCACTTTCCATGTATCTAGAATTAAACCTCTGTCTCACAGGCCTTTGTCTCCTGTTTCCAGGCCCACCCCTCTCCCCCCATCTCATTGACGGCCATCCGGCATACATGGTGAGGCTCCTCCTGAGTGTTCGACCTCAGGGCAGGGGATTTCAGTACCTGGTTGACTGGGAGGGTTATGGCCCGGAGGAGAGGTGCTGGGTCCCAGCTAGGAACATCCTGGACCCAGCCCTCATCACTGAGTGCTGCTGCCGGCACCCCGGTCAACCAGGTATGTGCCCCGGTGGGACGCCAGGTGAAGCCCCTAGAGGGGGGGTACTAACACACCCTGATCTGTTTCACATGTTTTGTGCTTGTCTCCACCCCCCACCAGGTGTCTCCCATTTGTCCCCGTTAACTCCTGTGTATTTATACCTGCGTTTAATGTTTGTCTGTTGCCAGTTCCTCTTGTCCCGTCAAGTCCTACCAGCGTGTTCTGTGTTTCCTGTGCTCTAGTTTTTCTTAGCCTTCCCAGTTCTGACCTTTCTGCCTGTCCTGACCCTGATCCTGCCTGCCGTCCTGTACCTGCCTGACTGATTTGGATTACACCTCTTTACCTGCCTTGACTTACCTTTTTGCCTGCCCTTTGAACTATAATAAACTCTGAGACTTGTACTATCTGCGTCCTGCATCTGGGTGTTAGCCTGAGCCCTGATATGGGCAGAGGTATATAGAAAACGGATTGGTCTACACCAGCTTAAAGTGACGGGGCAGATGCTGACTACCCAAAGAAGAAATTAAAATGTAATCATTATGTTCCTCATTTAGAGTAATCCAATGGATTACGTTACCAATGACTTTTATTGTTATATAATGTGTGATCAGTAATTGATTACATTTATACAAGTAATCTGGCCAGCCCTAATTAGTACTTGCTGAAAGTGTACTGTGGTCTCTACATGTATTTGGACAGTGAAGCCAAAAATGTTTGTTTGTACATGAACAGCCTATGATTCTGTGAGGGAGTTTGCTGATATAGATTTAGTTGTGTTCGTTATATGTGTTTGTACAGTGGGTGCGAATAGCCAGTTAACATTATTGACACACATTATTGTAAACTTTTCTCTCACTTCCTGGGAACATCAATGTGACAAGATATGATTCCCAATAAATCAGTTATGGTCATGTGTGTCCTGAAAGTGGTCATTGTGATTTAGAAAAAAACGATGGAAATGTATTTGTACATTTTTTACAACGCAATTCTACCCGAATTCAAGTACAGTATTCATTCAACATCTCAGTGTAGGAATGCTGATCTAGGATCAGATCCCCCAGTCTCTGTAAGCTATTTCACTACCATCTAAAAATACAAAACTGATACTAGATCAGCACTTCTTCTCTGAGATGATTTATGAATATGGGCCTTGGTCCTATAGTCTAGACACTTACTGTGATATAGTACGTGTGTAGGAGTGGGGAGGTTGTATTTGCCGAATATTCCAGCAGTATTTCCTCACCTCTTCTGGGAAAGAATTCCAGGAATTATTTTAAAGATGGGTATCTTTGGTTCGAGGAAGTCATACAGTGGGGCAAAAAAGTATTTAGTCAGCCACCAATTGTGCAAGGTCTCCCACTTAAAAAGATGAGAGAGGCCTGTAATTTTCATCATAGGTACACTTCAACTATGACAGACAAAATGAGAAAAAAAAATCCAGAAAATCACATTGTAGGATTTTTTATGGATTTATTTGCAAATTATGGTGGAAAGAAGTATTTAGTCACCTACAAACAAGCAAGATTTCTGGCTTCCACAGACCTGTAACTTCTTCTTTAAGAGGCTCCTCTGTCCTCCACTCGTTACCTGCATTAATGGCACCTGTTTGAACTTGTTATCAGTATAAAAAACACCTGTCCACAACCTCAAACAGTCACACTCCAAACTCCACTATGGCCAAGACCAAAGAGCTGTCAAAGGACACCAGAAACAAAATTGTAGACTTGCACCAGGCTGGGAAGACTGAATCTGCAATAGGTAAGCAGCTTGGTTTGAATAAATCAACTGTGGGAGCAATTATTAGGAAATGGTAGACATACAAGACCACTGATAATTTCCCTCGATCTGGGGCTCCACGCAAGATCTCACCCCGTTGGGTCAAAATGATCACAAGCACGGTGAGCAAAAATCCCAGAACCACACCGGGGGACCTAGTGAATGACCTGCAGAGAGCTGGGACCAAAGTAACAAAGCCTACCATCAGTAACACACTACGCCGCCAGGGACTCAAATCCTGCAGTGCCAGACGTGTCCCCCTGCTTAAGCCAGTACATGTCCAGGCCCGTCTGAAGTTTGCTAGAGAGCATTTGCATGATTGGGAGAATGTCATATGGTCAGATGAAACCAAAATAGAACTTTTTGGTAAAAACTCAACTCGTCGTGTTTGGAGGACAAAGAATGCTGAGTTGCATCCAAAGAACACCATACCTACTGTGAAGCGTGGGGGTGGAAACATCATGCTTTGGGGCTGTTTTTCTGCAAAGGGACCAGGACGACTGATTCGTGTAAAGGAAAGAATGAATGGGGCCATGTATCATGAGATTTTGAGGGAAAACCTCCTTCCATCAGCAAGAGCATTGAAGATGAAACGTGGCTGGGTCTTTCAACATGACAATGATCCCAAACACACCGCCCGGGCAACGAAGGAGTGGCTCCGTAAGAAGCATTTCAAGGTCCTGGAGTGGCCTAGCCAGTCTCCAGATCTCAACCCCATAGAAAATCTTTGGAGGGAGTTGAAAGTCTGTGTTTCCCAGCAACAGCCCCAAAACATCACGTCTCTAGAGGAGATCGGCATGGAGGAATGGGCCAAAATACCAGCAACAGTGTGTGAAAACCTTGTGAAGACTTACAGAAAACGTTTGACCTCTATCATTGCCAACAAAGGGTATATAACAAAGTATTGAGATAAACTTTTGTTATTGACCAAATACTTTGCAAATAAATTCATTAAAAATCCTACAATGTGATTTTCTGGATTTTTTTCTCTCATTTTGTCTGTCATAGCTGAAGTGTACCTATGATGACAATTACAGGCCTCTCTCATATTTTTAAGTGGGAGAACTTGCACAATTGGTGACTGACTAAATACTTTTTTGCCCCACTGAATGTATGTCAACAACAAACAAACAAACAAACAAACAAACAAACAAAACAAACCACCCAGCTCCTATTTATGCTAATTTCTAAATTAGCAATGAGTTTTCTGCAATTTACTAACAGGACGGCATTTGTGAAGAAGCTTGACTGTGTTGAAAAAGCCAAGTGCAATTTATAGGGACATAAGACCTCAAAAGTAGTCTAAGGTAAAAAGACGAGTCCACCTCCCATGCCATCGGTTGTATACAGACATGTACCAACCCCAAATTAATGGAAAAGATAAACACAGCAAATCTGGGAATGAAATGATGCTTATCTCTTCCACTCATTTCAGATAGTGGTATAAACACTTTATCTTTAGGGTAAATATATCATTAATATGACATAAACGATGAACAACTAAACTTCCATAGTGTATCTTTAAATTATAATGACTACTGTGTATTAGCACCAGGGTTGGGTAGTAATGGATTACATGCAACAGGGATTACGTAATCAGATATAAAACATGAAGTAACTGTAATCAACCTAGATTACTTTTGAAAAATGTGTAATCAGATTACAATTACAGTTTTAAAAACAGATGATAATATATTGGATTATGTGGGCTATAAGTGTTTGCCTTAAACACACTGAAATAGCAGATTTTTGGAACATCTTGGAAAGTTTGGAAGTCACCTTTCAGTGGGAATGGAAGCTTTTCCCTTCTGTTCTAATCTATTGGAAATTGTCTGCTCTCCTTGATTGCTTTTCACAGAAACGTTTTGTAACCAAAAACATCAGTCCCCACCTACTAAGAACTGAATCATATCACATTTCATTAAGATCTTTGTTTCAAAAGGACATTTCTCATTAGACAACACAGCTCCACCCTGTTCACTTCCCATCAAGCACTGGGATGTCATAACCAGCTTTCTCTTAATGCGTTACATCTGCCTATTGACGTCTTTATCCTCCTGTTATTGTAAGGGTGGGTTAGACGTTCAAATGACCATTTCCTCTTTTACTGGTTACAAGCTGCTTGGTAGCTGGGTGTAGGCCTTTCATTTCACAATCAAAGAATGAGGATTGGGACAGCTTTCCTTGGAGGTGGACAGTGAACCTGCCCTTAAGGCAGTCATGACCTTGCATCAAGAAGATGCAGCTGAGTCAGAACGTGCCAAGGATGTTGGGGGGGGTTTGGTGGGAGAGGTAACTGATGATTGGTCTACAGAAGCATAAAATGAAGAGGCAGATGCTAGCTAACCAAAGAAGAAATCCCGATTAGCACTTTTTGCAAATATAAAGGTCTCTCCATATGTATTTGGACAGTGATGCTAAAGCTTTTTTATTTGAATAATCTTTGATTCAGTGAGGGAGAGTTTGCTCTTGTAGATTTTATTGTGTTAGCTATATGTGTTTGTACAATGGGTGCAAATAGTCTGTTAAGATTATTGGCACACATTATTGTAAACTTTTCTATCATTTCCTGGGAACATCAATGTGACAACATTGATATGACAAGATATGATTCCCAATAAGTCCGTTATGGTGTCCTGAAAGTGGTCATTGTGATTCAAAGACACTATGGAAGTTTAGTTGCTAATTGTTTACAACTCAAATCAATATGGACTTGAATTGAGTTGTAAACAAATTGTTCTGTAATATTGTCTGCATGGTGTATACTTCTCTGGGACATTAGGCCTATCACATCAGAAGACCACTTTTAAGATCTGACTAATTTAGATTTTGGAGTGTTATGTACCTTTAATTGATTGAATCCAACTGCATTGCTCTGCAGACAGTGCATGTATCCCTTCTTCTTTGACCTCAATGAGACAAGCTGTTAAAACAGAACTAGTGCAGGTCTCACTGACTTCAACGCTCGTTTGTTGTCCAAGACTGTGGATTGGTCTGCATTAGAAAATAGACAGACATAAGGTTTTCATTTGCACAATGAGGTGGGATTTGTCAAAGTACAATGTAAGCAAGCAGACCCCTCTGAACATATGTAGCACACTGTAAATACCCAGTGAGGCTGGGGGGAATGGTCCAACCTCGCTAGCCCAAATTATACACTTGCAAGGACCGAAATATTCCCTCTCAAAGGAATTGCCCAGTGAGACGGAAAAAGAGGGTCTCATTGTGGGAACTAGTGGGCGTCATGTCAGTGACCCACATCCTCTGCTCACCCCCCACCACACACACGCGCGCTCACATACACACCGCGCACATACACACACAGACACATGCACACGACACATACATACCGACACACACACACACACACACACACACACGAGCACATGCACACGACACATACACACCGACAGGTGTGCACACATGCATGCACAAAAAACACACACACACAACACACACAGACAACTGTGCGCACACACACTTGGCTCAATGGTGACCTGACCACTACCCTGCCCCTTCACCCCCTTCCCCCCAGGCCACTTACTCCTCCAACTCTTTCCATTCATGCTGTCTTTCATTTAATCCCAGTTCCTCCTCTCTTTCATTTGATCCCACTGGACAATTCCTATGGTCTTCCATTCATCAGCAGATCTATTAATATCTTAGTATTGAAGACACCCTGAAACACTGAATGATCTGTGTTGGCTGTCTCCTCCTTTGGGGCGATGATGAGGCTTAACTGAACAGCTGTGGTTAGATATGAATATCCCTTTAAATGTCTTGAGAATGTCCTCTTGTGGTCTGGACATAATGTCTGATTGCATATGATTCACATCAGGGACTCTGGTCAAGTGGACCACAATGCACCACAGTGGACCACTCTGCCTACGGTGTGACTGCGTGTTCACACAATGAATCACAATGATTCACATGAATTTCAACAGTGCGTCTACAGTAAACAGAGACTGTGGAGACAGAAGAGAGTTGTTTTGGAATTGTCGTAGGTGTGTGAGGTAACATTCATAGCTACTTACTCACGGTGGAACTTTTCCGAAATTGAAGTTTACTGTGAGATTTTATAAGCTCACACTCATTTCCTCAGGCAGACCCCGGATATGACACAGACACGTCCGGGAAAGTGTTCCCGGGAGAAAAATGGCTTGACATTTCATACATTAGAATACAGGGGGCAGAGTTAGTTCTTCACAGGTTATCTCCTAAATCTTCTTTCTGTATACGATCCACCCCCTGACAATTCCACCCCTCAAATGTCTGTATGGGTAATTTATGATTGTACGTGTGTGTAGGCATTGTAAGTGTTCGAGTAAATGACCAGTATTATGCAATACTGTGAGAGTGAGGTGGAATTATGTCATCTGTGATACTAACACAGAATTTCAAACCTGTCTGGCCTTTTCAACCAGACGCCACTGGGCTGTGACACAGCAATGCATTTCCCTCCTCCAGAGACAAAATACATGGGATTACTCCTATCAAAACAGTCTTACAACGCCTCTTCTTCAAAGAGTCGGCATGTTTCAACAGAGATGCACTGCACAGTATGTGACAGATGTTTGTACACATGAGCTGTAATAATAATAGTTCTTATCAGCTCACGCACTCCACGGCCTTCCCCAGACTAAACCATCATGTCTACTTTCTGGATTATGGATTAGAGGAATTCATTATTACACACAGGATCTCTTAAAGGGATAGTTTAGTAAGATTACTTTTTTTATATTAGGTGATTTGAAATGGGCATGATATTTAAAAATGTGCCTTTTTCAGCAAGACACGTTTTGGAACTTTTAGGTAGAAATATGTTATGTAGAACAAACATGCCTCTCCGACATGTAGAACAAGGAATAGAGTAGGCTCTATTCATGGAATTTCTATGTGCAGCATTCAACAACGTTTGGCAACTGAACATGGTGTAAGGGAGTGCGTAACTGGCGGCAGGAAGTCAGGCGCAGGAGAGCAAACTGGGTAATCAACGGAGCAGTTTGATTCATAAAACCACCGGTAACCAGAACAACAAACAAATGGGTACAAAACCTGCCGCGCACCAGAGAAAACGTGCACATGCACTTACAATAAACAATTCCGCACAAAGACATGGGGGGAACAGAGGGTTAAATACACAACATGTAATGAGGGAAATGAGACCAGGTGTGTGGGAGGACAAGACAAAACAAAAGGAAAATGAAAAGTGGATCGATGATGGCTGGAAGACCGGCGACGCCGAGCGCCGTCCGAACAAGGAGAGGAACCGACTTCGGCGGAAGTCGTGACACACGGCCCATTCCTCCACCAGACAATCCCACCCCTCAGGTTTCTATGTGACTCACTCTTGATAACGCGGGTGTAATGTAAGATGTATTAAAGTGGGTGTAATATAAGATGTATTAAAGTGGGTGTAATATAAGATGTAATAACGTGGGTGTAATATAAGATGTAATAACGTGGGTGTAATATAAAATGTAATAAAGTGGGTGTAATGTAAGATGTATAACGTGGGTGTAATATAAGATGTAATAACGTGGGTGTAATGTAAGATGTAATAACGTGGGTGTAATGTAAGATGTATAACGTGGGTGTAATGTAAGATGTAATAACGTGGGTGTAATGTAAGATGTATAACGTGGGTGTAATATAAGATGTAATAACGTGGGTGTAATGTAAGATGTAATAACGTGGGTGTAATGTAAGATGTAATAACGTGGGTGTAATATAAGATGTAATAACGTGGGTGTAATGTAAGATGTAATAACGTGGGTGTAATATAAGATGTAATAACGTGGGTGTAATGTAAGATGTAATAACGTGGGTGTAATATAAGATGTAATAACGTGGGTGTAATGTAAGATGTAATTACATGTCAGTGATGTTAGTACAAGTGTTGTAAGAGGTGAGCCAGCCTGCCCAGGACTGTCGGGGCTTGCATGTTGTCAAGTAACGTCATTGAACACTTCTGACTGATATAAATAGAGAGAGATACTAACTAGAGGACAGTGACTGATAGAAAGAGAGAGAGATACTAACTAGAGTACTAACTAGAGGACAGTGACTGATATAAATAGAGAGAGATACTAACTAGAAGACAGTGACTGATAGAAATAGAGAGAGATACTAACTAGAAGACAGTGATTGATAGAAATAGAGAGAGATACTAACTAGAGGACAGTGACTGATAGAAATAGAGAGAGATACTAACTAGAGGACAGTGACTGATAGAAATAGAGAGAGATACTAACTAGAGGACAGTGACTGATAGAAATAGAGAGAGATACTAACTAGAAGACAGTGACTGATATAAATAGAGAGAGATACTAACTAGAGGACAGTGACTGATAGAAATACAGAGATACTAACTAGAGGACATTGACTGATAAAAATAGAGAGAGATACTAACTAGAGGACAGTGACTGATAGAAATAGAGAGAGATACTAACTAGAGGACAGTGACTGATATAAATAGACAGATATACTAACTAGAGTACTAACTAGAGGACAGTGACTGATATAAATAGAGAGAGATACTAACTAGAAGACAGTGACTGATAGAAATAGAGAGAGATACTAACTAGAAGACAGTGATTGATAGAAATAGAGAGAGATACTAACTAGAGGACAGTGACTGATAGAAATAGAGAGAGATACTAACTAGAGGACAGTGACTGATAGAAATAGAGAGAGATACTAACTAGAGGACAGTGACTGATATAAATAGACAGATATACTAACTAGAGTACTAACTAGAGGACAGTGACTGATATAAATAGAGAGAGATACTAACTAGAAGACAGTGACTGATAGAAATAGAGAGAGATACTAACTAGAAGACAGTGATTGATAGAAATAGAGAGAGATACTAACTAGAGGACAGTGACTGATAGAAATAGAGAGAGATACTAACTAGAGGACAGTGACTGATAGAAATAGAGAGAGATACTAACTAGAGGACAGTGACTGATAGAAATAGAGAGAGATACTAACTAGAGGACAGTGACTGATAGAAATAGAGAGAGATACTAACTAGAGGACAGTGACTGATAGAAATAGAGAGAGATACTAACTAGAAGACAGTGACTGATATAAATAGAGAGAGATACTAACTAGAGGACAGTGACTGATAGAAATACAGAGATACTAACTAGAGGACAGTGACTGATAAAAATAGAGAGAGATACTAACTAGAGGACAGTGACTGATAGAAATAGAGAGAGATACTAACTAGAGGACAGTGACTGATATAAATAGACAGATATACTAACTAGAGTACTAACTAGAGGACAGTGACTGATAGAAATAGAGAGAGATACTAACTAGAAGACAGTGACTGATAGAAATAGAGAGAGATACTACCTAGAAGACAGTAACTGATATAAATAGAGAGAGAGATACTACCTAGAAGACAGTGACTGATATAAATAGAGAGAGAGATACTAACTAGAAGACAGTGACTGATAGAAATAGAGAGAGATACTAACTAGAGTACAGTGACTGATAGAAATAGAGAGAGATACTAACTAGAAGACAGTGACTGATAGAAATAGAGATAGATACTAACTAGAGGACAGTGACTGATAGAAATAGAGAGAGATACTAACTAGAAGACAGTGACTGATAGAAATAGAGAGAGATACTAACTAGAGGACAGTGACTGATATAAATAGAGAGAGATACTAACTAGAAGACAGTGACTGATAGAAATAGAGAGAGATACTAACTAGAGGACAGTGACTGATATAAATAGAGAGAGATACTAACTAGAAGACAGTGACTGATAGAAATAGAGAGAGATACTAACTAGAGGACAGTGACTGATAGAAATAGAGAGAGATACTACTCACTCATGACGGTAACTGGAATAGGGGCGGCAGGTAGACAAGTGGTTAGAGCGTTGGGCCAGTAACCAAATGGTTGCCCGAGCTGACAAGGTAAAAATCTGTCATTCTGCCCCTGAACAAGGCAGTTAGCCCACTGTTCCTCGGCCGTCATTGTAAATAATAATTTGTTCTTAACTGACTTGCCTAGTTAAATAAAGGTTACATAAAATAATCCCACGATGAAAAAAAGAGTTTGAAACTAGGTTTATGTGGCCTTATTGAAGTCAGAATCCTCTAAAAGGGTATCAACCTTAGTGTTTTCATGAATGTCTACAAAAACAACAACTTTTTTCCCATTATAACAATACTGTTACAGCAGAGCTATTCTCTCACTCTGTGTGTCTGTCTCTCTCTTCACAGACATGCTGTGAAGTGGTCAAGCCTCCACCCTTATTCATTGGTTCTGTAATAAACAGATGTACTACTTTGTTCCCACGACAGTTAAATATACATCAGAGTTGCTCTGTGATGCTGAGCTAACCAACCCTGCTGGAGCACTGAACAGCATCTATGACTGACGTCATTTTGACAGATGTTTGCTTGACCTGCAGCGATCACAGTCAGTCTGGACGAATCACAGCTGCTGGAGTGGACAAGGTTACAATAATAGAAATATAATTACTAGAATGGATAAAGCCCCTCAGGCCACGGAAATTTGACAGGTATGTTCTAGTGGTTATATTTCTATGGTTCTAATCCTTTAGAGTATCCAGGCGTCCAGTACTGTGATAATTATGTGCTCCTAGAACCTGAAGGTCTCATATAGGGTCAGAGACTAGTTTGGTCAAAGAGCAACTCATACCTTTCAACCCAATTCCTCGTTCAGCCTCCATACTGAGTATTTCCAGCTGCATATGATTGAAGGAACGACCCCATCTAGTGGAGGAAAACAGACATGGTTCATGAGGGCTTTTAGAGGAGGGTAAGTACTACACAGAGAACCACAGTAGACCTAGATAGACATGGTTCATGAGGGCTTTTAGAGGAGGGTAAGTACTATACAGAGAACCACAGTAGACCTAGATAGACATGGTTCATGAGGGCTTTAAGAGGAGGGTAAGTACTATACAGAGAAACACAGTAGACCTAGATAGACATGGTTCATGAGGGCTTGTAGAGGAGGGTAAGTACTGTACAGAGAAGCACAGTAGACCTAGATAGACATGGTTCATGAGGGCTTTTAGAGGAGGGTAAGTACTATACAGAGAACCACCAGCCGTCATCAAGGAAACAGCATAATCACTCTGTATGTTGAAACGCCTTTATTAAAGTGCAAGCTTACATTTTATAGTTGATATTGTTATGGTCATAATTCTAAAGTAAGAACAGTTATACATTTTGATATTATTTGATGAAATTAAGATTAATATGCAAATGTTTCAACATTTTCCAAAACTACTGTAGCATAATTTAAAACTCTTATAATAATAAAAAAAAAAAGATTAGATACCATAGCTAAAAAGGAACTTCAGCCAGTGGTGTTGGACTTAGAGAAAAACTGGAATAGGGGCGGCAGGTAGACAAGTGGTTAGAGCGTTGGGCCAGTAACCAAATGGTTGCCCGAGCTGACAAGGTAAAAATCTGTTGTTCTGCCGCTGAACGAGGCAGTTAACCCCGTGTTTCTCGGCCGTCATTGAAAATAAGAATTTGTTCTTAACTGACTTGGCTAGTAAAAAAAAGATTACATAAAATAATAAGTCCAGAAAGATGCCTTGGTCAGACAGGGAACCCAGACTGGTAGAAAGATGCCTTGATCAGACAGGGAACCCAGACTGGTAGAAAGATGCCTTGACCAGACAGGGAATCCAGACTGGTAGAAAGATGCCTTGGTCAGACAGGGAACCCAGACTGGTAGAAAGATGCCTTGGTCAGACAGGGAACCCAGACTGGTAGAAAGATGCCTTGATCAGACAGGGAATCCAGGCTGGTAGAAAGAGGCCTTGGTCAGACAGGGAATCCAGACTGGTAGAAAGATGCCTTGATCAGACAGGGAATCCAGACTGGTAGAAAGATGCCTTGATCAGACAGGGAATCCAGACTGGTAGAAAGATGCCTTGATCAGACAGGGAATCCAGACTGGTAGAAAGATGCCTTGATCAGACAGGGAATCCAGACTGGTAGAAAGATGCCTTGGTCAGACAAGGAACCCAGACTGGTAGAAAGATGCCTTGATCAGACAGGGAATCCAGACTGGTAGAAAGAGGCCTTGATCAGACAGGGAATCCAGACTGGTAGAAAGAGGCCTTGATCAGACAGGGAATCCAGACTGGTAGAAAGATGCCTTGGTCAGACAGGGAACCCAGACTGGTAGAAAGAGGCCTTGATCAGACTGGTAGAAAGAGGCCTTGGTCAGACAGGGAACCCAGACTGGTAGAAAGATGCCTTGATCAGACAGGGAACCCAGACTGGTAGAAGAGGCCTTGGTCAGACAGGGAATCCAGACTGGTAGAAAGATGCCTTGGTCAGACAGGGCTCAAAGGTTTTTTCCACGATTCCTTGAATTCTCTCACTCTGCCTCCTTCTCAAAACATCAAGGAGAGCATTAAAGGAGAGTTGCTAACATCTATCCAATCCTCTCATATCTAGTCCCTAGGGCAGGGGTATTCAACTTACCCTATGAGGTCCAGAGCCTGCTGGTTTCTGTTCCACCTGATAATTAATTGCACCCACCCGGTGTTCCAGGTCTAAATCAGTCCCTGAACAATTAATAAAAACAGTAGAACTGGATTTGTGGTCCAGAATTGAGTTTGAGGGCCCTAGGGGGTAGAGGCTTGATTTTGGGATCCAGAGTTGAGTTTGAAGGCTCTAGGGGTTAGAGGGTTGATTTGGGATCCAGAGTTGAGTTTGAGGGCTCTAGGGGGAAGAGGGTTGATTTGGGATCCAGAGTTGGTGGCTTACTTATTGTTTCCACTGCCTCCTGGTGGCAAACACATGTAAGGACACACCAGGGTCATATTCATTAGATGCACACCATAGTAAAACGTTTCAAAATGTTGTGCAACAGAAAATGAAAAGGACGATTTTTTATTGTGCAGAAGTTCAGATGATACCTCAATATTTCACTGAATTTTTGTTCGTTTTCTTCCATTTTGTGACTAGTGAATATGACGCAGGTGGTCCCTCCCTGTTTCAGTACATTTTCTTCCATTTGGTGCCTAATGAACATGACCATTGTTCGATTCGTACCCTCTCCATATGTCCATCAAGTAACAGCAGATGAGTGGAGGCTGCTGAGGGGAGGACAGCTCATAACAATCACCCGTCTTCAACCCAATTGAGATGGTTTGGGATGAGTTTGACCGCAGAGTGAAGGAAACACAGCCACTCCTTCAAGACTATTGGAAAAGCATTCCTCATAAAGCTGGTTGAGAGAATGCCAATAGTGTGCAAAGCTGCCATCAAGGAAAAGGTTGTCTGTCTTGAAGAATCTCAAATTGAAAATAGATTTGGATTTGTTTAACACTTTTTTGGTTACTGCATGATTCTGTATGTGTTCTGTCATAGTTGTGATGTCTTCACTATTATTCTACAATGTAGAAAATAGTAAAAAATAAAGAAAAACCCTTGAGTAGATGTGTCCAAACTGTTGACTGGGAGTGTAGATAGAGGACTTTCTACCTGTGCCATTACAGCTCCTTTGACAGCATGGGCAGCGCCATTGAAGCTATCTCCATTTTAAAGTCGACACAAAAATCACCATGTCTTAGCAATGTATCCAATAAATATCTAATGATTTTTGTGAAATACCTGCATTAGGTAAGTCAACTGTGTCATGCAGTCTACAATGCTATTTCCACTCCATACATTGTATCCTAGAATCCTAGCACATTTAGTTGATATCCTGTACTTTAAGTAAATGGGGCTCCTACCCTGTCTGGACACCAAGTTCGGCATTCTTTACCAGCTGTACTGAAGATCACTACTCCCTCCGGCGAGCAGAAGACATTCTAAGACCCAACCAAGGCCAAACAATACATTGTCACGCACCTACATCCAACGGTGGACAGGCGACATAATACTAACTAGCCATTGTGGGCTCATACTGTGACCCTGCACAAGCCGTGCTGACACGGCCAAGGACCCACTAAGGAATTCATATCTTGATTAGAAACGTGCCTCCACCCTGATGACAAAAAAAAGACAATTATTCATCCAGTAACTTAAAGTTATGAACAACGATGGTATGTATAGGGTGACATGTTCTCACAAGGACAATATAGTTTGAATAGTATTTTATTTACAGTACATGCCACAATGAGCTTTTACCAACTAACTGCGGCTGTACAGCCACGTAATAATTAGCCTAGTCGCTACCTAAGGCTAGCCACTGAGCTCTCTTTCCTTAATAGGACACCCTACTAATATACTGTGAGCATGTTTAATACATACAAGGGTATACTCCCAAGGACCATGTATATTTTTCTTTAATATTTGACTGGTTGGTCCGCCCTGGTGCTTGGTGGCGGATGGGTTTGCAGGTTGTATAGCCAAGCGAGCAGTGCAGCTCTGCAGGACAGGTATTAATTCCCAAGCTTGTGCCAGTCAATTTTCAGTGTTCTGGCGTGTTAGGATGTTCAACAGAGGGTTATATTTACACAAACGTTGAATTTTACTGGGTTTGTTTTCCTATTTACTTATTTAATTAAATGTTTTTTGAGTATGTGTGTGTGTGTGTGTGTGTGTGTGTGTGTGTGTGTGTGTGTGTGTGTGTGTGTGTGTGTGTGTGTGTGTGTGTGTGTGTGTGTGTATGCATGTATGTATGTATGTATGTACTGTATGAACAGTTGAAGTCGGAAGTTTACATACACCTTTAGCCAAATACATTTAAACCCAGTTTTTCACAATTCCTGACATTAATTCTAGTGCAAATTCCCTGTCTTAGGTCAGTTAGGATCACTACTTTATTTTAAGAATGTGAAATGTCAGAATAATCGTAAAGATAATTATTTATTTCAGCTTTTATTTCTTTCATCACATTCCCAGTGGGTCAGAAGTTTATACACACACTCAATTAGAATTTGGTAGCTTTGCCTTTAAATTGTTTAACTTGGGTCAAATGTTTCGGGGAGCCTTCATCAAGCTTCCCACAATAAGTTGGGTGAATTTTGGTCCATTCCTCCATGACAGAGCTGGTGTAACTGAATCAGGTTTCTAGGTCTCCTTGCTCGCACACGCTTTATCAGTTCTGCCCACACATTTTCTATAGGATTGAGGTCAGGGCTTTGTGATGGCCACTCCAATACCTTGACTTTGTTTTCCTTAAGCCATTTTGCCACAACTTTGGAAGTATGCTTGGGGTCAATGTCCATTTGGAAGACCCAAGCTTTAACTTCCTGACTGATGTCTTGAGATGTTGCTTCAATATATCCACATAATTTTCCACTCCTCATGATGCCATCTACTTTGGGAAGTGCACCAGTCCCTCCTGCAGCAAAGCAACCCCACAACATGATGCTGCCACCCCCGTGCTTCACTGTTGGGATGGTGTTCTTCGGCTTGCAAGCCTCCCTCTTTTTACTCCAAACGTTGCGTTTGGTGGTCATTATGGCCAAATTGTTTCATCAGACCAGAGGACATTTCTCCAAAAAGTATGATCTTTGTCCCCATGTGCAGTTGCAAACCATAGTCAGGCTTATTTTATGGCAGTTTTGGAGCAGTGGCTTCTTACTTGCTGAGTGGCCTTTCAGGTTATGTCAATATCGGACTTGTTTAACTGTGGATATAGATACTTTTGTACCTGTTTCCTCCAGCATCTTCACAAGGTCCTTTGCTGTTGTTCTGGGATTGATTTGCACTTTTCGCACCAAAGTATGTTCATCTCTAGGAGACAGAACGCGTCTCCTTCCTGAGTGGTTTGACGGCCATGGTGTTTATACTTGCTTACTATTGTTTGTACAGATGAACGTGGTACCTTCAGGCGTTTGGAAATTGTTCCGAAGGATGAACCAGACTTGTGGAGGTCTACTTTTTTTTCTGAGGTCTTGGCTGATTTATTTTGATTTTCGCATGATGTCAAGCAAAGAGGCACTGAGTTTGAAAGTAGGCCTTGAAATATATCCACCTCCAATTGATATAATTTTAGCATGGCACAATCTGTGGAATTGCTGGAAATGTGTTGTAAAATTGCAAAATTTTCTCTCTGACCCAAAATGTGTAGAACTGAAAAGAAAACTTGCTTTAAAGCTGCAATATGTAATTTTTGGGGCGAACCAATAAAATTAGCATAGAAATGTGTTATACATCTGTCATTCTCATTGGATGCAAGTTTAAGAGGCAGTAGATCTGCAAAATGTCACTTTTTGGGCGACCTGACAGAATTCATATAGAAATGTTTTACAGATACGTAATTCTAAATGAACGGAAGTTTAAGAGAAGGTAGATCTGTTCTATGTGCGTTATTTCTATGCTTTAGTTTTTGCGACTTTTACTTTCTAAAATACAATATTTTTTCTTATGGAAGAAAATTCACAGCGGTTTAGATGGTAAAATGATTTTCTACACAATTGTTGGAGGAATTTAATTCCTATAAGTTCATTAACCAATTCAATTTTAACAAAGCAAAACACTTTGTCCGTTTCTAAGAATTTGTAAGTTTCTTATTTGCATAAAATAGACAAAGATCAGTCTCAATACTAATCAATAGCGTTTATTCCCGAGAGCTCTGGTCATAATACCATGTAGATTGGTTCATATACCTCACATTTCGTCATAAATGTCCCTCCTCTCAGATACAATGGCAATATAGTTCACAAGCCTTCTCACATTGTCTGCCACCTGTTAAACAATCTACTACAAGCCCAAGGTCTCTCCCCTCCCTGGGTGGGGACAGAATGTCCTGTAAGGAACACAGTATTCCAGCCGGTCTGACGATAGCTCCATTCGTTTTTACTAAGGAACAGAAAGTCCTTGTTCTAATTCTTGACTAAAACTACACACCTTATATTTAGTATTATGATTATAATAAGATTCATACATTCATACAGTAACAGAGTAGTATTCTGTTTAGTTATAATTCTAAGCTAAATGTATACATAATTTAGTCATTATTCATAAAAATCCCATAACAACAATACTCGCTTATTTTGTCACATGTTATGACTTGCTCACTCACACAACCTGTGCAACCAGTCCCTTTGTGATCAGGTTAACGTTAATTGTCATGAATCTTGCCCTCAAGGCAGAACTGAGCGATTTGCGCTAGATGTCCCTGCTGCAAAGTCCAAAGAGTTTGGCTATATCTAAAAATGAATGGAAAAAAAGTGCTTTAAGGTTCGGCATTAAATTTAGCAGTGAGGTTAAGGTTAGGTTTACGGTTAGGGTTAGGTTTCAAATCTTTATTTTATGACTTTATGACTATTTTATGATTATGACTTTTATGCCCAGCTGCCTCCAGGGCAAGATTCACGACAAGAAATGCTAACCAGACCCCCTTTGATTTCACAGGAAATGAAACATAGAGAATCCATTTGCAGAAGTGCAGTTTCCATTACATTAGCAACTACTTCCACCCCTGTGGCTCGATAAACTGTATAATTTCATAAGGGTTGTTAAAGAACCACGACCACGACACAGCAAGACACAAGAGGTAAGACGTTTGAGAATCAGAATGTCATCTCTGGAAACGCCTAATTAACTATTGTCCTCAGTGATGCATAAACAATACTGTTTGATTGTAGTAGATATACTTGATAGTCTCTTGTACACATACATTTACTTTATGTATTGAAAATGGACTGCGTTAAAAATCAACTAAATGTGATATGATTTCCTATCAATACAATGTATGGAGTGGAATAGCACAGTGCATTGTAGACTGTATGACTCAGTTGTCTTATTGAACGCAGGTATTTGACATGAAGCAGTAGATTTTTAGCAGATACAGCACTACATGTGTTTTTGTGTAGAATATAATGATGCTACTTTAGTACAAAAAAATGTATTGTAATTGTCATTCAGCTAAATGTATTGTATAAGCTAAAACTCAGCTAAACATGTATTGTATCAGCTAAAACTCAGCTAAACATGTATTGTATCAGCTAAAACTCAGCTAAACATGTATTGCATCAGCTAAAACTAATAATGGTGGTTGTTATTGTTGGGGAAGATGGTATAATATATAACGCTAACTTTAGACATTAAAGCTTTATGCCAATGGTGTTGCTCATGGACGTTGTGAGGTGGGCATATTTCACCATGAAACACTG
>NC_092159.1:58297078-58502009 GCF_045791955.1 Oncorhynchus clarkii lewisi | reverse complement strand
CAAAGCATATTTAGATCTATTATTTAAAAACAATTATTCATAAAATACTGTAAAATGTATGATATTTTATTCATATCGCCCAGCCCTCGTCTGACAGTAGACTAGTTGGTTTGATAGGAGAATAGGAACACCGTGTACTAGCTTTACAGTAGACTACAATAGATCCAATTGTCATAATCATTTTGATAGGATAATAACGAAAACACCTTATTTTTAAGTGCTAGGGATAGAGGTGAAGGGAAGGAAGGCAGCAGGCAAAAAAGACACTACATGCTTCCAAGGCAAAGCCCAGGGAAAGTAGCTGTATGGCTGATAGACTATAAATAGGGCCATGTGTTTTGGTTGACCATGTCACATGACCTGGATTTTGACCTTTATTTTAAGCATTTTCCAGAACTTAGAATTAGACCAAAAATGTAGACAATTGTCTGAGGATGGTGCTGGACCATATGACATAAAAAGAAACGGATACAGTTTGATGAAACAGCTTTAAAAAATATATATATCTTTTTTTAAAGTTGAACTACGTGACATGATTAACCAAAAGACAGGGCCCTAACTATAAAGACTACTAAACTATGATTTGGCCTATTATCCAGTGTCGCGCCATCTGTGTGAGCCAGTGCTTACTTGCACCAGAGCTTTAAAAACAGACGCAACATACTGTTACACCTGCGACAAAGACCCACCATCAATCGGAGACTGGCAAATTTATCCACAAGACGTTTACAAATCAGAGACAGTGTCTTTGTTTTAAAATCGGACACAAACCTCTCTCGCAGTTGTCAGTACTGGCTTGCCCAGACAGCGCTGTAGTGGCTAACATGCTGACCAGACTGGACGTGTCATGTGTGAGCGTTGCATAAATGTACACATGCATTCAATCATTGCACCCACACTGCTCGCGAGCGTCTGTGTAGCCAGGCGCTAAAATAGAAATTGGTTGTAATTGTGACGCTCAACGCGCTTCAAGTCCTGCCTCTACCATCTCCTCATTGGTTTTTAGGAGCATATACCCACATGGGTGACTGAAAGATTAACTGAGGTCCACACTCCAGTTGGTTGTGGTAATGCAGCTTAAAGTTGGTTACCAACCGCAATATAAAGTCCAAAGAACAAAAAGAAGCCTGAAGGAAAGATGACTAGAAATTAATTTGGTCTACCGTTTTATCGGTGGATTATTGTTGGAGTAGAGGACCTTGTGCATTTCAGGTAAAATAACAACCCAATATTTATATCCCAGGACAAATTAGCTAGCAATAGCAAGATAGCTAAATTGCCATACAAGTTGAATGCTTTTCGAACAGTCCCCAAATTAATATAATTGGTTTAGAGTTTGTTTAGCTATTTCAACCTGCATGTCCTGATCGCATCAGGTGTCGGTGTATAAAATCAACTTGCACGCGTGCAGTCTGGTCAGCAAGTAAGCGGCTACTGAGCCATTCACGGTGCCTCTAGTCTCACCTTCTTGGCCGACAGGGCCAATTTCTTGGCGGGTGGGGGAGACGTGGTGCCGGTGGGTGAAGATGTGATGTTGTTGAGGGCCAGGGGTTTTAGCTTGACTGTCTTCTGCTCCTCCGTGCCCACGCGCTCCACACTCTTGGCAGGGGAGGCCATGCCGTTCGAGACATTCCTAGGGGGGGTGGACGTCCCACCAACCGGCGCACTTTTGGTACCCATGGAATCCTGGACGACAATAGCAAGCATTTGGTTCTGATGAATAACGTGACCAGAAACCAATGACACACAGACAAACTGACCATCTGTATGGTAAATCCAGTATAACGTTAACATGACTGGGCTAAAGAATAAATGGGATATATTACATTCTGTGAGGGAGTGAGGGAAGCGCATGTAAATAAGACAACGTGTATGTTTGAGATATGCACATTTTCATCCTGTATGTGACTGCAATTATATAAGGGTACATTTGTGCAGTTATAGTAGACAGACTGCCCATCCAATAAAATTCATAATATATTAGAACTAGTGCTGTACCTTTGAGTCGGAGGTGTCTGCCGAGGAGGAGTCTGACAGGGACTTGAGTGAGGTAGATGCGGCCAGGCCCCTGGCCCCTTGGTTCCCGTGCCTCCGGTCTCCGCCGTCCGACCTGCCGGCCACACCGTTGGAGGGGGCGGGGGTGCTGCTGCGCGCCTGGGGCTGCTGAGGAGGACAGGGCTTCTTCAGCTTCTTGAAGGGCTCCTCGATCAGCATGGGTCCACTGGGTATCCTGGTGGGTGCGTGGGAGGAGGACGACGTCCCGTTGGACATCTTGTTGGGCTGCTGGGAGATGTTGGCGCCGTTCCTAGACACAGGTATGCCCAGGCCGCCCTCTACGGACTGAATCTTACGCAGCTGAAAAGGGTCCAGTTTCTGCAATGAAAGAGACATGTTTCAGTGACCAAGCCTTGAGACAACACCCCATACAAGACATCCAGGAGGCGATACAAAGTCCCTAGGTTCAGAACAAAGAGGTAGAGCCAGCTTCATCTCATCAGCCATCAAATCACATTTTATTTGTCACCTACACCAAACAAAACAGGTATAGACCTTAGTGAAATGCTTATTTACCATGCTTGGGGCGGCAGGGTAGCCTAGTGGTTAGAGCGTTGGACTAGTAACCGGAAGGTTGCGAGTTCAAACCCCCGAGCTGACAAGGTACAAATCTGTCGTTCTGCCCCTGAACAGGCAGTTAACCCACTGTTCCCAGGCCGTCATTGAAAATAAGAATTTGTTCTTAACTGACTTGCCTGGTTAAATAAAGGTAAAATAAAATAAAAAAAATAAACATCAAGCTACTGAACAGTGGTATAATGTATATTACATCTTATCAGCCATCAGGCTACTGAACAGTGGTATAATGTATATTACATCTTATCAGCCATCAGGCTACTGAACAGTGGTATAATGTATATTATTAACTGGGTGGTACGAGCCCTGAATGCTGATTGGCTGACAGCTGTGGTATATCGGACAGTATACCACAGGTATAAAAAAACGTGTATTTTT
Organism: Oncorhynchus clarkii lewisi; assembly: GCF_045791955.1. Taxonomy (NCBI): domain Eukaryota; kingdom Metazoa; phylum Chordata; class Actinopteri; order Salmoniformes; family Salmonidae; genus Oncorhynchus; species Oncorhynchus clarkii. The sequence goes on along the minus strand of NC_092159.1, from coordinate 58,499,000 downwards.
TTACTGCTCTAATTACATTGGTAACCAGTTTATAATAGCAATAAGGCACCTCGGGTTTGTGGTATATGGCCAATATACCACGGCTAAGGGCTGTGTCCAGGCACTCCACGATGCGTCGTGCATAAGAACAGCCCTTAGCCGTGGTATATTAGCCATATACACACGCCCAAGCCTCACACGCCCCCAAGCCTTAACACTTAATTATAGTGTAAGGCCAGCTTCATCTCATCAGCCATCAGGCTACTGAACAGTGGTATATTACATTGTGTAAGGACAGTATAGTTAATATGTCCTTATTTGAACCGTTCTGTATTGTATTGATTTCCATGCAAATGGACAATAAAAGTATCACATCGAAGGCAGCAAGTCTATTCATACCGTATTGCTTTCAAACATTCTGATGACGGACCGTTCTGCCAGCCTGTCCCATACCTTGGTGACCTGCGGAGAGGACAGGGGTCTGTTGAGGTTGGTCTTCCTGAACTGCTCTGACGTCGCTACGTTCTTCCCCATTCCCTGCTTGGTGATCTGGCCATCCACGTTCTTCTTGGTCTCTGGGATCCTAATGGGCAAAGAGCAGATATGGTCAATGTGTATGGTTCCTAGCTACTACTGCAATCAGTCGCTAGTAACCATCAGACCAGCAATAGATACTTGATCTAGCTTGTCGTGTAGAACGGAACAGTTCTAACAGTTGGTAGATCATGGCGCTTGCAACACCAGGGTTGTTGGTTTGATTCCCACGGGGGACCAGCTACTGTAAGTTGCTCTAGATAAGAGCATCTGCTAAATGACTCAAATGTCATGTAAAACATAACAGAGTAAACTCTTAAGATAAACACTTCCAGGGCTCACTTGAAAAAGGTCTCAATGTAAAAGGCATTTGAACTTGTCAGACATCTGTATTGGACCCGGGTCTGGTAACTATATAAGGTCTCAATGTAAAAGGCATTTGAACTTGTCAGACATCTGTATTGGACCCGGGTCTGATAACTATATAAGGTCTCAATGTAAAAGGCATTTGAACTTGTCAGACATCTGTATTGGACCCGGGTCTGGTAACTATATAAGGTCTCAATGTAAAAGGCATTTGAACTTGTCAGACATTGTATTGGACCCGGGTCTGATAACTATATAAGGTCTCAATGTAAAAGGCATTTGAACTTGTCAGACATCTGTATTGGACCCGGGTCTGGTAACTATATTGTTAACGTCTTACCTCAGGTAGAATAGAACGTAGGCTTGCTGATTCAGGACTACTTTGATGTTACTGGAATGGACCATGGAGTCATTCATCTGGTACCATTGCCCGTTGCTGGCCTGTGAAGACAACAGAAATATGAATGGGCTTTTCGAAATAAAGTGAAGGGACATGCCACAGTAGAGACTAAACACAGATTAACAGGACAACAAACATACCGTTCTGATAGAACAGTGACAGTGAAAATCCTTCTCAAATGTTCCGTCTCAGGCCTACCATCAATGTCCTTACCTTGACATAGCAGTAGTAGTGGCCAGCATGACAGCTGTACCCAGAATGCACCAGGACAGCATAGAGGCCATACATGACCGGGTCCCCTGTGCTCTGAGACATGTAGGGGCGGATGTTCAGGAACTCTGGGTAGCCAACGTCCTAACAAAAACACAGGCGAGATAAGCATCAGGGGCATGTTCAGTAGGGAGCAAATTTTTATTTATTTTTTTTTAAATGGGGAGGAACTTCCTGAATTTTTCAAAAAAATATATATAATAATTGCAAAGTGTTTTGCAATGGTGCCCTACGGACTACGACCCAGTTAGGGTGAGAACTGTTGCGCTGAAACAGCATTTTTAAACAGAGTAATGACTATTTTTGCGAGAGGTTTACCTTGGTGATTTTTCCTCCACTGAAGTTGGCAAACCTCTTGAGAGACAGGGTCAGAACATTGGACGTTCGGTGGACTGTGAATCGCTTTGTTGCCGGAACTTTCTTCTTACACCTGATAAAGTGTAAGTGTGTTGTTTATAAAACGTCTATAACACTAATGTGGGCCTTGTGTACGTCTACAATATCAGTGTGTTAGAAGTTACATCATCATTACTCAGAACTTACTTGGCACACATGTAGGCGTTCTCTCCACTCAACACGTCGGGCTTGACAAAGAGCTCCAGGGCTCGGACGATATTTGCTGCTTGCTGAAAAGGACAGACGGAAGACCACTCAACACAGGCATGAAACCAAAAAGGAATTCAGCTGATGACTTTGGGACAGCAAACACACATCAATTAACTCTTTATTCTGGCCGAGGGATAAATCAATAGGACCACCGATCTGACAAGAATTTATAAGTACCATTCTTCCTAGGTTTCTGCCTAGGGACTTTTTCCTAGCCAATGTGCTTCTACATCTGCATTGCTTGCTCTTTGGGGTTTTAGGCTGGGTATCTGGATAAATGTGATTGATTGATTAGATCTGTGCTTGTGAGTATTCAAGGACAGGAGGAAGATACTTTTAAAGTAAACAAGAGACTTACTCGAATCTCCACAGCAATGTCCAAGTAAGGGTCGTAAGTGTCTGACACACTTTTGCAAATGGAACACTTAACTGAAAGAGAAAAATATAGAATTAATCCACTAAGGCAATTTGTCAATATGCCTTAAAAAGTAGTTTATCGACGTAGCAGGGTTGGGATCAATTCATTTTGAATTCCAGTCAGATCAGAAAGTACAAATTACAGTTCCAAGAGAATTGGAATTTCAGTGTAGTTCCTGAATTGAAATGGAATTGACCAACTGTGCAATACAGTAGACTGAAAGCTGTACCTCGCGACCTGAGGTAACCGCCAAATATCTGGTGGACCAATGTGGTGGCCTGTGTCGTCCGGTCTAACCTACGACCCAGAGAGAGAAATATATTAAAAAAAGACAAAGAATCATCCAAAAATGACAGATTGAGGCTTTCTGAACACCCACATTCAATTCAATCCACATTTCATTGAGGTATAATTAATGTCCTTCACTCGATGACTTGACAAACTTACTTGGGGTAGCTGTTCAGACAGGCTTTCTGCATGGCATCGATGGTGTAGCGTAAGAATTCATGGGCGTCTTCCTGGCTACCGAACCGAAAGTGCCTGGCAATTTCTGCAAGAGCAAAAAAGAAACACCTTGTTAGATTAATAGCAAAAGCCTCAACTCCATCCCTTATGGCTTAATGGGAAACTATCTAGAGCACACAAACCCAGCATGCCCAACCCAACCTTCTTCCTGTGTTTTTGTCTCCGATGTGGGTTGGACGTTGTTTGTAACTAATGGGCTGTGAGGTGAAAATACATTACTGTCCTCAGTGGGGGAAATGACCTGTCCATTATCAGCAGGCATACAGCATGAGACCACTCTGAGGCATTAAGCCATTCAAATGGGTATCATCATTTTAAATGGAGGGAGAAACAGAGACCTAAACACACTCCACAACCTGATAGTCTCCTCTTAAAGGAAAGGTTCATCCATTTTAAATGGAGGGAGAAACAGAGACCTAAACACACTCCACAACCTGCTAGTGTCCTCTTAAAAGGGAAGGTTCATCCATTTTGAATGTTCTATTGTTTTCGTGCATCTCTGAGTGATGTTCTATCAATTCCCCTGGTCATTTCATGTGTATCTGCGTTATTGGAATTTAAGCAGGCAGAAATCCAGCCTGTATGATGTAGCACTGTGATGAAGTAGCTCTCACTACACTGGAAGTTATTAGGAATAGGACTTCAAGATGATCAAACATGTCAGATTTCAATACTGGCCAATGTCGTAACTCAAGAGGATGTCTTCTCTGGAATGAGCCATTAATCATATTTTTGTGATATTCCTACCTGGAGAAATGTGTCATTTCATGTAGGATCTAGCGCACGTCATAATAGTCTGCCTCTTTAGTCCAGAGTGCATGGTGCCGGCGTCAGAGATATTATACAAAGGAGATAGGAATCCAATGAAAGACGGAATATATATATATATAAAACCCCACCCAGCAGACATGTTCACGATGTCATGCTGCGTCACGTGGTTGCTAAGCTAATCGTCACGCAATCCCTTCTCAAAGTCAGTGTAAATGTCGAGAAACGTGCCTTTTTTCCTCCAAACTACATAACGCCATGATTCAAAAGCTATACAATATTACAAATAGCAAGTTAATCTTACGTCTAGGAAAAGATTTGCAATGTAGTTCTTGTTGACAAATTTGTGCTAATGTTGGGTTGCGCCCTATAGACTCCCCTTCACTCCTTGGAGAACGCAGCTTGTCCCAGAATAGCCCAGAATGCACCGTGCTTGACATGCTTCAGCAACATTTCCCATCTCCTTAAAAGTATATACGTCGTTGCAAATGTCAGACTCCACTCTGAGGCACATTGATGTGCAGGTTAAATGGATAATGGAGTTTAAGGCGATTTTACAGCTAACTAGCTACGTGACATGCTGATATTGTCGTTGGTATTATTGTGTGTAGCTACGTTTGTTTGCTAGCTAGCTAGCCCATAGAGAGAATCGCGGATTTTGTATTCAACTGCAATAGATATCCAAAAGGACTTTCCATGTTGCTATCAACCTTCTTATAAACGCCAAAATGAAACATTTGTTCAAAGAATTGTTCTCAGTGTTATTTAACACTGTATATTAAAGGAATGAGTGTTTTTTCCTTTAACAGGAGGGAGAACCAGTCTACAGTCTCCTCTTAACAGATAGAGGGGGAAGGAGACACCACAAACAAGAGTGAAAAGGAGGAAATGGTGGGTGTGAGGAGAGCAAGAGGCTGACTGGTGAGAGGGAGCGAAAGAGGCGAGGGAGAGAACGTCTGAAATCTTATAGCCAGGAGACAGAGGAAGCTAAAGGAAAATCAACCATCTCAGCAGAGCAGACTGTTGATAAATTGTAAGCATTTCTGTGGGTTTGTGCTAATGCTGCTACCCTGCTACTCCTAGCCTGCAGTCACAAGGAGACAGAGAGGGCATCGTAGAGAGAGAGCACCGGATGGGGGGAGAGGGTATTGCAGCAATTGGGAAGGAAAAATTCAGGACGTAAGAAGACGCGGACAGTACCAAGAGAACAGAAAGGTGATCCCTGGGGACAACGCCTCTCTGACACAGGCCCATCGCAGGGCTGTTCAATGTCACTCCAAGGGGGCCAAAACACTTCTAGTTTTCATCCTCTCCTAATATGGGAGGAATTCAGAAATGATACACAAGGTAGGAACAAAACCCGGAAGTGTTTTTGCCTTCCAGGAGCGGAATAGCCCTTCACTAGAGGACTCTACTACTGAACACACCATAAGGTATCCACAGTAAGGTGCCGGAAGAACACACTCCAAGTCTCCGCAAACTTAAACCAATAAAGAAGATCAGTCATTTCCTGTGCCAAACTTAGATTATATTACTGACATTAGCAGTGATCCGAGCATGTGTGGCTTCAGATCAGGCTGAACTCACGATCCCTTCCCCCTCTATATAACAGTGTGGTGGTTGTACCATCCCTCCCTCTCTCTACATAACAGTGTGGTGGTTGTACCATCCCTCCTCCCCTCTCTCTATATAACAGTGTGGTGGTTGTACCATCCCTCCCCTCTCTCTATATAACAGTATGGTGGTTGTACCATCCCTCCCCTCTATATATAACAGTGTGGTGGTTGTACCATCCCTCCTCCCCTCTCTATATAACAGTGTGGTGGTTGTACCATCCCTCCCCTCTCTCTATATAACAGTATGGTGGTTGTACCATCCCTCCCCTCTATATATAACAGTGTGGTGGTTGTACCATCCCTCCTCCCCTCTATATATAACAGTGTGGTGGTTGTACCATCCCTCCTCCCCTCTCTATATAACAGTGTGGTGGTTGTACCATCCCTCCCCTCTCTCTATATAACAGTGTGGTGGTTGTACCATCCCTCCCCTCTCTCTATATAACAGTGTGGTGGTTGTACCATCCCTCCCCTCTCTATATAACAGTGTGGTGGTTGTACCATCCCTCCCCTCTCTATATAACAGTGTGGTGGTTGTACCATCCCCCCCCTCTCTATATAACAGTGTGGTGGTTGTACCATCCCTCCCCTCTCTATATAACAGTGTGGTGTTTGTACCATCCCTCCTCCCCTCTCTATATAACAGTGTGGTGTTTGTACCATCCCTCCTCCCCTCTATATATAACAGTCACAGCCTCACTAAGGCACTGCAGTCACAGTGACACTTCCAACCAGCGTTATATCATCACCTTATGCATACTGCTACCGAGTCTCCAGGGTGTTCTCTGGCACAATGCACCATCTACGGGACGATTATATATTATAATCGATGTATGGGTAAATAACAAGTGAAAAACACGCAGTACATAATACTAAATCAGATTTCTTTGGTTCTCATTTCATTAGCTAGGTTTCCATCCAACTAGTGAGATTCTTACGCAACAATAAAAATCTGCATATAAACAAAATGCTGCACTACATCACCAAAGATGTTTCCATCAAATGTACTTGTTGTGGATAAAAGGCTGTGCGTGGTGACGTAGTGCAACATTTCCACAGACAGTTAAAGGAGAAGTTTACATAAACTGAGTTTAAATGTATTTGGCTAAGGTGTTTCACAATTCCTGACAGGGAATTTTTTACTAGGATTAAATGTCTTCAGTCAGTTAGGATCACCACTCTATTTTAAGAATGTGAAATGTTAAAAAAAAAAATAGGTGAGAATGATATATTTCAGCCTTCATTTCTTTCATCACATTCCCAGTGGGTCAGAAGTTTACATACAATCAATTAGTATTTGGTAGCATTGCCTTTAAATTGTTTAACTTTAGTCTAACGTTTTGGGTAGCCTTCCACAAGCTAGCCTTCCCACAATAAGTTAGGAGGAATGGGCCAAAATTCAACTGACAGTAACTGAGTCAGGTTTGTAAGCCTCCTTGCTCGCACATGCTTTTTCAGTTCTGCCCACAAATTTTCTATAGGATTGAGGTCAGGGCTTTGTGATGGTCACTCCAATACCTTGACTTTGTTGTCCTTAAGCCATTTTGCCACAACTTTGTAAGTATACTTGGGGTCATTGTCCATTTGGAAGACCCATTTGCGGTCAAGCTTTAACTGATGTCTTGAGATGTTGCTTTATTTTATGCACAATTTTCCTGCCTCATGATGCCATCTATTTTGTGAAGTGCACCAGACCCTCCTGCAGCAAAGCACCCCCACAGCATGATGCTGCCACCCCCGTGTTTCACGGTTGGGATGGTGTTCAGCTTGCAAGCATCCCCCTTTTTCCTCCAACGATGGTCATTATGGCCAAACAGTTATATTCTTGTGTCATCAGACCAGAGGACATTTCTCCAAAAAGTACAATCTTTGTCCCCATGTGCGGTTGCAAACCGTAGTCTGGCTTTTTTAATGGCGGTTTTGGAGCAGTGGCTTCTTCCTTGCTGAGCGGCCTTTCAGGTTATGTTGATATAGGACTTGATTTACTGTGGATATAGATATTTTTGTACCCGTTTCCTCCAGCATCTACACAAGGTCCTTTGCTGTTGTTCTGGGATTGATTCGCACCTTTCTCACCAAAATACGTTCATCACTAGGAGACAGAACGCCTCTCCTTCCTTAGCGGTATGACAGCTGCGTGGTCCCATGGTGTTCATACTTGCGTACTATTGTTTGTACAGATGAATGTGGTACCTTCAGGCATTTGGAAACTGCTCCCAAAGATGAATCAATATATTTTTCTGAAGTCTTGGCTGATTTCTTTTGATTTTCCCATGATGTCAAGCAAAGAGGCATTACGTTTGAAGGTAGGCCTTGAAATACATCCACAGGTACACCTCCAATTGACTCAAATGATGTCAATTAGCCTATCAGAAGCTTCTAAAGCCATGACATAATTTTCTGGAATTCTCCAAGCTGTTTAAATCACAGTCAACTTAGTGTATGTAAACTTCTAACACACTGGAATTGTGATACTTTGAATTATAAGTTAAATAATCTGTCTGTAAACAATTGTTGGAAAAATGACTTGTGTCATGCAAAGTAGATGTCCTAACAGACTAGCTAAAACTATAGTTTGTTAACAAGAAATTTGTGGAGTGGTTGAAAAAGGAGTTAATGACTCCAACCTAAGTGTATGTAAACTTCCAACTTCAACTGTACCAAATAAATACGAGTTAAATGGGTTTCCATCGCATATTTCACTCTACTGACAATTGTCACTAAAGATACATATACACATACTGAAGTGAGCCCACTCTGGTCTTGGCACATGAGCACTAGACAACAGCTCACAGTCATAGATACAGTGAGGGTATAGCCTACATTATGATTATTATGACTAGAGAGAGATCATTTTTAAATTGTCTAACGGCAGTCAAGCATCGATCATGACCAGAAAAAGACCCTGGATATTTGTTGGAAAGGAGGATCAAGTTCAACACCTTGTACTTTCACCACCCTGTGAAGTTCATCACTTATTTCATCTGTAGTAAACTACGGTTTCCTGAGTCGTAGTGGGAAGACTACACAACATGTCATCATGTGACTCCAATATGATGTTATTATAGCAATATTGGCACATAAAAGCATTTCCATTACTCACATAATTCATCTTAGACATAAAACCATCCCCACCGTGTCTAGCGTATTTTGTTTAGTGACATTTGCTGTTTCCATCTGGCCCGTTGGGACATTTGCCCCCCCCCCACGTACTTTAATCTCAAAAGGGACGGATGGAAACCTGGTTAGTGTTTCTGAAACTAAACTGAAATCAAGAATATAACAGCCAATCAATATCATGTACCTTGCAGGACAACAAAAACTGCAATGCTGCTAGAAACAAGCTTCCACTACAACTCTGAAAAACCAACGCCAACTCAAGATGGAAACAGCTAAACAAGAAGCACACTACTTACTTTTTAGGTCTCGGATGAAGGAGACAGGCTTGATGGCATTTCCTGTGTTGGCAAAGGCTTGGATGATGTGGTTCTGCATTATACAAATCATACAGAAACCCGACTGGTGACCTGAAATGCACAGGAATAGAATAATGAGGTGAAGTCACCGTCATTACCCCCACCAGACTGGCCAAGTCACCGTCATTACCCCCACCAGACTGGCCAGGTCACCGTCATTACCCCCACCAGACTGGCCAAGTCACCGTCATTACCCCCACCAGACTGGCCAAGTCACCGTCATTACCCCCACCAGACTGGTCAAGTCACCATCATTACCCCCACCAGACTGGCCATGTCACCGTCATTACCCCCACCAGACTGGCCAAGTCACCGTCATTACCCCCAACAGACTGGCCAAGTCACCGTCATTACCCCAACAGACTGGCCAAGTCAAGTTACCGTCATTACACCAACAAACTGAGGAAGTCATTTGACTTCCAGCACAACAGTTTTCTTAAACATATGTTCGTTGCTTATTGTGTGTGTCAGATGTTGGCTGTTTGGCTTATGACATAATATGAATCAATTTCTTATATTGTGAATGCACACAAACCCATTGTTTTTAAGCAAACAATATGCTTTTAGAAACATTTCAGTTGAATGCATTCAGTTGTACAACTGACTAGTCATCCCCTTTTACTCATGGGAGTAGAGCTGTTGGACATGTGCCCCTTCCCATCCAACCTTTGGGGTCATTTCTAGACAATATGTTTGTCCATTTAGGGGACCTGTTTAGTCTCAAAAACTAGAAGCAAAAGATTTGTATTGACCCATTTAATGTTTTTGCACTACAACGCCTATATTGTGCCATTCAAAAAGGTATGTAACCAGAGGTCAACTGAACTACTCACAGGCACGACTGTGCTCCTTGGAGAGGAGATAGTTTGCCAGGGGCGGTGTGTAGGTGAGACACTGCACAGTGGAGTTAAGGAAGCAGGTGTTGCCCAGGTTGTGGAGGCCGGCTCCCACCCGGTAGACACGCTCCCAGCGCATGGAGAGTCTGTTCCCAGGGAAGAGCATCTTCTGCGGGGCGGGGATCCCATCACTCTGGCCCCCACACTGGTTGTCTGAAACTGGTGGATGGAGGAGTGAGATTAATTACAGAAATTGCATGGATAATTCAGAAAAGCCATTGAGAATAGTTCAGCAGACAAACTCAACAATTCAGCCAAACTCGATCACGTCGCCAAAAACCCAGTAGAGAGAAACACTCATGGTGAATTGAGCTGTTCTTCAATACCACCAAAAAGGTTAAGACAGTGGGGGTGATTAAGAATAGCGACGTGTGTTAATTCTGTGGCAGTGAAAACTAGATTTAACAAACCTCTTGAATGGCTCAGAGAGGGTACATTTCTCAGTCAACGGCCTTACCTTGCCTCTTGATCTGAGCGGGCTCTGTGCTGGCCCTCTGACCCGACGTGGCCCCCTCACTGCCGCGGGGGTTGAGGATCACATATTTGGTCTTGAGACTGTCCAGCTGATAGGAGAAGCCTTTGCTGGCCGGCTCAAACTCAATCTTCTGCAGCAGGACCTTCTTGGCCGAGGAGGCCAGCAGCTTATTGAGGTCACTATCGTCACCCGCCGAGGAGTCCTTCCGGCCGGGCTTCAGGGCCTCCTTGAGCTTGTCCACTATAGGCATCGTTTGAGCATCACTGTGGATGAGACAGAGGGTGGGATTCAGGAATCACCTTTGCTTACATGTACCAAGGAATTTGACCTGGTGAAATGGTACTGACAAGAAGAACACAGAAAAACGTATGAAGACATAATCCACACAAGCCTACAGTATAGATAAAACAAAATCAGAACAATTACACACAATAAGGCCAGTTTGAGACTAGTCAATTAAATCACATAGGAACAAACACTAAATTCCACAGTGTATATTGATGTTTTTCAGCATGCCTAGGAATAAAAGTCATGATACCATAACAATAATACACCTGGGAAATCTTACTGAGCAGCAATTGGTCTCAACCTTGTGTAGCACATCCACAAGAGCCAGTCCACAGTACAGCACTGCAGTGTCATCGTTCCCTCAGAGAGAGAGGCTACTGTAGCAGTGAATGTCTATTTCCTGTCAGTGATTCCTAAACTGGCAACCCAGACTGTAAACCCAGACTGTAAACTGGCAACCCAGACTGTAAACCCGGACTGTAAACTGGCAACCAGAATGTAAACCCGGACTGTAAACTGGCAACCCGGGCTGTAAGCATGGAACTAGTGCTTTTCGGCCAGAGAGTGGCATATTATGTGAGCAGCAGCATATTATGGCAAGAGGACTGAGTATCTGAGGAGTCAGGCTGGGATTTGGCAGCCGTCTCGGTTGTTATGCAAGATAGTGGAGGCGGGCATCATGTGTGTGTTCATGCTCGTGCATGTGTGTGTAGCGGGGAGAGACTCGACACAAGCACAACTGCTGTCTACCAGGTCATATACTCATGTTTGGTCTATTCCTACATCAATCAAGACATCGCCATACCAACCAGCAACCACCCAACAGTCCACTGTCACAACAAAGGAAAGACTGGTGTGGTAACAGTCATGCTGTTTGTTACATGTCCTCAGAATGCCTTCAGTTATTCCAAGTGCAATCTGTGTTCTATATGTTTTATTCATTCAGTTGTAACCGTTGATTCTTTTTTCACCTCAGGGCCCAATTTCATAAAGCGTTAGAGAAGGAGTGTTGATCTCAAATAAGTTTGCCTTTCAGATATTCTAGTGAATATGAATACATAGACAGATGGAAGCTGATCCTAGATCAGCACTCTTAGTCAGATGTTTCTGAATACAGGCCAGGTTGGTTATGCTCTAAGAAGAGCTACAGAATTGGTTGTAAAAGACAGGCTATACTGCACATCACTTCTGTACTTAATATGGGACTGAGTAGTGAAATAGGCTAGATACTGGTCCTCTGTAGCTCAGTTGGTAATGCATGGCTCTTAAAAACGCCAGGATAGTGGGGTCGACTCCCAGGAGAAAAATCTACACACGGATGGCTAAGTTGCTTTGGATAAAAGAAGTCTATGGCATATCTCATATCTATACCTACTGTCATACAGTGGGGCAGAAAAGTATTTAGTCAGCCACCAATAGTGCAAGTTCTCCCACTTAAAAAGATGAGGCCTGTAATCATAGGTACACTTCAACTATGAGACAAAATTAGAGAAAAAAAATCCAGAAAATCACATTGTAGGATTTTTTATGAATTTATTTGCAAATTATGGTGGAAAATAAACTTTTGTTATTGACCAAATACTTATCTCAATACTTTGTTATATACCCTTTGTTGGCAATGACAGAGGTCAAACGTTTTCTGTAAGTCTTCACAAGATTTTCACACATTGTTGCTGGTATTTTGGCCCATCTCACGATACATGGCCCCATTCATTCTTTCCTTTACGCGGATCAGTCGTCCTGGTCCCTTTGCAGAAAAACAGCCCCAAAGCATGATGTTTCCACCCCCATGCTTCACAGTAGGTATGGTGTTCTTTGGATGCAACTCAGCATTCTTTGTCCTCCAAATACGACGAGTTGAGTTTTTACCAAAAAGTTATATTTTGGTTTCATCTGACCATATGACATTCTCCCAATCTTCTTCTGGATCATCCAAATGCTCTCTAGCAAACTTCAGACGGGCCTGGACATGTACTGGCTTAAGCAGGGGGACACGTCTGGCACTGCAGGATTTGAGTCCCTGGCGGCGTAGTGTGTTGGTAGGCTTTGTTACTTTGGTCCCAGCTCTCTGCAGGTCATTAACCAGGTCCCCCCCGTGTGGTTCTGGGATTTTTGCTCACTGTTCTTGTGATCATTTTGACCCCACGGGGTGAGATCTTGCGTGGAGCCCCAGATCGAGGGAGATTATCAGTGGTCTTGTATGTCTTCCATTTCCTAATAATTGCTACCACAGTTGATTTCTTCAAACCAAGCTGCTTACCTATTGCAGATCCAGTCTTCCCAGCCTGGTGCTTCTGGTGTCCTTTGACAGCTCTTTGGTCTTGGCCATAGTGGAGTTTGGAGTGTGACTGTTTGAGGTTGTGGACAGGTGTCTTTTATACTGACAAGTTCAAACAGGTGCCATTAATACGGGTAACGAGTGGAGGACAGAGGAGCCTCCTTAAGAAGAAATTACAGGTCTGTGAGAGCCAGAAATCTTGCTTGTTTGTAGGTGACCAAATACTTATTTTCCACCATAACTTGCAAATAAATTCATAAAAAATCCTACAATGTGATTTTCTGGATTTTTTTTTCTCTAATTTTGTCTGTCATAGTTGAAGTGTACCTGTGATGAAAATTACAGGCCTCTCATATTTTTAAGTGGGAGAACTTGCACAATTGGTGGCTGACTAAATACTTTTTTGCCCCACTGTATAGGCAAGACTAGGTCAGCAGGTAGCCTAGTGGTTAGAGCGTTGGGCCAGTAACCGAAAGGTTGCTGGATTGAATCCTCGAGCTGACAGGGTAAAAAATTTAATAATATTCTGCCGTTCTACTCCTGAGCAAGGCAGTTAACCCACTGTTCCCCAGTAGGCCGTAATTGTAAATAATAATTTGTTCTGACTTGCCTAGTGAAATAAAGATTAATATAAATAAATACATGTTTTTTAAGTCTACTCCAAATTGGCTAGCTGGAATAGTCAGCATGAGAATGATTGAATAGGCTACATTCCATTAACTCAAAAGATAAACAAAGGACTGCTACACAAACCTTGCGTCAACTTGATGTACGACCAGCAAACTATAGCGCTATATGTTAGTGATGCACTAGCATGCTGCCATTGAGGGGTTGAAACACACCGGGGAGAGGGAACAGCTCTTGGTCAACAGCACACAGACACAGGATGGACCAGTCACAGAGCAGTGTTCTGTTCAAACCCACACTTGACGGAGAAAAGGGAGGGAGCCTGACTCATCATTAGATCTGGCAGTGACGTAGCTGAGGGAGGAGAGCAGGGGGGCTGCACATGCAGCATCACACGCACAAGGGCAGACTAACCTTCATGTGCTGCTACTGATAGAATTAACAATCACACAGCCCACAGTGAGATGTAAATGGGTGGACCACCTACAGGGATTTTCAGTTTATTCACCAAACCGTTTCTATAGGGGTGCTGTTCTACCCAACCATTAGACCATATAGGTGAGGCTACCACACAGAATGTTATACCACTGTCAGAGACACTGTGGACCCATGACACTACATACGGTTTTAATGACATCACAATCAAGAAAACTTTAGGCTTTTTACTTAGATACTGATACCAGGATTAGTATCACAATAGTCAATACCAAAATGATACCACGGCAACAAAAGGCGTATTAGCCTAAGTCACAGAATGGCACTTCCAGACAGAAACTCAGCTACTTGGCTGTTCAATCACTAGGCATCCTGAGGGCAATAAACACATTTGAACTTTTTCACATCAACATTTTTCAGAGACATCCATGCATGCTTTAATTAAATCAAGTATACAATCAATTTGACTATGACTTCATTTATTTCAATGGTAAATATATTGATAAACTGGTAAAATCAAGATGTAGCCTATTCACAATGCAGGGGAATGCATATTGAATAGGAGTAAGAGAATGCATTGAGTTGAGCTTGTTTTGGCTGATTTCATGGGGCTTCAGATGGCAAACAATATTCCCTTCCCTTCCAATTGGGACTCATTTTATTGTAGTGATAAACAACATCTGCATATAAGTAACTTATTTTATAAAAGTGTGTGCTCGCTCTTTAACCAGTAATGACATCATTCATGTGGCGGGGGGGGGGGGGGGGGGCAGCCCCAGGCCATATCAGAGAGGAAGAGGTGAAGTGAGAGGTCTCACTTTCGCCATAATACGCCCAAGGCATTTCTATGGGAATATTTTGGACCCAAGCTTGTCACCTGCCTTTGGGTCAACGACTCCCGTTGGTAGGGTGGAGACATGAGCATCCCATGATCCATATTCACACAGAGTCCGTTTGCAGAGGCAATAGATCATCTTTCAGAGAGGTGTAAGATCGATTAAGTGAATTAATAAAGTTGTGGTGGCAATCAGATAAAATAAAAACTATTTTTCCATTATGGTTTGCAAACAAAAAAATGCCGACATGCAAACAGCAAACTACTGCCTTTATAAGTGTGCACATTATTATTAGCAAAATATCGGTTGCACATTTTGGGGAATATTCAGAGGTGGAAACTTTGTGGGAATTTACAGAAATATATGCAAACTAATATTAATTTAAATATGTTTTTTTGAATTGGATACTTCCCCTTTGGATATATTTACCATATCACATGGAGACAAACATACACCTTATAAGTAGACAGACAATTGTAAATTATTAAATCCTCCCAATAGAACATTTTAAAAACAATTTAGTTATGAATTGAACTTTAAATGAGTTGACTCTTCACATGGAATGATTTCACTGAAAAAAAAAAGGGAATATTGAATGATCGCCAATGATCCATCGCATCTCCCAGAAAAAAATTCTAAATACATACATATAAAATGATAGTCTAGAAACTAAAGCTTTGGTTGTCTTCCTCTCAGGCTTCCATGTCTTCTCCCTGGACCTCCTCAATGTCCACCTCTTGAACATCAAACTCTCAGGCCTCACCTTCACTTTCCAACCCTGTTGAGGACGGCTCACTGTCAGGCTCAAGTCTCACATTTGCCCAGATGGCCACAAATTTTTCAACCCCTGTATTGGTCATCATGTTGCGTGCTTTGTGTGTGTGTTCCCAGACAAGGACCAGTTGCGCTCTGAGGCAGCTGATATTGGTAGGATTTGGAGGATGATGGAGGCAACAGGGGAAAGAGCCTCAGATCCACAAAGTCCCTTCCACCTGGTGGCTGATAAGATAACCTGGCACAACTACCATTTTGCATCTCCATCCCAAAGCACTTGCTTGGAAGTGTACTTGGCCAGACTGCCAAGAACCTTGCCCTCATCCAGGCCACGGTGGCGAGACAGTAGCGATGACACCATAGGTCTTGTTGATCTCTGCACCAGACAGGATGCTCTTGCAAGCATACTTGGGGTCAAACATGTACACTGCTCCATGTATGGGCTTCAGGCAGAAGTCTTCACGCTTTTTGATGTATTTCAGAAGTGCAGTTTCCTCTGCTTGGAGCGACAGTGAAGTGGGCAGGGCAGTACGGATTTATTCTCTTACATCTGCAAGCAGAGTGAACATCAGACAGGATGGCATTGTCTCCCTCAATCCGTGCAATGGCTACTGCTATAGGTTTCAGGCTACTTAACAACTCTCTCCCAAAATACATAATCCAGGATGATCCTCTTGACGGGGCTATCCATAATCGGCAGACTGATATGGCTATTTCTTGGGGAGACTGTCAAACATAATGACACCACCACCCCAACCAACGGGTGTTGCTGGGCAGCTTCAATGTGGTGCTCTTATTCTTCTCACTTTGCTTGGTGAGGTAGATTGCTGATATAACTTGATGACCCTTCACATACCTAACCATTTCCTTGGATCTCTTGTAGAGTGTATCCATTGTTTTCAGTGCCATGATGTCCTTGAGGAGCAGATTCAATTCATGAGCAGCACAGCCAAAGGGTGTGATGTGAGGGTAGGAGTCCTCCACTTTAGACCAAGCAGCCTTCATTGTCTGTCAACAGTGAAAATACCTTCTGTGGTCCAAGGTCATTGATGACTGACTTCAGCTCATCTGCAATGTAGAGACCGGTGTGTCTGTTGTCCCGTGTATCTGTGCTCTTGTAGAATACTGGTTGAGGAGTGGAGATGTAGTTAATTATTCCTTGCCCACGAACATTTGACTACCAATCAGAGATGATTACATTACAGTCTGCTTTCTCTATGATTTGCTTGACCTTCACTTGAACTCTGTTGAACTCTGCATCCAGCAAATGAGTAGATAAGTAGTCTGGTTGGAGGGGTGTATGCTGGGCGAAGAACATTCATTAATCTCTTCCAAGACACATTGCCTGTGAGCATCAGAGGTGAACTAGTTGCATGCACAGCTCGAGCAAGACATGCAGCAGCATTTCTCTGACTAAGTTCCTCCAATGAGTAAAAAAAAACTTCTGATTCCAGGAGGCCCATGAGCTGTTGCTATTGATAAGGTGTCTGATTCATCATTTTCACCTCAAATAGAAGTAGAGAGACTTTTGTCAGAGGTTGCTTATTGTGAGCGCTGAGGGAACTTAATGCACTTGGCCAGATGATTCTGCATCTTTGTTGCATTCTTTACATATGATTTGGCACAGTATTTGCAAATGTGCACCGCTTTTCCTTCTACATTAGCTGCAGTGAAATGCCTCCACACATCAGATAGTGCGCCCATGGCATTTTCTTGTAAAGATTAGAAAAAGGAATTTAAAAAACAAATACAATTCCATGTACAGATAACTATTTAAGCATTTAGATTAAACTCCTTTGTAAGATAAATGTTTTAAAATGAAACATGTATTGAAACAGGTGAATTAACACTCAGTAGACTCAAGCAAGTTAAAACTAACAAGCAGAAATTATTCATAAGTTAGAAATTATTTAAACACTTTGCTGTAGGCTACAATTTACTAGTTTTTTAAAATGATGTATGTCATAAAATATATTCACCCCACCCAGTATTGTAATCAAAACTTAACAGAAAGCATGTAGTCCTTGGCTCAGATAGTGTAGTAGTGTGGGTTCAATAGCATCTCATTAGTGTGCAAGATCTTCAGAATCAGCTGTACATGTGATGGAAGAACGCAATGCAGAGGGTTGCAATTCCATTGGATTGGGCATAGTTTAACCAAAATATGTCAAGAGACTAGAATTTCCTTACATGTATCCCACAAAAAAGGTTTGCTGTTATAAGCTAACTTTTTGATGAATTTACACAAAACTCCCCAAATTCACCGGAAAGTTTCCAACCCTTTGCAACCCTAGCAAAACAACATCAGAAAAAGAGACTGAGGGGCAAAATACAGACCCTCAAATGGTTGGGATTTGAAGGTGAAAATGTAACATTTAAGCAGCTGCATTCTCTCCACAGCTCTACCAATCTGTCATAATTATGGGTAAATCCTGCCCATTTCTCATCTTAACATCTGATATTAAACCCTACTACTACTATTCTTAAGACCAAAAAACACGTTGTATTCAGAATCTTTTTTACAATACAGACCATTTTAAATTTGTGGCTGTGGTAGCTGTTGGTTTCATCTTTGCCGTCATTGTTTGGGTCTCACATGCTGTGCCCAATCGCATCGTATCCATCCTCATACTACAAGATACAACTAAATTGTGCCCGAATATTAAATCAGGACATCCCACCGGGGTTCTGGAGAACGGAACAGCCAAAATCAGTGTGTCCTTGACCCGCTCAAACTACACGAGTCCCAATGACCTGATCCTTGCCCAAGTTCATAGGATTTCATCTCGAACATAAAAATGTGTCTGGGATGGCAAAAATGTGTCAAAGATCGTGTAGTGTATGCACGGCAATAACCCACAACAACGAGACTGGTTATGCCGAACATACACCACGCCATTTTGCCATCTTGTAGTATGAGCAGTAAGTACTATGATGCGATTGGCTATTGGCAGCAGTCCATGCCCAATGAGCACTCAGCATGTGAGACCAAAACAATGATGGCGAAGAGGAACACAACAACAACCCGCACCGTGTGGACCAAGGTGATGGAAAACTGATTGGTGGATGCCATTTCAATGGACGGGTTCATTTTACATGGTCAGGTGCTCCAGCTTAGCAAAGTTCGCCCATTTAAGAAGATTCCAAGGGTCTTTAAGTAAAATCTCCACTCACCCGGGGCACCGGGCCATGCAAAACAAACTCCACCAATATTACATTGCGTCCTACCATGACAAAAACAAAAAAATCTAATTTATTATTATCCATATTCTGTGCACCCATGTCTTTTGGGATGTTTCTGCACATAATAATGTACACATTATCTCAACACTAATAAAGCAGCTCAACGTTAGCGTGTCGGCATTTTTCCTACCACAATAGAAACGCAGGGGGATCAACTAAGGAATCATTGTGTAATGTGAGCACCACAGTCCTGGGGTTGAAGATTGATGGAATTAAAGATTTGGGACAAGGAGACATGTAAATGTGAGCACATCCAAATTGTTACGATTGTATTAGTCGTGTGGTGTATGCCCAGCATTAGCTACTTGCCACAAATAGCTAAATGTTAGTATTACAAACCGGCTTCTGATCGAAATCGTCCATATGTTTCGACTAGGAGGTTCAGCATGGAAGACGCTGAATCTGAAGTCTTAACATCGGCTATAAACCCAGCGAGTCCCATTGCTGGACATGGACATTTTCAAACACTGAACTACTGTCGGGAAACTAGCCAACTTCCCTGACTGAGACTTGAGCAGTGTTTACAAAAAAAACTATGCACGGGATTGTGAAGTGTAGCTAGCAAGTTAACCTAGCTATTCCGGTAATATACTGTTTACTAGCTCGCGCTCTGCCCCTTAAGTACAACAATACCATAGTTCACTAGCTTCCGGCCATCTACTGCAAAGTTAACATGTGTTTGTAGATTGTTAGTTCGCTAAATAAGACACGGCGACGAAGTCGCTAGCAAAGATTTTACAGACAGAGCAAGTTAACTAGCCAGCCATATTGGCTGCAGTAACTACTAACGTTACATAGTAAGTCAGTAGCTAGCAAGCCAGGTTAGATACTAGACATTCTAGCTAGCTTAGCCATCAAGCGTTAACTAATCTGCAAAGCGAGCCAAATACATTGCAATTTCTGTGACATTTTTATTTAATTGTTATGGGGCCTCGTTCAGTATGTACTTATCTGTGTATCTAACTTGCTATTTAGCTAGCCAACGTGACCAAGGCAATGTAATTAGCCCGTCTATCGTCGCTAGTCGAACCTGGTCTGGTCAAAATGTCTCCACGCGGAGTACTGTGGGTCACGGAGAGGCAAACGTTAGCTAGCATCCGAGTTGGAAACACGTAACTTTAGTTACTACGCTAGCCGATAAACAAACAGGCTTTAGATGAAGGATAATAGTTAACGTTATTCGTTACATGTATCTATTTGTAACAACTGAAAACTGACACTGAATGGGTAGCTAGCTAGCTAACAAAAATAACCACGTAACATCAGCAAGCTAACTGTTTACTGCTAGCTTTCTGGTTAGCAACTTTGCTAACGACTAACGTGGCGTCTCGATGCTGCAATGTGGTTAGCTAGCTACCCCCCAACCTCCTCACAATATCCGTCAGATGTTTAGTCCTTATAAAAACAGATCGATAGACTGATCATTCTTAAATATCATTAGTAACACTCACCTTAAGTTCAATCATCCGAAAACGACGACTGTTTGGCGATAAAGACACTCTGCCTGGCTACAGTTCCTTAATTGTGTTACATTCTTTCCCCCATGCTGCATTCTGAGAGGGTGTGGGCAAGCATGACTGACAGATTTGTGAAGCCAATGAAAATGCAGGTTAGCAAATCAAATCAAATTGTATTTGTCACATGCGCCGAATACATCATGTGTAGACCTTACCGTGAAATGCTTACTTACAAGCCCATAACCAACAATGCAGTTTAATAAATAGATTTAGGAAAATATTTACTAAAAAAAGTAACCCAATAAAATAACAATAACGAGGCCCTATACAGGGGGTTCCGGTACCGAGTCAATGTGGGGACACAGGTTAGTCAAGTTAATTTGTACATGTAGGTAGGGGTAGTGACTATGCATAGATAATAAACAGCAAGTAGCCGCAGTGTGTGTGTGTGTGTGTGTGTGTGTGTGTGTGTGTGTGTGTGTGTGTGTGTGTGTGTGTGTGTGTGTGTGTGTGTGTGTGTGTGTGTGTGTGTTGGGGGGGTCAATGTAAATAGTCTAGGTGACCATTTGTTCAGCAGTCTTATGGCTTGGGGGTAGAAGCTGTTAAGGAGCCTTTTGGACCTAAACTTGGTGCTCCGGTACCGCTTGCCGTGCGGTAGTAAAGAGAACAGTCTATGACTTGGGTGACTGGAGGTCTTTGACACATTTTTGGGCCTTCCTTTGACACCGCCTAGTATATACAGTACCAGTCAAAAGTTTGGACACACCTACTCATTCAAGGGTTTTTATTTATTTTTACTATTTTCTACATTGTAGAATGATAATGAAGACATCAAAACTATGAAATAACACACATGGAATCATGTAGTAACCAAAAAAGTGTTAAACAAATCAAAATATATTTTATATTTGAGATTCTTCAAAGTAACAACCCTTTGCCTTGATGACAGCTTTGCACACTCCTGGCATTCTCTCAACCAGCTTCATGATGTCCTGGTCTTCTTAAAAGTTCATTTGTGGAATTGATTTCCTTCTTAAGCCAATCAGTTGTGTTGTGATAAGATTTTAATTTATTTTATTTACCTTTATTTAACCAGGTAGGCTAGTTCAGAACACCTTTATTTAACCAATAAGTTGTGTTGTTTACCAGGTAGGCTTTAATTTTTATTTAACCAGGTAGGCTAGTTGAGAACACCTTTATTTAACCAGGTAGGCTAGTTGAGAACAAGTTCTCATTTGCAAATGCGACCTGGCCAAGATAAAGCGTAGCAATTCGACACATACAACAACACAGAGTTACACATGGAATAAACAAAACATACAGTCAATAATACAGTAGAACAAAATAAAACAAAAAGTCTATATACAGTGAGTGCAAATGAGGTAAATTAAGGAAATAAATAGGCCATGGTGGCGAAGTAATTACAATATAGCAATTAAACACTGGAATGGTAGATAGGGATTGTATACAGAAGATAGCCATATTTGGTAAGTCTATATTATGGCAAGAACAGCTCAAATTAGCAAAGAGAAACAACAGACATGAAGATCAGTCAATCCGTAAAATTTCAACAACTTGTGCAGTCACAAAAACCTTCAAGCGCTATGATGAAACTGAGGACCGCCACAGGAAAGGAAGACCCAGAGTTACCTCTGCTGCAGAGGATACGTTCTTTAGAGTTACCAGCCTCAGAAATTACAGCCCAAATAAATGCTTCAGAGTTCAAGTAACAGACACATCTCAACGTCAACTGTTCAGAGGAGACTGCGTGAATCAGGCCTTCATGGTCGAATTGCTGCAAAGAAACCACCACTAAAGGACACCAATAATAAGAAGAGACTTAATTGGGCCAAGAAACACAAGCAATGGACATTAGACTGGTGGAAATTTGTCCTTTGGTCTGATTTTGAGATTTTTGTTTCCAACCGCTGTGTATTTGTGAGATGCAGCGTAGGTGAAATGATGATCTCCGCATGTGTGGTTCCCACCGTGAAGCATGTAGGAGGAGGTGTGGTGGTGTGGGGGTGCTTTGCTGGTGACACCGTCAGTGATTTATTTAGAATTCACCCCTAACCAGCATGGATACCACAGCATTCTGCAGCGATACGCCATCCCATCTGGTTTGCCCTTAGTGGGACTATCATTTGTTTTTCAACAGAACAATGACCCAACATACCTCCAGGCTGTGTAAGCGCTATTTGACCAAGGAGGGGAGTGATGGAGTGCTTCATCAGATGACCTGGCCTCCACAATCACCTGACTTCAACCCAATTGAGATGGTTTGGGATGAGTTGGACTGCAAAGTGAAGGAAAAGCAGCCAACAAGTGCTCAGAGCCGCCCAAAATCCATCTTGCTCCATCTTGTCCCACTGCCGGCCACTGGGCTTCCTCTCATCATCATATTTGGTGGTGAGTGGAAACGCCAAACGGATGCCTCAGATTCATACATCCGGTGAAACATATGGCTCATTGTTCTATCTGTGGTAACGTGCTGGAAATCCAGAGGATTTCATTGATTGATATAATTGAAAACACAGTGCTTGGCTGTTATGTAACAACATGAATTATGGCATGTTATTATGTATTTCTTGTTTTTAATTTCTCAATAAATGTATCATACCCCACCAATTAAATGTTTTTTATATAAGAATATTAATCACTTATTGTGCACATGCAATCTCAAATAAGAGATGCCCTCAATTAAAAATGTGAACTTTTGTATCTAACATAGCCTTGAACTGTCACATAAACATTAATGGACCTCTACCATTTTCAATGACCCCTACACTAAAGTTTATTCCATCCTGTGATTTTGACCACTTTCTTCATGTGGAATGTAGTAATAATTGTAAATTTCCAGTGTATTCCAGAGGAGGGCACTCTGTAATCAAATACAGTCAACACGAGAAGGCACATAGATCTGTCAGCAGGAGGAGCCATTATACCACCGTAAAAATTCAGCATGACGAACAACTCCAATATGGGCATAATAATAATTATTGATAATAATGCGTGAAATATTGTGTCATATAAATTCTGCTGCACAATTGCCGAACAAGTAAATAAACACATCAGATGTATATCTAAACTTTTATTTGTATCGTCTGTCCAATGTCTGAAGATACCATACAGTCCCAATGACACAAGGAGTCATATGCATGCAAAAACTTCAGTTGCTTCTCCACAGTCTCATGTGGACCTAGCACGAGTCGTCCAATTTCATTCTACTTTTCTGCTAGTATTACATAAAGAGACACTTACTAATACAGAATTGATACCATGTACATTACAGGAGAATTTCATATTTTTTACGTGGATATACAAGTTTGGAGTTATATGATACAGTATCCCTGTCCTGTCGGCAAATGATTGATAAGTTATTATAGCAGTACAACATTGTGTTCAGTTTTTACTGAAGTAATACAACTGTAATTGTAGATGAACCTCTTGTAGAGGACAGGTCATGGTGAAGCAGAGCACCGGTAACCAACAAGCTACTCTGACAGGCTGGGTTCAAACCCAGGTGTCCAATGCACCACAAGACTATGTTAGCCCGCTAAGCTAAAACCTTGGCAATAGCTTGGGGAGCTAATACAAATCTTCAGTGGAGATTATGGCATGCTACAATATGGGTCTGATCTGTTTTGTGAAGTAACTACGTGTACTGTAAAGTGAACAGAAAACTGTGCCAAACATATTCCCTTTACCCCAATCACAATTCGAGAATATTCACACACAAAAAAGTTTGTGTTTTTTTTACAAAGAACACATGTAATTTGCAAAAAGGTATAACGAATCTCCCAATTTCTCTACTGAAATATGTTCTTACACAGAGGCATTACACCAAGAGACAAAACAACCAAAGCAAAATCTTATAATTATACCAGAACAAAACAAATATAAAATACGTACATAACATAAAAATGGAAGATTCAATGACCTTGTTTTCAGACTGTACTGTGTGGCATGTGCAGTGTAGGTATATAAACATAGCAGCCAGGTTTACAGTCTCCGTTGCAGAGAAATCAACAAAGGGTTTTGTCCATAGTAAGACCTTAGATAAGCCAGTTAATATTATAATAGGAATGATGAAGCACTTCTAGTTATACGACACTGCACCTATTTTTTTTTAGACCACTCCTGTCTAGTACATTAAAATGAACAGAATATTTATCCCACCGAAGAATATACACCAAGAATAATATTATCAGACTTATGAAGCAAGGAAGAAAGAATCTGAGCAGCGGAGGCTGGTGGGAGGAGCTATAGGAGGACGGGCTCATTGTCATGGCTGGAATGGAATAAATGGAACGGTATCAAACCAGATGTTTGACTCGTTCAATTTATTCTATTTCAGCTATTATAATGAGCCCATCCTCCTATAGCTCCTCCCACTAGCCTCCACTGCATCTGAGTCATGTTTAATTTGGTCAATGACATTACAAAACTGAAGCCCTGGTTTCGACCTAAACTACTTCAGGGCTACGTTCAGGAGGCTAGTGTTGAATGTTGTAGGCAAAGGTTGAATGTTGCAGATAGAAATGCCATGAATAGAGCTTACACGATTCCTTCCTTTATGTCAGAGAAACATGTTTGTTCTTCATGTATTTAAACATACGATCTGAACGTTCTACAATATTGTGCCCAGCTGAACATGCCCCAGGCTTTAGGATGGTATTTTTTAGGAATAATGTTCTATTTAGAAACACGACCACATCGGCCAACAACACTTTGATATCACCCTTTTGGGTTTCAATAACACCTTTGGTTCCAGTTTAAAAACGAGCGACAAATGAACGGCACAAGATCAATTAATACTTGAAGCTCTATATTTGATTTGTAGTTTATTTTTATTGCACTTGTACAAGAAGTGACCAGTAAGCGCTTTTAGAGCGGTGAGGGGGTCAGAAAGTGCTGTTTTCTCCAGATTGTTGCACTCTTGCATACGGACTATTTCCTGCAACCTGTCACCTGACCTCTCTATGTGACATCACAACTGGACAAGTCAATATGGGTCTTGTAATTCATTGATATTAACTACTTCACTGATTCATTTAATCATAATTATTTGGATTTGTAGCTTTGTGTACTTTTGTTTTTTCCATGTATTAATTGCAGACATCTTTAGTCACTCTGAACAGTAGGTGGATGGCCTGAAGAGTTTAGGGGTCTTCAATATCCAGGAACTCCTTCTTGGGTGGTGCTATCCCCCTGTACCAGGCACAGGACCCATCGCTCCTATTGATACAGGCAAAGTGTTGGGCCTGGGGACCGCTGTGGCTCTTTTCCATCACCCAGTCCGTCCACAGACACTCCTCTGGGGCGCTGATCGTACAGGGGATGGAAGTGCAGCGGATGATCTGTGGATCGGAGCAGAAGGAGAGAAAGACCAAGATCACCGACTGATCATTACCCCAATTCTCTAGCGTTTGCCAATGTGACCAGAGTAATCTTTTTAAGAAAATGTGCTGTGTAAATATTGAACAAAACTGGTGTACTGTAATATTCCTATAATTCCCATCAAACACACCCACACACACCTTGCACTTGCAGCCACTCTCATAGCGTTGAGTCAAACTCTTCTTTTGTGTGGCACTCATGGCCTCCCAAGACTCAATAAAGTCACACAGTGTTACATGCATGGTTCCATCAGTCTCCAGCTTGCCTGCAGACAGAGGAGATAGTGAGTCTATGTCCCATAGAGAAAACATACTGATACAGACAGGAACACTGGAACTCTTCGAGTGGGTAACACTTTATAATAACTTGAATAAGCATTCATAAACTATTTATAACTAGTGTACATAAATACTTCAAATCAATTCATATTTCAATATTTATAAACATTTATAAGAATGATAAAATGGTTCATTCATAAGCATGTATAACATTTGTCATGATTCATTTAGAAATCTGCAGTTCCAACAATAACAAAGCAGACACCCCGCCACGGTTTTGGTAAAAAGCTGAGGGATGGGGCTGAAGAAACGTACCCTCAAATTCATAGACAGAGCTATGGATGCAAACACTGACCATGCATGTGATTAAAATGAAAACAAGCTTGTATTTTGAGTTCTGATGGGGTACAACAGTTGAACTAAAGACATTACTAATATACAAGCTATATTCTTCAAGAATCAATGGGTATACATCATTAATTTAAAAACAAACATTTATTTAAAAAAAAGTTATTATAAATGAAAACCTGAAGTTGTACCAAAATGTATTGTTCTAAAGCACTTGTTTTCTCATACAGCATGCAGTCAGTGGGATGGTCAGTGGGATGCAGTCAGTGGGATGGTCAGTAGGATGGTCAGTAGGATGGTCAGTAGGATGGTCAGTAGGATGGTCAGTGGGATGGTCAGTAGGATGGTCAGTAGGATGGTCAGTGGGATGCAGTCAGTAGGATGGTCAGTGGGATGGTCAGAAGGATGGTCAGTGGGATGCAGTCAGTGGGATGGTCAGTGGGATGGTCAGTAGGATGGTCAGTGGGATGATCAGTGGGATGGTCAGTGGGATGGTCAGTAGGATGGTCAGTGGGATGCAGTCAGTGGGATGGTCAGTAGGATGGTCAGTGGGATGCAGTCAGTGGGATGGTCAGTGGGATGGTCAGTAGGATGGTCAGTGGGATGCAGTCAGTGGGATGGTCAGTAGGATGGTCAGTGGGATGCAGTCAGTGGGATCGTCAGTGGGATGGTCAGTAGGATGGTCAGTGGGATGGTCAGTAGGATGGTCAGTGGGATGGTCAGTAGGATGGTCAGTGGGATGCAGTCAGTGGGATGGTCAGTGGGATGGTCAGTAGGATGGTCAGTGGGATGGTCAGTGGGATGCAGTCAGTGGGATGCAGTCAGTGGGATGGTCATAAAGCTGTAAGCATTTCTTGGTAGTTGAACCAGTGCTGGCAATAGATCTTGGTAACATAGTGAGAACCGCACCTGTGAAGAGATACTCCTTGTTGCCGTTGGTTTCCAGAGTAACGCCACAAACGGCTGAGGAGGGTGCAGTGAAGATGGCGTCGATATCCCGGTCAGGACCTTTGAACATCTATCCAATCACAAGGAGAGGAAGAGAAGGATCTATCAAACATGTCCATATGCAGGTCTGAACTTCTCTGACTGCAGAAAGCACTTAATAAAAAGTCTGATCATACCTTGATCTGTTTGATGTCGTACTTGATCCTCTTGATGGTGTTGCCATAGACGTCATTACCAGCCTCAACCACTTTCTTTCCAACCACCTTGGCCCTGATCACTAGAAGAGCGGAAGAGAGGGAGACATGTTTTAACTCTACTGAAATAATCTATTTCCGTTTTACTGGTCAGTCAGACACTGATGGTTTAAGGGTGTTATGGGATGGAAGAGAACAACAGTAAAATGCTTTATAGACCCATGTTTTTACCATCCGTTCAGACTGTGCATAAGTTTAGACTGTTTGGGTGTAACATATTGGCTAGGTTGCTCCAAAACAGATGAAAGTCCGTTTTCCCTCCTGGTCCTAGATTCCTCGCTCTGCTCGTTTGCTTCTCCTTTAATTCAACACACCTGGTTTAACTATGTTGCCCTGACTTTAATTCAACACGCCTGGTTTAACTATGCTGCCCTGACTTTAATTCAACACGCCTGGTTTAACTATGCTGCCCTGTCTTTAATTCAACACGCCTGGTTTAACTATGCTGCCCTGCCTTTAATTCAACACACCTGGTTTAACTATGCTGCCCTGTCTTAATTCAACACGCCTGGTTTAACTATGCTGCCCTGCCTTTAATTCAACACACCTGGTTTAACTATGCTGCCCTGCCTTTAATTCAACACACCTGGTTTAACTATGCTGCACTGCCTTTAATTCAACACGCCTGGTTTAACTATGTTGCCCTGCCTTTAATTCAACACACCTGGTTTAACTATGCTGCCCTGCCTTTAATTCAACACACCTGGTTTAACTATGCTGCACTGCCTTTAATTCAACACGCCTGGTTTAACTATGTTGCCCTGCCTTTAATTCAACACACCTGGTTTAACTATGTTGCACTGCCTTTAATTCAACACACCTGGTTTAACTATGTTGCCCTGCCTTTAATTCAACACACCTGGTTTAACTATGTTGCCCTGTCTGGTCTGCAGATGGTTCAGGTGCCAACCAGGTGCTGGTAGGAAGACTGAGGCACATGAGCGTTTCATCAGCTGTAATCTGAGAGAGGAATGTGCCTGGCCTGCTCTGAGGAAGCTAGTCAGCAATCTTTTGGAAAATGTAACCAGAATGCACGCATGCGCACAGGAAATCAGTCACACACTGGACGTTGTCACACACTGTCGGGCCCAGGCCCCTCCTCCCGAGCCCTCCGCCCATCAGTCTGGGTAGAAGGTGCTGACAGCGACACAAACCAGCCTCTCTTTTCTTCTTTCTCCTCATTTCAGTCTGATTCAGGAGATTTTTAAAGGATTTGTTGTTGGACAAGGAAGGAAGAAATAGGCAGAAAGGTTGGAGTGGAAAAACATGGTCCTTGCCAAACAGATGAACTTCCTCTGTAACGATGTGAAGTTCCCTCTATTCCACAACTGTCTGTCATCATAAGGACCAGTACACCACATAGATGTACTTGTTGCTTTATCACTGGAATTACAGTTTGTTTTTGTTTTGCAGACATCCTGATCCAATGAAATTACAGTAGACTGGGTTTTTTCTAATAGCTGTACCAGCTACTTAAAGGGGACACTACACTCCGTTGTCAGAGTTTGCCAGAGGTTTACAGACCTTAAGATGGCTCCACATCCCCTGCAATCGGTTCGGCAGAGTCAACTATGCCTCAACCAAAAATACATTGAAAAGATAAGCACCACAAATACGGAAATTATATATTTTCCATTCATTAGGGATTGTGGCATGTAGCTGTATCTACACAATACATAGCCTGGGATGTGTATTTATGGATCTACACAATACATAGCCTGGGATGTGTATTTATGGATCTACACAATATATAGCCTGGGATGTGTATTTATGGATCTACACAATACATAGCCTGGGACGTGTATTTATGGATCTACACATTATATAGCCTGGGAGGTGGACTTTCCTCAACACAATATATAGCCTGGGAGGTGGACTTTCCTCAACACAAGATCCCTTTTGAGATAAAAAATAAATAGATCTGACAAACTTAGACTTTAGAGTGTAATATCCCTTTAATATGAACATCTCTTCTATTGGTTTTTAAAACCACAACTGTACCACTGCCTAGCAACAAACAAAGGGCAGTGTGGAAAACGCTGCTATGAATGAAAGATGAGGTTCACCTCAGTGCAGTCCAGCCCTAGCTGCATTCAGCTGTGAATCAGACTGGAGACTAATGTCAAACAGATGTTTACTTTGAGTTCAGTCGTCCAATTCCCCAAGGTGGCGACCGCAGGTACGGCTAAGAACAGTCTTTTAGGGAATTTATACTTTGTCTAAGAAGTATGAAGCATGTGCCTTAATTGGATTACAATACGGCCCGAGAATAACATTTCCTTTTAAGGTTTTACAGAGTCAAACTGTTGACAGGGAGAACGGAGAGGGAGGGACAAAAGAGAACGAGAGAGAGAGAGAGAATACTAGGAGATAGGATGTTGAGAGTGATGGAGGAATGTAGAATATCTCCAGGCAGGGAAACAGAGTTAAGGAGTGGCAGGAATAGCAATCATTCTGCAGTTGTGGAATCATCCTCATCACCATTTCATGTGTTTAGAAAGAGACAGGCCAGCAATACCAATACCATATGCTAGCAGTGACATTCAGAGAGAGAGGAGAGAGATAGGGGGAGAGATAGACAGGGGGAGAGAGAGACATGGGGAGAGAGAGACATGGGGAGAGAGAGACAGGGGAAGAGAGAGAGAGCACGCAAGAGAGAAGCCAACAGGATTGACAGAGAGGGAGCAGTCAACTAAGATCAAGTTCATAGTCAGGAAAAAGCACTAAACTCTACCCAGGCTGCATGGTTTGCTGTGTGCATCAGAACAGCTCTGAGAGGGCAGCCCTTGCAGTCATTCAGACTCTAACCACTGGGAACACACTGTTTGAATCAACATGGTTTCCTCATCCTTTCAATTAAATGACATTGAACCAACGTGGAATAAAGATTGAATTGACGTCTGGGCCCAGTGGGTAAGGTCTACACACAGTCTCACTATAGTCTACACACAGTCTCACTATAGTCTACACACAGTCTCACTATAGTCTACACACAGTCTCACTATAGTCTACACACAGTCTCACTATAGTCTACACACAGTCTCACTATAGTCTACACACAGTAGTGGAACAAGTACCAAATTGTCATACTTGAGTAAAAGTAAAGATACCTTAAAAGAAAATGACTCAAGTAAAAGTGAAAGTCACCAAGTAAAACACTACTTGAGTAAAAAGTACATTATTTTCTTTAGGAATGTAGTGAAATAAAAGTAAAAGTAGTCAAAAATATAAATAGTAAAGTAAAGTACAGACAACAAAGAAAACTACATAAGTATTACTTTAAAGTATTTGTACTGAAGTACTTTACACAACTGTCTGCACACAGTCTCACTATAGTCTGCACACAGTCTCACTATAGTCTACACACAGTCTCACTATAGTCTACACACAGTCTCACTATAGTCTGCACACAGTCTCACCATAGTCTACACACAGTCTCACTATAGTCTACAAACAGTCTCACTATAGTCTACACACAGTCTCACTATAGTCTACACACAGTCTCACTATAGTCTACACACAGTCTCACTATAGTCTACAAACAGTCTCACTATAGTCTGCACACAGTCTCACCATAGTCTACACACAGTCTCACTATAGTCTACAAACAGTCTCACTATAGTCTACACACAGTCTCACTATAGTCTACAAACAGTCTCACTATAGTCTACACACAGTCTCACTATAGTCTACACACAGTCTCACTATAGTCTACAAACAGTCTCACTATAGTCTACACACAGTCTCACTATAGTCTACACACAGTCTCACTATAGTCTACAAACAGTCTCACTATAGTCTACACACAGTCTCACTATAGTCTACACACAGTCTCACTATAGTCTACAAACAGTCTCACTATAGTCTACACACAGTCTCACTATAGTCTACAAACAGTCTCACTATAGTCTACACACAGTCTCACTATAGTCTACACACAGTCTCACTATAGTCTACAAACAGTCTCACTATAGTCTACAAACAGTCTCACTATAGTCTACACACAGTCTCACTATAGTCTACACACAGTCTCACTATAGTCTACAAACAGTCTCACTATAGTCTACACACAGTCTCACTATAGTCTACACACAGTCTCACTATTGTCTACACACAGTCTCACTATAGTCTACACACAGTCTCACTATAGTCTACACACAGTCTCACTATAGTCTACAAACAGTCTCACTATAGTCTACACACAGTCTCACTATAGTCTACAAACAGTCTCAGACGGAAGCACAGAGCACCTTTTCTCTGAGGCCACACACACACACACACACACACACACACACACACACACACACACACACACACACACACACACACACACACACACACACAAACACCAACACACCTTTTCTCTGAGGCCACACACACACACACACACACACACACACACACACACACACACACACACACACACACACACACACACACACACACACACACACACACACACACACACACACACACACACACACACACAACACCAAACATGCCCAGGGGACCCCACAGTACTGCACTGGGTGATCCTTGCAGAATGATCGACTCACGCACACACACTCCCTCTTTCCCTCTGTGTTCCACACTCTGCCATTCTGAAACACACAGCTGCTAGTGTTACAGCCCCATGGACAACCAGTGTAGGGAAACCCTCCTGCTCCTCCAGGGGGATTGGTGGTCATCCCCTTGACCGGAGTGTGCAGAAACAATCCTCACTGGCTGAGCAGGAATCCGACACCGGACACTTCTGCTTCCCTCCGATGGTAAAGTAAGTCAGGTGGAATGTTCCAAAGGCACCAAGCAAGGATATATCGACTGACTGGACTGTGGAGTGACACAGTTGTGCTGCGTCACTTGGATTGGTGGACAATGCTGTCGGTCTGAAATGTACTGTGAAACTAGTCTGCTCTTGGAAATGAGAGTTGGGTTCTGTGTACATGGCTAATACAGTACTCTCCTCATGTAATATCATTTTGTCATTTTGTCAATTTGGTATTTCCTTTTGAAAATACACTAACATGATTGGATCGTGACGTGTAATGTCCCTCTCCATTGATCCTGCGCAGATCATGAGTCCTACCATTTACACATTTCAACTCCTAACACCATCCGATTTTCCAATCACCAAACCTACAAAGAATTGACTGAGAAAGTCCAGAAACAAACTAATACATGTAATCTTCCTCAGGTTTAAATCCAAATGGTTTAACCTCTAGCTGCCACATGTATGTCTAATAGTGGGGATAAAAACACACGTCCTGTCTGAATGACCGGATGGTTACCAGCAGCCATCCATCAGATTCATTACACTATAGAGCTGCTGGAACAGTGGGGCTGCTATTGGACGTCTCACAGTGGTTGTATGTGTCCCTTGGGGCCATTTGAGGCTGTGTTTGGTTGACACACTACATCAGTGTAATTGGATGGGAGATGTGATGCATGTTACAGTCTGCTCTCATTGGCCCTGTGCCATAACAACAGTGTACACTGTGTAGTCAACAAACACCATGCTCTGCCTGGCCCCCAAGGTGAGCCGAAATGAGGTACCACCATGCTGGGGGGGGGGGGTACAGGCAGCACAGTATGGATGGACACTGAAAAGGGCACTCAAAAAATAGGACTTAAACAAGGCCTTGATAAAGCCTGTTGACAGATGTTCAAGGAGGGTAGATTTACCAGGAAGTGGCTCATCATAAACCAACTCCTTGTTCACTCTGACTGTCCCCCCTAAACTGAGTTAAAGGGTAACACTTTACAATACTGTTACGGGTTTATAAAGGATCATAATAATAATAATATTAATTGTTGACAGTCAATTAAACATTTTACAAGTCATTAAAAAGTTAGAACTCATTGATTAAAATTGTGAGACATTCATTCAAAAAAAGGAACACAAAGGGAGCACTCAATTATGGCTCTGGAAAAATCTGACATTTGTTTTAAGATTCCAGTTACCCATTCAGTGTTACATTGTAAAACAGCATTTCCAAAACTCTTTCCATTTCAAGTTCATTTGTAATCTATGGGAAGGCTAAACTACTCATCCTAGTAACTTTCCCAGACTACTATGCAACTCCACCGTGCAGAGGTGCAACCTGGGAGAGTCCACTGAATGATGATTATGACTAACATGGAGTGTGTGGTGTGTGTTCATTTCTAACCAGAGTTGCACACCAGTTGATTTGCGCTCGGTCTCAAGATAAAATCATTGTAGGAAATGACAATGTTGCCTGAAAACAGTTGACCACAGATAAAATCATTATAGGAAATGCCAATGTTACCTGAAAACAGTTAACCATAGATAAAATCATTATAGGAAATGCCAATGTTTACTAGAAACAAGATAACCAAAGGCTGTGAAAAGACAAGAATAATTATCTGGCAGGCTGCAACAAGATCAGGAGTGGTTGTGGAACAGAGTGTACTTTCTTTCACAAGCAACAAACAGACTAGTTGGGATACTTGCTTGGTCATCAGCAAACATTTTAGAACAATATGCAGATGGTAAAATGTCCATGCTTGTCATTTAATTGTAGAGGAGGAGAAGGGTTCTGGTTCAGCCAGCGGCCGACAACTCCTGCTCTCTATTCCTGCCCTCTATTCCTGCTCTCTATTCCTGCCCTCTATTCCTGCTCTCTATTCCTGCTCTCTATTCCTGCTCTCTATTCCTGCTCTCTATTCCTGCTCTCTATTCCTGCTCTCTATTCCTGCTCTCTATTCCTGCTCTCTATTCCTGCTCTCTATTCCTGCCCTCTATTCCTGCTCTCTATTCCTGCTCTCTATTCCTGCTCTCTATTCCTGCCCTCTATTCCTGCCCTCTATTCCTGCTCTCTATTCCTGCTCTCTATTCCTGCTCTCTATTCCTGCCCTCTATTCCTGCCCTCTATTCCTGCTCTCTATTCCTGCTCTCTATTCCTGCCCTCTAAAGACTAACAAGACAGGCACTTCAGTGGGATCCACAGGGTTGGACATCGAGGAAGACATTGAGAAGAACCAACGAAGAAGGGATGAAGAGGGTAGGAACTAGGATTCACCTGGAATGAAGTTAAGGAAACTGATCTGAACTGGGTTTGCTGGAGATACACTGTTGAGGCTCTTTGCTCCACTAGGAGCTAAAATGATTAGGTCAAATCAAAAGAAAGACAGTAAATTACCATTTAGCAGATGCTAAATCCTCATTCCATATACAGTATACCATTTAGCAGACTCTTTTATCCAATCTAATCCTCATTCCATATACAGTATACCATTTAGCAGACACTTTTATCCAATCTAATCCTCATTCCATATACAATTTACCATTTAGCAGACACTTTTATCCAATCTAATCCTTATTCCATATGCAGTATACCATTTAGCAGATGCTTTTATCCAAAGCGACTCAGTCATGTACCCATACATGTATTACGTATGGGTTGATCTGATAATCAAACCCACTATCCTGATGTTGCAATCGCCATGCTTTACCAACTGAGCTTGCTCCCTCCGCAGCAATGCCAAATTCATCAATCCACTCAAACCAAACAATTAGCTCTCACGTCAAGTGTTCCCCATTGTGTCCCTCAATCATTTTGGAGAATCTACTAGGAATGAAATCTAATGGTTGTCCATAAACTCATAAGGAACTGTCCTCAGGGAATTGTGTGTTGCATGTCATCACACCTCTTCACTAACTGAAATATAAACCCATAAATCTGGTTAATGGTACATTTCTCTGAAACGTCACGTATAGCTGCTCATGTTGTAGTGCTGCCAAAGACCCTCAACCGTCCTGCCTTATCATACTGCACAGGACAGACTGCGTCAGACCTCAACCGTCCTGTCTTACCATACTGCACAGGACAGACTGTATCAGTCCTCATCCATCCTGTCTTACCATACTGCACAGGACAGACTGTATCAGTCCTCATCCGTCCTGTCTTACCATACTGCACAGGACAGACTGTATCAGTCCTCATCCGTCCTGTCTTACCATACTACACAGGACAGACTGTATCAGTTCTCATCCATCCTGTCTTAACATACTACACAGGACAGACTGCATCAGTCCTCATCCGTCCTGTCTTACCATACTACACAGGACAGACTGCATCAGTCCTCATCCGTCCTGTCTTACCATACTACACAGGACAGACTGTATCAGTCCTAAACCGTCCTGTCTTACCATACTACACAGGACAGACTGTATCAGTCCTCATCCGTCCTGTCTTACCATACTACACAGGACAGACTGCATCAGACCTCAACCGTCCTGTCTTACCATGCTGCACAGGACAGACTGCATCAGTCCTCATCCGTCCTGTCTTACCAT
Source organism: Oncorhynchus clarkii lewisi (assembly GCF_045791955.1). NCBI lineage: Eukaryota > Metazoa > Chordata > Actinopteri > Salmoniformes > Salmonidae > Oncorhynchus > Oncorhynchus clarkii. The sequence continues at coordinate 58,463,188 of NC_092159.1, read as the reverse complement.
ACTACACAGGACAGACTGCATCAGTCCTCTTCCGTCCTGTCTTACCATACTACACAGGACAGACCGCATCAGTCCTCAACCGTCCTGTCTTACCATACTACACAGGACAGACTGTATCAGTCCTCATCCGTCCTGTCTTACCATACTACACAGGACAGACTGTATCAGTCCTCATCCGTCCTGTCTTACCATACTACACAGGACAGACAGGACAGTTGAGGACTGATACAGTCTTACCATACTGCACAGGACAGACTGCATCAGTCCTCATCCGTCCTGTCTTACCATACTACACAGGACAGACTGCATCAGTCCTCATCTGTCCTGTCTTACCATACTACACAGGACAGACTGTATCAGTCCTCATCCGTCCTGTCTTACCATACTACACAGGACAGACTGTATCAGTCCTCATCTGTCCTGTCTTACCATACTACACAGGACAGACTGTATCAGTCCTCATCCGTCCTGTCTTACCATACTACACAGGACAGACTGTATCAGTGCTTGAAGTAGAATGAAAAAGTGCCGGTCCGCTTTAATTTCACAATGCCGGTATTCATGTTTTACAGCGACTAACCTAGAGGTGTCGATACTCAGGCAGTTCAATTCTGGTAAAGTGCTGGTAAGCCTGATGAACACTGGCCCAATTCAAGCACTCGTCTGCATTAGCTATCCGCTCAAGACTTCAAAAGCATGGAAATATCATCTCACTTAGTAGAATGAACAACCGTTAGCCAACCTATCCACGTGATAAACAAACAATCCAGCCAAACCCTGAGTACATAAGGAGCTGTTGTGATGTCAAAGCTGGCGCAGATTTTTGCTTTGGACAGAAAAGGATGTGGTTTTAATGGTATCGTCTGTTGACACAGCTTGCAGCAGGGCCTGTCTTCAGAGCAGAAACCAGGCAGCCTACTTTTTTCAGATCCCAAAAGGTTTGCATTCCTTTTCCCAAAATGTCTCCATAGGTACACACCCCTCCAACTAGAAGCAATACGAGGCAGTGGACTGCTTGGTCAAATGCATGACTGACATAACATCTGATCGTCGAGCGGCATCGAAGGGCTCCGTAACCAGTCAGTCCCGACGGGAGGATTTCAATTAATGTGGATGGAAATGGATTTGTTTCTGCTCAATCCCTTCTCATGATTGAATAAACTGTCTGGAGATGCCAATTAGAAGAAGACTTCCAGTATATTCAGTACATGGTGTTGTTATCGCAGTAGTCCACAAGGAGTGAACAGGATATCAAGGTCATACGCTTCAGTACATGGTGTTGTTATCGCAGTTGTCCACAAGGAGCGAACAGGATATCAAGGTCATACGCTTCAGTACATGGTGTTGTTATCGCAGTTGTCCACAAGGAGCGAACAGGATATCAAGGTCATACGCTTCATTCAGTACATGGTGTTGTTATCGCAGTAGTCCACAAGAAGCGAACAGGATATCAAGGTCATACGCTTCAGTACATGTCAGACAGACAATGAAATACCCCTGGAATTGACTGTCCACCTCTGCCTAAAGACAACAAAAGGTACTAAGTGGCCTTGGTGGTCTAGCTACAGAACATACACCTACCAGTGTCAGCATGGGTTCTAATGTCACCTGCTGCCTGTGACATTAGTGATGGGCCGGGTCGATACAGTTACATACCGGGATACTATTTTTTTATGATATATCGTATCGTTTTGACTATATCGCAATATTATTTTTGCGCTAGTTGGCTGTACTTGCACCAAAACACCAGTGTTTTCAGCACTTTTATTTCCATGACTGATCAAACCTCGTTTTCTCACAATATTCTTTGTAATTTTCCCGATGCCATTAGCGGGCTAAGCTATGTTGAAGGGGTATTTTTGTCCCTCTGCAGAAGACAAATGGTGAGCAATATTTTTGGAGCATCAAAACACAATAAAATCACAGTATCGAATTGCAATACATACAGAATTGTGAAAATCGCAAAACATATGGTATCGGCACCTAAGTATGGTGATAATATTGTATCACGACGTCCCTGGCAATTGCCAGCCCTGTGCGACACACTCGCTTCCCATCTTTCCTACTCCCCCTACTGTCCTCTGTCCAGTAGAAGACAAATACTGAAGCTCCTTTAAAGAAAGTGACCGAAGGCGCCGTCCACCCCACCACACCAACCTACAATGGACCACATGGAAACTAGGTTGACAGAGTGTCATTCATGCCAGTCACCTCTACTGAGAGGGCAGGAGGTCCCAAATTGAACCTCTTGCGTTAAAAAATGCGATGTATCCTGAAGACAGGGACCAGCACCAAACTAGTACACCAGGCCAAATGAGGTCAACTCTGAAGCAGGCCAAGGATTTACTTCATCAGAATGGTTTGTGTAAAAAAATACCCCTTCATCATAGCTTAGCCCGTTAATGGCATCTTACATCTTAAATTACAAAGAATATTGTCTGGTTTTCACTGGTGAACATCGACCAAGGAATTTCCAGAGATTAAAAGTCCTTCCAGAGGTTATGGGTTTACACAGCTGGATTTTAAAAGGCAGTGTGTGCCAGAGACTTTCTCAACAGGTTCAGATGCTTGGTCGTGCTCTTCATTGGCCCTCGATTTCCTCATTTCCATCAGACGGGATGACAAGGCCATTGCAATGTCACCACGTTGCCAACTTCAAGGCATCGTTGTGCAATAGCAAAGCAAACAGTGTCCAGTGTTCACATACTAGAAACCGTTGACAGTAAAATAACCCATTCTGACCATGGTTTGTGCATTTCACAGCATAGTTGGGGTCAATTCATTTTCAATCCAGTCAATTCAGAAAGTAAACTAAAAGCACTAATCCTCCTCAAATTGGAATTTCAGTTTACTTTCTGATTTGACTGAATGGAAATAGGATTGACTCCAACCGTGAATCACAGCCTTTTAGAGTCAATGAAATGAAAGTGCAATGAAAAGACCATTGTACTTTTGACCTTAAACCTAAACCTTATTCTGCTGCACTAATCTCATAAACAGGATTGTGTTTCTACATCAAACGAGCAAAAGGACAACATAGGAATAAAGTGGAATCATATTACACAGGTTCTACGCCCCTCGCATGTTTTTAAATGTTTTTTATTTAACCTTCATTTAACTAGGCAAGTCATTTAAGAACCAATTCTTATTTACAACGACGGCCTACCCTGGCTAAACCCAGACAACGCTGGGCCAAATGTCCCAATCACGACTGGATGTGATACAGCCTGGATTTGAACCAGAGACTGTAATGATGCCTCTTGCACTGAGATGCAGTGCCTTAGACCGCTAGACTCGGGAGCCCAGGGGCTACAGTCCATTACAGATTACAAAGGAAGATCCAGGAGTGATCTGCCCAACTATGCCTCTCTACCAGACTAACTCAACGCATTTAACACACGCTTCGACAATAACCACACCATGCGTGAGGCCCCAGAGGACTGGGGGATCTCGCTCTCCGAGGTCGAGATGACAGCTTTGCACACTCTTGACATAATAATAGAAAATAGTACAAACAAAGAAAAAGCCTTGAATGAGTAGATGTGTCCAAACTTTTTGATTGGTACTGTATGTGAGAATGCTGTTCATTGACTACCACCATTCCCGTCACCAAGCTTAGGACCCTGGGACTGAACACCTCCCTCTGCAACTGGATCCTGGACTTCCTGATGGTTCGAACCCAGGTAATGAGGGTAGGCAACATTACCTCCGTTACCCTGACCCTCAACACAGGGACCCCACAGGGGTGTGTGCTTAGTCCTCTCTTGTACTCTCTGTTCACCCACGACTGCGTGGCCGTGCCCGACTCCAACACCATCATCAAGTTTGATGACAAGCCGACAGTGGTAGGCCTGACCACCAGCGACGATGAGACAGCCTACAAGGAGAAGGTTAGTGACCTTGGCGGTGTGGTGCCAGGACAACAGCCTTTTCCTCAATGTCGGTAAGACCAAGGAGCTGATTGTGGACTACTGGAAACAGGGGGCCGAGCACGCCCCCATCCACATCAACAGGGCTGCAGTGGAGCGGGTCAAGAACTTCAAGTTCCTCGATGTCCAAATCACTAAGAACTTAAAATGGTCCACACACGCGCACAGTCATGAAGAAGGAGTGACAGGGCCTCTTCCCCCTCAGGAGGTTGAAAAAGTTTGGTATGGGCCCTCAAATCCTCCAAAAAGTATCCAGCGGCACCAGCGAGAGCATCTTGACTGGCTGCATCACTGCTTGGTATGGCACTCTACAAACTCACTCACACCGACACTCCAACACACACATATATATTCATACTGACCACTACGCCTTCTGTCTCTCTCTGTCTCTCTCTCTCTCTCTCTCTCTCTCTCTCTCTCTCTCTCTCTCTCTCTCTCTCTCTCTCTCTCTCTCTCTCTCTCTCTCTCTCTCTCTCTCTCTCTCTCTCTCTCTCTCTCTCTCTCTCTCTCTCTCTCTCTCTCTCTCTCTCTCTCTCTCTCTCTCTCTCTCTCTCTCTCTCTCTCTCTCTCTCTCTCTCTCTCTCTCTCTCTTTATGCTGCTACTACTCTGTTTATCATACATCCTGATGCCTAGTCACCTGACCCCTATACATATCTACCTCTATCCCTCCAGTATCCCTGCACTTTCTCATGTTCATCTTATTTCAGTGTGTTTCTGTTCTACCCTGTTATTTTTAGTACTACCTTGATACTGAATACTGCATTGTTGGGTTTAGAGCTCGCAAGAAAGGCATTTCACTGTCCTTGTGCACATGCTATTAAAACGTGAAACTCTACGAGCTCTGGTGCCATTGCAACCTATAGCAGAGAAACGGTGGAATAAGTAGAATAAGTAAACTGCTGTATATATACACCACAGGCTGAGCCAGCTCACAACCATGAAGAAAGTCCCTAAAAAAACAGTATATAAACATCAAGACAAGCCGGTCACTGTTTAGAGATTCTCGTTAGCATAAGTTAGTTATGTAAAGACAAGTAACCCAAACAAGCAGTGGTCTGTACCTGATCAAATCAGAAGAGAAAGAGGCCCAGAAACAGATCCTCGTCAGGGGAAACCAAAGGTTTGGCCTAATATGACTAAATCAAATACAATTTGATCAAATACTATTTTATTGGTCACAGACACATGTTTAGCAGATGTTATTGCGGGTGTACTGAAATGCTTGTGTTCCCAGCTCCAACAGTATAGTAGTAACTAACAATTCACAACAATATACACATATCTAAAGGTAAAAGGAATATTAGGATGAGCAATGTGTGAGTGGAATTGATTAAAATACAGTAGAAGTAGTGGGATTCCCTGGTTCTTTAAAGAACATATACAGTCATTAGCCTTCAGGCCGGACGTGGTGCTGTAGTACATTCTTAGAAAAAGAAAAGTGCTATCTAGAACCTAAAAGGGTTCTTCGGCTGTCCCCATAGGAGAACCCTTTGAAGAACCCCTTTTGGTTCCAGGTAGAACCTTTTTGGGTTCCAAATAGAACCCTTCCCACAGAGAGTTTTACATGGAACCCAAAAGGGTTCAACCTGGAACCAAAAAGAGTTCCCCTATGTGGACAACCGAAGAAACCTTTTGGAATCCTTTTCTCATGAACGTGAGCGACCCTGCCTGGACCTCACACCAAAGCCCATGTTTCCCAGATTCCATTTGCCACACAGGCTAGCAGTAGTAACTATACAGTAGTAATAGTGGCTGCAGTGGAAGGCATCTATCATCTGTAGTTGTTGTTCTGGTGGTTTAGGCTGGACCAGGGTAGAACCCGTCCAGGGTTCTAGAGTTCTTAATTCCACTCTTTTACCTTTAGATATGTGTGTATTGTTGTGAATTGTTAGATATTACTGCACGGTTGGAGCTGGAAACACAAGCATTTCGCTACACCCGCAATAACATCTGCAAAACATGTGTATGCTACCAATAAAAGGTGATTTGATTTGATAGAGTAGAAGGTCCCAGAATAACAGTTCTCAGTCACAACACAGTGGATTGTGCTACTCGACTCCTAACATCTTGCCTGTTCATGGTACACTTTGATGACCAATGCAAGGATCTGGCCAGAGAACCATCCATAGTAGAGCTCACAACAAACAGTATTTACCCACAATGCAGTACACAAGCTTTGTTTATTCGTATCTGCCTGTATGGATGTTAACATCACAACAGCAATGACAGCACCTTTGAAAGAACAGATGACTTTAAATGGATACATTTCAATCATATTTTGACCTTGTTAAATCCACTATGAGCCAGGCATAGGTCAGTCACATTCCACAGAATTAACAACTATCCTGTGTTTATTTCACAAGGACAGACGCTGGAATATTCTTAGCTGGTTGTGTTTGAGAATATCTCCCTTCATGTGACCCCAAGGTGATTTAAATGATCTGGAGAAGAACATGGGTCTGAGTGTCTGGTACAGTAGCTGTTACTATAAGACTACTCTATAGAGGGCACAGTGTCTGGTACAGTAGCTGCTGCTATAAGACTACTCTATAGAGGGCACAGTGTCTGGTACAGTAGCTGCTGATATAAGACTACTCTATAGAGGGCACAGTGTCTGGTACAGTAGCTGCTGCTATAAGACTACTCTATAGAGGGCACAGTGTCTGGTACAGTAGCTGCTGATATAAGACTACTCTATAGAGGGCACAGTGTCTGGTACAGTAGCTGCTGATATAAGACTACTCTATAGAGGGCACAGTGTCTGGTACAGTAGCTGCTGCTATAAGACTACTCTATAGAGGACACAGTGTCTGGTACAGTAGCTGCTGATATAAGACTACTCTGTAGAGGGCACAGTGTCTGGTATAGTAGCTGCTGCTATAAGACTACTCTATAGAGGGCACAGTGTCTGGTACAGTAGCTGCTGCTATAAGACTACTCTGTAGAGGGCACAGTGTCTGGTACAGTAGCTGCTGCTATAAGACTACTCTATAGAGGGTACAGTAGCTGCTGCTATAAGACTACTCTATAGAGGGTACAGTAGCTGCTGATATAAGACTACTCTATAGAGGGTACAGTAGCTGCTGATATAAGACTACTCTATAGAGGGCACAGTGTCTGGTACAGTAGCTGCTGCTATAAGACTACTCTGTAGAGGGCACAGTGTCTGGTACAGTAGCTGCTGCTATAAGACTACTCTATAGAGGGTACAGTAGCTGCTGATATAAGACTACTCTATAGAGGGTACAGTAGCTGCTGATATAAGACTACTCTATAGAGGGCACAGTGTCTGGTACAGTAGCTGCTGATATAAGACTACTCTATAGAGGGCACAGTGTCTGGTACAGTAGCTGCTGCTATAAGACTACTCTATAGAGGACACAGTGTCTGGTACAGTAGCTGCTGATATAAGACTACTCTGTAGAGGGCACAGTGTCTGGTATAGTAGCTGCTGCTATAAGACTACTCTATAGAGGGCACAGTGTCTGGTACAGTAGCTGCTGCTATAAGACTACTCTGTAGAGGGCCCAGTGTCTGGTACAGTAGCTGCTGCTATAAGACTACTCTATAGAGGGTACAGTAGCTGCTGCTATAAGACTACTCTATAGAGGGTACAGTAGCTGCTGATATAAGACTACTCTATAGAGGGTACAGTAGCTGCTGATATAAGACTACTCTATAGAGGGCACAGTGTCTGGTACAGTAGCTGCTGCTATAAGACTACTCTGTAGAGGGCACAGTGTCTGGTACAGTAGCTGCTGCTATAAGACTACTCTATAGAGGGTACAGTAGCTGCTGATATAAGACTACTCTATAGAGGGTACAGTAGCTGCTGATATAAGACTCCTCTATAGAGGGTACAGTAGCTGCTGATATAAGACTACTCTATAGAGGGCACAGTGTCTGGTACAGTAGCTGCTGATATAAGACTACTCTATAGAGGGTACAGTAGCTGCTGATATAAGACTACTCTATAGAGGGTACAGTAGCTGCTGATATAAGACTCCTCTATAGAGGGTACAGTAGCTGCTGATATAAGACTACTCTATAGAAGGCACAGTGTCTGGTACAGTAGCTGCTGATATAAGACTACTCTATAGAGGGTACAGTAGCTGCTGATATAAGACTACTCTATAGAGGGTACAGTAGCTGCTGATATAAGACTACTCTAGAGCATCAGTGGGACAGGAAGAAGAAAAAGGAGAGAGAGGGGGGGGGGGTTGATGGGTTCTCTCTGTAAAATGTAAAGTATGTGAAGTATTGGATAATTTCATGTTGATTTGAACATTTGTTTTGAAGCAACGTGCTGTGTGTGTACGTGTGTGTGGTGTGAGAGAGAGGTCCACCCATCACCAGTCCCTCTTGTATTCTCAGTATGTTGCAAATAAAGCAGGCCATCCATCTTAAATAGTGAAACAAATGAACTGTCAAAGATAATTGATATAACCTACCACTATTATTTGATTTTCATAATAGTCTACACCAAGAAGTCTACACTACAACTGAGTGCCTTGGGCTCAATGTAGGAAAATGTGAATTTTACATTTTTGGTGTATATCATTTAGCTTTTGGACAAATAACAATGAATCTGAAGGCATACTGTAGGCCTATAGCAACATAGAACACTTGGTGTAGAAAACCTACAGGAGGGCAGCTATCCAGGAACAGGGTTTGAGAACCCTGGCTGTAGCCCGTTTTACTGTTGCCTACTTAATTATGCAAATAATTGTGTGAGAATACGTAAATATAGGCCTAATGATCATGGCATGAAAATTATACAAAGTTACAGCGACCACAGACAATTCTGTATGATGCGCAAAAATGTGTAGTAGCCTATCTTGATACAGTGTAGTAGCATATCTATCAACATGTGAAGAGAAACAAATGTTGCCAAAATTGCTTACCGACGTCTGCATTGCAAAAAGCCTGTTGAGGATGCGCAGGGGAGCAACTGCAAGCTTCTGCGATGTCTTCCACCCGCCAGAGGAACAGAACGACCAGAGTAATGAAACAACTGCTTATGGACCAAGTCATTTTGGAAACGAATTATTCTACTGTCGACTGTATGGAAAAATATATCAATCTATCGCGTGGAGGGAAAATGTTTACCCCACGACAGCTAAAGAACAGAAACACAAATATATATTCAGTCCCAAGCTTTTCAGCTCGTGAAGTCGATTGTTTCGCCAAATATCACAAAAGGATCGCACTAATGAAAGTGTGACATGTAAACTACACTAGAACATTGCCCTTTCCCTTCTAGACTGTTCCAGACTGACAGACACCTAGAGATCTGTTTTCCTTGCCTTTTATGGTGGGCTGTGAGCTCCTCCCCCAGTCAGGACCAAACCAGTGGCAGGCAGGCTGAGCATTCTATAAAACAGCAGATTAATGTTGAATGAGCTCTAGTAACAATGAGGTTGCTTTTCATCAACAGGCTAGGCTTACATAATGTGTCTAAGAGTCTAGCCGACATTATGTATATCTTTATATGTAGGCTATGAAGTCTCAGTTTCCATACCTTATGTATCCTCATGGCATTATCTAAATATGTGACTTTAGTAAAGGTTGGATTTAGGCCTAGGCTACTCCTAAATAACAAGTCACTAATTCCAAATATGTACTATCTGATGTCTACAACCTTTTAAAATAGCGCCTGCTCTTGTCATGTGATTTTCTATAAGCATTTATCCACAACCGATGGCCAACTTTGCTGTACTTTTTCCCAAGTTCAAATATCTCTCAGTGTGCTTCCACAGCCCTGTGTTGTTACTGCATAGTGAGTAACAACTCAGCCCTGTATAGTGAGTGTAATGTGGACATTGTGTGTCTGGGAGCAATTTCAGTAGCTAATAGGAAACCCAAGACATCACAGCACACAAGGAAATACCAGTAAACAGAGAGAAAGAGAGAGATAGAGAGATATTTATCTTGATTTATTTTCCCTTTTGTACTATTTGTACTATTTGCAGATCATTATAAAACTGTACATAGCCATAATATGACATTTGAAATGTGTCTATTCCTTTGAAACTTGTGAGTGTCATGTTTACTGTTAATGTTTGATTGATTATTTCACATTTGTTTATTATCTATGGCACTTGCTTTGACAATGTAAACATATGTTTCCCATGCCCATAAAGCCCTTTGAATTTAATTTAATTAAGAAATAAAGATAGAGAGAGAGAGAGAGAGAGACAGAGAGAGAGAGAGAGAGACAGAGAGAGAGAGAGAGAGACAGAGAGAGAGAGAGAGAGAGAGAGACAGAGAGAGACAGAGAGAGAGAGAGAGAGACAGAGAGAGAGAGAGAGAGACAGAGAGAGAGAGAGAGAGAGAGAGAGAGAGAGAGAATAGAGGCGTAGGGGGAGGAGGGATGACATCATCCCATTAAACGTAATAGATTCAATCTGGTGGCAATTCCCCTAACGTAAGCTACCCAAACCCCTGCTTCTTTCCCTGCTCCCTGGCTTCCTGCTGAATGAAACATAATGCTATAGTCAGATATATTCAGGCATTTAGCATCCCCCTACTCCCATGCACAACAATGGAAAAACTTATTCACCACTGGCTGCTTGTAACACCAGCTCAGGAAGTTGAGGGGACTTGGAGAATTGGGGTTTGTGGCCTCCAGACCCTGTTTTGTGCTGTTTCTGGCCTGGGAGTGGTGTGTGTGTGTGTGTGTGTGTGTGTGTGTGTGTGTGTGTGTGTGTGTGTGGATAACATGGAGATAATGGTGTGTTGTAATAGGGGAAAGGAGGAATAAGGAAGAGAGGAGAGTTGTGGTTGGAGCGTGAGTCACTCACATCTCACTCTCCATCTCTCTCTCTCTCTCTCTCTCTCTGACATCATCTTTGGCGCCCATCCGCTGTTCCTCTGGGTTCCATATTTCCACTCTTTTGCGCATTGAACATTTTTGCTTGGTTGCTTTTCCACAGCTCTGTGCTGCCTGCCGGCTACCCCATGCCCATATAAAAAAGAGAAAGAGAGAGAGGACAGCTCCCAGCCTCCTAAATGAACTGTCTTCCAGTCAGTTGCCACTACACACTTGCTTCACAGCCGAGTCCAAATATATGTTTGTACTGCCTTGCCATTGCCAACTCCTACAGTACACACAGATCTGGGATCAAGGCTAAAGGCCTCACCCATGAGATCGAGAATATATGTGGTACTTCAGTAGTTCACTATGAAGCAATAGTTAACATAGAGTTTCAGCTTTAGCCACAAATAAATAATCTCTGGTCATGGTCATTAGGACAGGAAAACTATATCAGTGGAAAGATTTCCCACACTGCTCATCCCATACTTCCACCATTGTGATTCATAGTTCATACACCCTGTTGTTGATTTGTTTACATCTCAGGCATAGTGATGCACTTCACTGAAGTAGAGTCTAATGTTTGGCCATGGAAGGTGGCTTCTCATCATCAAGACTAACTGGATGCATCTTTTGGATGGATTGGTGTTAAGAGTTCTAGAAAGTAGGCATGGGCAGTAGAGGGAACTACTGTATGGGCACTACTGGGTGTGGGACGAGAAGGAGGAAGAGGAGGAAGAGGAGGAGGAAAAGGAGAAGGAGGAGAGGGAGGAGGAGGAGGAAAAGAAGGAGAAGGAGGTGGAAAGAAGGAGGAGGAGGAGGAGAAGGAGGAAAAGAAGGAGAAGGTGGTGGAAAGAAGGAGGAGGAGGAGGAGAAGGAGGAGGAGGAAAAGAAGGAGAAGGAGAATGAGGTGGAAAGAAGGAGGAGGAGGAGGAGGAAAAGGAGGAGGAGGAGGAGGAGAAGGAGGAAAATAAGGAGAAGGAGGAGGAAAATCTTGGAAAGTTTGGAAGTCACCTTTCAGTGGGAATGGAAGCTTTTCCCTTCTGTTCTAATCTATTGGAAATTGTCTGCTCTCCTTGATTGCTTTTCACAGAAATGTTTTGTAACCAAAAACGTCAGTCCCCACCTACTAAGAACTGAATCATATCACATTTCATTAAGATCTTTGTTTCAAAAGGACATTTCTCATTAGACAACACAGCTCCACCCTGTTCACTTCCCATCAAGCACTGGGATGTCATAACCAGCTTTCTCTTAATGCGTTACATCTGCCTATTGACGTCTTTATCCTCCTGTTATGGTAAGGGTGGGTTAGACGTTCAAATGACCATTTCCTCTTTTACTGGTTACAAGCTGCTTGGTAGCTGGGTGTAGGCCTTTAATTTCACAATCAAAGAATGAGGATTGGGACAGCTTTCCCTGGAGGTGGACAGTGAACCTGACCTTTAGGCATTGATGACCTTGCACCAAGAAGATGCAGCTGAGTCAGAACGTGCCAAGGATGTTGGGGGGTTGGGGTTGGAGCCCATTTTGCCATGTGAATTGTCTTAAGTCGGCGCAGCCTGCTCCGGGACGTCTCCCTGCTGGCTTGGGAAAAACCTTGGCTCTCTCCACCGTTCCCTCTGAGTACCAGGACTTACGGGAGGTTTTCAACTCTGCCTCGGGGGCGACTTTATTCCCTGTCGGGTCCGGAGACAAAAGTGATGGAAGGGTGTATTGAGGACTCTCACTGCAGGGATTATGCGTCCATCTTTCTCCCCCGCTGGCGCAGGGTTCTTCTTCTGCGTCTGTGTATCGACTACTGGGGCCTCAATGACATTACGGTTAAAAAACGTTACCCGCTGCCACTCATCTCCTCAGCTTTTGAGCCTCTCATCTTCTCCAAGTTGGACCTTCGGAACACCTACCATCTGGTTTGGATACAGGAAGGAGACACGGCTAGCGGGCACTATGTGTACCTGGTGATGCCGTTTGGTTAGACCAACGCTCCCGTTCCAGGCTGTGGTCAATGATGTGCTCCGAGACATGTTGAACCGATTTGTGTTTGTCTACCTCAATCAATCAATCAAATTTATTTTATATAGCCCTTCGTACATCAGCTGATATCTCAAAGTGCTGTACAGAAACCCAGCCTAAAACCCCAAACAGCAAGCAATGCAGGTGAAGAAGCACGGTGGCTAGGAAAAACTCCCTAGAAAGGCCAAAACCTAGGAAGAAACCTAGAGAGGAACCAGGCTATGTGGGGTGGCCAGTCCTCTTCTGGCTGTGCCGGGTGGAGATTATAACAAAACATGGTCAAGATGTTCAAATGTTCATAAATGACCAGCATGGTCGAATAATAATAAGGCAGAATAGTTGAAACTGGAGCAGCAGCACAGTCAGGTGGACTGGGGACAGCAAGGAGTCATCATGTCAGGTATTCCTGGGGCATGGTCCTAGGGCTCAGGTCCTCCGAGAGAGAGAAAGAAAGAGAGAATTAGAGAGAGCATATGTGGGATGGCCAGTCCTCTTCTGGCTGTGCCGGGTGGAGATTATAACAGAACATGGCCAAGATGTTCAAATGTTCATAAATGATCAGCATGGTCGCATTGAGCATTGAGCATACCTCAACAACATCCTAATTTATCCAGGCGTCTCCTGGAGAACCAGCTTTTCGAGAAAGGTGGAGAAATTAGTTCCATCGCTCCACCTTCTCCTTCCTAGGATATGTCATCGCTGCAGGGAATATTCAGATGGACCCTGACAAGGTGAGAGCAGTGGTGAATTGGCCTCATCCCACATCCAGAGTACAGCTGGAATGTTTCCTGGGGTATGACATTTTAATCCGTTGTTTCGTCCGGGGTTATAGAACCCTTGCTTCCCCCTCTGTTCCCTCACCTCTCCCAAGGTTCCGTTCATATGGTCTCCACCAGCTGACCGGGTGTTCTCAGACCTCAAGCAGCAATTCATTACAGCCCCTATCTTAATCCATCTGGACCCATCCCGTCAGTTGGTGGTGGAAGTGGACGTAGCAGACGTCAGAGTGGGGGCTGTCCTGTCCCTGTGTTCTGCCCAGGACCAGAAGCTGCATCCCTGCACCTTCCTTTCCCATTACCTTAACCCCTGCTGAGAGGAACTATGATGTGATATATCGCAAATTACTCGCTGTCAAGATGGCATTGGAGGAGTGGAGGCACTGGTTAGAAGGGGCGGAACAGCCATTCTTGGTGTGGATGGACCATGAGAACCTGGAATATCTCTGCAATGCCAAGAGTCTCAACTCCACGCAGGAGAGATGGGCCCTGTTATTCACTCGTTTTCATTTCACTATCTCCTACCGCCTGGGGTCCAAGAATGTGAAGCCTGACGCACTCTCACATCGGTACAGCCCCGCCACTACACCATCGGACCCTGAAACCATCCTCCCTACTTTCTGTCTAGCGGCTGCTATCACCTGGGGAATCAAGAGTCTGGTCCGCAAGGCACAGTGTTCCTAGCTGGACCCGGGGAAGCCCGGCTAACCAGATGTTTGTCCCGGCCTCTGCCCGTGCTCCTGTTGTGGAATGGGCACATTCCCTCGAGACTCACCTGTCATCCTGGCTCCCGTCGTCTCTTGACTTTCGCCCGACAAAGTTTTTGGTGGCCCACCATGGTTCCTGACGTCTCTGCGTTTGTTGCCGCCTGTACTGTGTGTGGGCAGAGCAAGACTCTGTGGCAAGCTCCGGCTGGCCTCCTTCAACCACTCCCTGTCCCTCACTGCCCCTGGTCCCATACATCCTTGGACTTCATCACGGGCCTCCCTCTGTCAGATGTCAACACATCTATCCGTACGGTGGTGGACAGGCTTTCCAAAGCCGCCCATTTTATTCTCCTTCCTATGTTTCCCTCAGCTAAGGAGACCGCCCAGCTCACGGTGTAGCACATCTTCCAGATTCATGGACTGCCGGTCGACATGGTCTCCAATCGCGGTCCTCAGTTCTCGTCCCGGTTCTGGAAGGAATTCTGCAACCTCATTGAGTCAACAGCCAGCCTTCATCCCCAGTCTAACGGCCAGTCGGTGCGAGCCAATCAGGACCTGGAGACGACTCTTCAGTTCCTCATCTCCACCAATCCCACCACCTGGAGCCAGCAACTCGGATGTTCGTCCCAGATGTTTGTCCAATGTTGTTGCCGTACCTGGAAGAGAGCCCGGGCCACTTTTCTCAAGACCACCTCCAGGTATCGACGACAGGCAGACCACCACCAGACCCCTGCTCCCCGCTACCGTCTTTAGCAGAGGGTATGGCTGTCCACTCGGGATCTGTCCTTCCGGGTGGAGTCCCGCAAACTTTCCCCCCGTTTTATTGGACCTTTCCCCATCTCTAAGGTCCTTAGCCCCTCTGCTGTTCATCTTCTGTTGCCCCGCACTCTCCGTATACATCCCACTTTCCATGTATCTAGAATTAAACCTCTGTCTCACAGGCCTTTGTCTCCTGTTTCCAGGCCCACCCCTCTCCCCCCATCTCATTGACGGCCATCCGGCATACATGGTGAGGCTCCTCCTGAGTGTTCGACCTCAGGGCAGGGGATTTCAGTACCTGGTTGACTGGGAGGGTTATGGCCCGGAGGAGAGGTGCTGGGTCCCAGCTAGGAACATCCTGGACCCAGCCCTCATCACTGAGTGCTGCTGCCGGCACCCCGGTCAACCAGGTATGTGCCCCGGTGGGACGCCAGGTGAAGCCCCTAGAGGGGGGGTACTAACACACCCTGATCTGTTTCACATGTTTTGTGCTTGTCTCCACCCCCCACCAGGTGTCTCCCATTTGTCCCCGTTAACTCCTGTGTATTTATACCTGCGTTTAATGTTTGTCTGTTGCCAGTTCCTCTTGTCCCGTCAAGTCCTACCAGCGTGTTCTGTGTTTCCTGTGCTCTAGTTTTTCTTAGCCTTCCCAGTTCTGACCTTTCTGCCTGTCCTGACCCTGATCCTGCCTGCCGTCCTGTACCTGCCTGACTGATTTGGATTACACCTCTTTACCTGCCTTGACTTACCTTTTTGCCTGCCCTTTGAACTATAATAAACTCTGAGACTTGTACTATCTGCGTCCTGCATCTGGGTGTTAGCCTGAGCCCTGATATGGGCAGAGGTATATAGAAAACGGATTGGTCTACACCAGCTTAAAGTGACGGGGCAGATGCTGACTACCCAAAGAAGAAATTAAAATGTAATCATTATGTTCCTCATTTAGAGTAATCCAATGGATTACGTTACCAATGACTTTTATTGTTATATAATGTGTGATCAGTAATTGATTACATTTATACAAGTAATCTGGCCAGCCCTAATTAGTACTTGCTGAAAGTGTACTGTGGTCTCTACATGTATTTGGACAGTGAAGCCAAAAATGTTTGTTTGTACATGAACAGCCTATGATTCTGTGAGGGAGTTTGCTGATATAGATTTAGTTGTGTTCGTTATATGTGTTTGTACAGTGGGTGCGAATAGCCAGTTAACATTATTGACACACATTATTGTAAACTTTTCTCTCACTTCCTGGGAACATCAATGTGACAAGATATGATTCCCAATAAATCAGTTATGGTCATGTGTGTCCTGAAAGTGGTCATTGTGATTTAGAAAAAAACGATGGAAATGTATTTGTACATTTTTTACAACGCAATTCTACCCGAATTCAAGTACAGTATTCATTCAACATCTCAGTGTAGGAATGCTGATCTAGGATCAGATCCCCCAGTCTCTGTAAGCTATTTCACTACCATCTAAAAATACAAAACTGATACTAGATCAGCACTTCTTCTCTGAGATGATTTATGAATATGGGCCTTGGTCCTATAGTCTAGACACTTACTGTGATATAGTACGTGTGTAGGAGTGGGGAGGTTGTATTTGCCGAATATTCCAGCAGTATTTCCTCACCTCTTCTGGGAAAGAATTCCAGGAATTATTTTAAAGATGGGTATCTTTGGTTCGAGGAAGTCATACAGTGGGGCAAAAAAGTATTTAGTCAGCCACCAATTGTGCAAGGTCTCCCACTTAAAAAGATGAGAGAGGCCTGTAATTTTCATCATAGGTACACTTCAACTATGACAGACAAAATGAGAAAAAAAAATCCAGAAAATCACATTGTAGGATTTTTTATGGATTTATTTGCAAATTATGGTGGAAAGAAGTATTTAGTCACCTACAAACAAGCAAGATTTCTGGCTTCCACAGACCTGTAACTTCTTCTTTAAGAGGCTCCTCTGTCCTCCACTCGTTACCTGCATTAATGGCACCTGTTTGAACTTGTTATCAGTATAAAAAACACCTGTCCACAACCTCAAACAGTCACACTCCAAACTCCACTATGGCCAAGACCAAAGAGCTGTCAAAGGACACCAGAAACAAAATTGTAGACTTGCACCAGGCTGGGAAGACTGAATCTGCAATAGGTAAGCAGCTTGGTTTGAATAAATCAACTGTGGGAGCAATTATTAGGAAATGGTAGACATACAAGACCACTGATAATTTCCCTCGATCTGGGGCTCCACGCAAGATCTCACCCCGTTGGGTCAAAATGATCACAAGCACGGTGAGCAAAAATCCCAGAACCACACCGGGGGACCTAGTGAATGACCTGCAGAGAGCTGGGACCAAAGTAACAAAGCCTACCATCAGTAACACACTACGCCGCCAGGGACTCAAATCCTGCAGTGCCAGACGTGTCCCCCTGCTTAAGCCAGTACATGTCCAGGCCCGTCTGAAGTTTGCTAGAGAGCATTTGCATGATTGGGAGAATGTCATATGGTCAGATGAAACCAAAATAGAACTTTT
Organism: Oncorhynchus clarkii lewisi; assembly: GCF_045791955.1. Taxonomy (NCBI): domain Eukaryota; kingdom Metazoa; phylum Chordata; class Actinopteri; order Salmoniformes; family Salmonidae; genus Oncorhynchus; species Oncorhynchus clarkii. Next base: position 58,445,654 of record NC_092159.1, on the reverse strand, counting down.
TGGTAAAAACTCAACTCGTCGTGTTTGGAGGACAAAGAATGCTGAGTTGCATCCAAAGAACACCATACCTACTGTGAAGCGTGGGGGTGGAAACATCATGCTTTGGGGCTGTTTTTCTGCAAAGGGACCAGGACGACTGATTCGTGTAAAGGAAAGAATGAATGGGGCCATGTATCATGAGATTTTGAGGGAAAACCTCCTTCCATCAGCAAGAGCATTGAAGATGAAACGTGGCTGGGTCTTTCAACATGACAATGATCCCAAACACACCGCCCGGGCAACGAAGGAGTGGCTCCGTAAGAAGCATTTCAAGGTCCTGGAGTGGCCTAGCCAGTCTCCAGATCTCAACCCCATAGAAAATCTTTGGAGGGAGTTGAAAGTCTGTGTTTCCCAGCAACAGCCCCAAAACATCACGTCTCTAGAGGAGATCGGCATGGAGGAATGGGCCAAAATACCAGCAACAGTGTGTGAAAACCTTGTGAAGACTTACAGAAAACGTTTGACCTCTATCATTGCCAACAAAGGGTATATAACAAAGTATTGAGATAAACTTTTGTTATTGACCAAATACTTTGCAAATAAATTCATTAAAAATCCTACAATGTGATTTTCTGGATTTTTTTCTCTCATTTTGTCTGTCATAGCTGAAGTGTACCTATGATGACAATTACAGGCCTCTCTCATATTTTTAAGTGGGAGAACTTGCACAATTGGTGACTGACTAAATACTTTTTTGCCCCACTGAATGTATGTCAACAACAAACAAACAAACAAACAAACAAACAAACAAAACAAACCACCCAGCTCCTATTTATGCTAATTTCTAAATTAGCAATGAGTTTTCTGCAATTTACTAACAGGACGGCATTTGTGAAGAAGCTTGACTGTGTTGAAAAAGCCAAGTGCAATTTATAGGGACATAAGACCTCAAAAGTAGTCTAAGGTAAAAAGACGAGTCCACCTCCCATGCCATCGGTTGTATACAGACATGTACCAACCCCAAATTAATGGAAAAGATAAACACAGCAAATCTGGGAATGAAATGATGCTTATCTCTTCCACTCATTTCAGATAGTGGTATAAACACTTTATCTTTAGGGTAAATATATCATTAATATGACATAAACGATGAACAACTAAACTTCCATAGTGTATCTTTAAATTATAATGACTACTGTGTATTAGCACCAGGGTTGGGTAGTAATGGATTACATGCAACAGGGATTACGTAATCAGATATAAAACATGAAGTAACTGTAATCAACCTAGATTACTTTTGAAAAATGTGTAATCAGATTACAATTACAGTTTTAAAAACAGATGATAATATATTGGATTATGTGGGCTATAAGTGTTTGCCTTAAACACACTGAAATAGCAGATTTTTGGAACATCTTGGAAAGTTTGGAAGTCACCTTTCAGTGGGAATGGAAGCTTTTCCCTTCTGTTCTAATCTATTGGAAATTGTCTGCTCTCCTTGATTGCTTTTCACAGAAACGTTTTGTAACCAAAAACATCAGTCCCCACCTACTAAGAACTGAATCATATCACATTTCATTAAGATCTTTGTTTCAAAAGGACATTTCTCATTAGACAACACAGCTCCACCCTGTTCACTTCCCATCAAGCACTGGGATGTCATAACCAGCTTTCTCTTAATGCGTTACATCTGCCTATTGACGTCTTTATCCTCCTGTTATTGTAAGGGTGGGTTAGACGTTCAAATGACCATTTCCTCTTTTACTGGTTACAAGCTGCTTGGTAGCTGGGTGTAGGCCTTTCATTTCACAATCAAAGAATGAGGATTGGGACAGCTTTCCTTGGAGGTGGACAGTGAACCTGCCCTTAAGGCAGTCATGACCTTGCATCAAGAAGATGCAGCTGAGTCAGAACGTGCCAAGGATGTTGGGGGGGGTTTGGTGGGAGAGGTAACTGATGATTGGTCTACAGAAGCATAAAATGAAGAGGCAGATGCTAGCTAACCAAAGAAGAAATCCCGATTAGCACTTTTTGCAAATATAAAGGTCTCTCCATATGTATTTGGACAGTGATGCTAAAGCTTTTTTATTTGAATAATCTTTGATTCAGTGAGGGAGAGTTTGCTCTTGTAGATTTTATTGTGTTAGCTATATGTGTTTGTACAATGGGTGCAAATAGTCTGTTAAGATTATTGGCACACATTATTGTAAACTTTTCTATCATTTCCTGGGAACATCAATGTGACAACATTGATATGACAAGATATGATTCCCAATAAGTCCGTTATGGTGTCCTGAAAGTGGTCATTGTGATTCAAAGACACTATGGAAGTTTAGTTGCTAATTGTTTACAACTCAAATCAATATGGACTTGAATTGAGTTGTAAACAAATTGTTCTGTAATATTGTCTGCATGGTGTATACTTCTCTGGGACATTAGGCCTATCACATCAGAAGACCACTTTTAAGATCTGACTAATTTAGATTTTGGAGTGTTATGTACCTTTAATTGATTGAATCCAACTGCATTGCTCTGCAGACAGTGCATGTATCCCTTCTTCTTTGACCTCAATGAGACAAGCTGTTAAAACAGAACTAGTGCAGGTCTCACTGACTTCAACGCTCGTTTGTTGTCCAAGACTGTGGATTGGTCTGCATTAGAAAATAGACAGACATAAGGTTTTCATTTGCACAATGAGGTGGGATTTGTCAAAGTACAATGTAAGCAAGCAGACCCCTCTGAACATATGTAGCACACTGTAAATACCCAGTGAGGCTGGGGGGAATGGTCCAACCTCGCTAGCCCAAATTATACACTTGCAAGGACCGAAATATTCCCTCTCAAAGGAATTGCCCAGTGAGACGGAAAAAGAGGGTCTCATTGTGGGAACTAGTGGGCGTCATGTCAGTGACCCACATCCTCTGCTCACCCCCCACCACACACACGCGCGCTCACATACACACCGCGCACATACACACACAGACACATGCACACGACACATACATACCGACACACACACACACACACACACACACACGAGCACATGCACACGACACATACACACCGACAGGTGTGCACACATGCATGCACAAAAAACACACACACACAACACACACAGACAACTGTGCGCACACACACTTGGCTCAATGGTGACCTGACCACTACCCTGCCCCTTCACCCCCTTCCCCCCAGGCCACTTACTCCTCCAACTCTTTCCATTCATGCTGTCTTTCATTTAATCCCAGTTCCTCCTCTCTTTCATTTGATCCCACTGGACAATTCCTATGGTCTTCCATTCATCAGCAGATCTATTAATATCTTAGTATTGAAGACACCCTGAAACACTGAATGATCTGTGTTGGCTGTCTCCTCCTTTGGGGCGATGATGAGGCTTAACTGAACAGCTGTGGTTAGATATGAATATCCCTTTAAATGTCTTGAGAATGTCCTCTTGTGGTCTGGACATAATGTCTGATTGCATATGATTCACATCAGGGACTCTGGTCAAGTGGACCACAATGCACCACAGTGGACCACTCTGCCTACGGTGTGACTGCGTGTTCACACAATGAATCACAATGATTCACATGAATTTCAACAGTGCGTCTACAGTAAACAGAGACTGTGGAGACAGAAGAGAGTTGTTTTGGAATTGTCGTAGGTGTGTGAGGTAACATTCATAGCTACTTACTCACGGTGGAACTTTTCCGAAATTGAAGTTTACTGTGAGATTTTATAAGCTCACACTCATTTCCTCAGGCAGACCCCGGATATGACACAGACACGTCCGGGAAAGTGTTCCCGGGAGAAAAATGGCTTGACATTTCATACATTAGAATACAGGGGGCAGAGTTAGTTCTTCACAGGTTATCTCCTAAATCTTCTTTCTGTATACGATCCACCCCCTGACAATTCCACCCCTCAAATGTCTGTATGGGTAATTTATGATTGTACGTGTGTGTAGGCATTGTAAGTGTTCGAGTAAATGACCAGTATTATGCAATACTGTGAGAGTGAGGTGGAATTATGTCATCTGTGATACTAACACAGAATTTCAAACCTGTCTGGCCTTTTCAACCAGACGCCACTGGGCTGTGACACAGCAATGCATTTCCCTCCTCCAGAGACAAAATACATGGGATTACTCCTATCAAAACAGTCTTACAACGCCTCTTCTTCAAAGAGTCGGCATGTTTCAACAGAGATGCACTGCACAGTATGTGACAGATGTTTGTACACATGAGCTGTAATAATAATAGTTCTTATCAGCTCACGCACTCCACGGCCTTCCCCAGACTAAACCATCATGTCTACTTTCTGGATTATGGATTAGAGGAATTCATTATTACACACAGGATCTCTTAAAGGGATAGTTTAGTAAGATTACTTTTTTTATATTAGGTGATTTGAAATGGGCATGATATTTAAAAATGTGCCTTTTTCAGCAAGACACGTTTTGGAACTTTTAGGTAGAAATATGTTATGTAGAACAAACATGCCTCTCCGACATGTAGAACAAGGAATAGAGTAGGCTCTATTCATGGAATTTCTATGTGCAGCATTCAACAACGTTTGGCAACTGAACATGGTGTAAGGGAGTGCGTAACTGGCGGCAGGAAGTCAGGCGCAGGAGAGCAAACTGGGTAATCAACGGAGCAGTTTGATTCATAAAACCACCGGTAACCAGAACAACAAACAAATGGGTACAAAACCTGCCGCGCACCAGAGAAAACGTGCACATGCACTTACAATAAACAATTCCGCACAAAGACATGGGGGGAACAGAGGGTTAAATACACAACATGTAATGAGGGAAATGAGACCAGGTGTGTGGGAGGACAAGACAAAACAAAAGGAAAATGAAAAGTGGATCGATGATGGCTGGAAGACCGGCGACGCCGAGCGCCGTCCGAACAAGGAGAGGAACCGACTTCGGCGGAAGTCGTGACACACGGCCCATTCCTCCACCAGACAATCCCACCCCTCAGGTTTCTATGTGACTCACTCTTGATAACGCGGGTGTAATGTAAGATGTATTAAAGTGGGTGTAATATAAGATGTATTAAAGTGGGTGTAATATAAGATGTAATAACGTGGGTGTAATATAAGATGTAATAACGTGGGTGTAATATAAAATGTAATAAAGTGGGTGTAATGTAAGATGTATAACGTGGGTGTAATATAAGATGTAATAACGTGGGTGTAATGTAAGATGTAATAACGTGGGTGTAATGTAAGATGTATAACGTGGGTGTAATGTAAGATGTAATAACGTGGGTGTAATGTAAGATGTATAACGTGGGTGTAATATAAGATGTAATAACGTGGGTGTAATGTAAGATGTAATAACGTGGGTGTAATGTAAGATGTAATAACGTGGGTGTAATATAAGATGTAATAACGTGGGTGTAATGTAAGATGTAATAACGTGGGTGTAATATAAGATGTAATAACGTGGGTGTAATGTAAGATGTAATAACGTGGGTGTAATATAAGATGTAATAACGTGGGTGTAATGTAAGATGTAATTACATGTCAGTGATGTTAGTACAAGTGTTGTAAGAGGTGAGCCAGCCTGCCCAGGACTGTCGGGGCTTGCATGTTGTCAAGTAACGTCATTGAACACTTCTGACTGATATAAATAGAGAGAGATACTAACTAGAGGACAGTGACTGATAGAAAGAGAGAGAGATACTAACTAGAGTACTAACTAGAGGACAGTGACTGATATAAATAGAGAGAGATACTAACTAGAAGACAGTGACTGATAGAAATAGAGAGAGATACTAACTAGAAGACAGTGATTGATAGAAATAGAGAGAGATACTAACTAGAGGACAGTGACTGATAGAAATAGAGAGAGATACTAACTAGAGGACAGTGACTGATAGAAATAGAGAGAGATACTAACTAGAGGACAGTGACTGATAGAAATAGAGAGAGATACTAACTAGAAGACAGTGACTGATATAAATAGAGAGAGATACTAACTAGAGGACAGTGACTGATAGAAATACAGAGATACTAACTAGAGGACATTGACTGATAAAAATAGAGAGAGATACTAACTAGAGGACAGTGACTGATAGAAATAGAGAGAGATACTAACTAGAGGACAGTGACTGATATAAATAGACAGATATACTAACTAGAGTACTAACTAGAGGACAGTGACTGATATAAATAGAGAGAGATACTAACTAGAAGACAGTGACTGATAGAAATAGAGAGAGATACTAACTAGAAGACAGTGATTGATAGAAATAGAGAGAGATACTAACTAGAGGACAGTGACTGATAGAAATAGAGAGAGATACTAACTAGAGGACAGTGACTGATAGAAATAGAGAGAGATACTAACTAGAGGACAGTGACTGATATAAATAGACAGATATACTAACTAGAGTACTAACTAGAGGACAGTGACTGATATAAATAGAGAGAGATACTAACTAGAAGACAGTGACTGATAGAAATAGAGAGAGATACTAACTAGAAGACAGTGATTGATAGAAATAGAGAGAGATACTAACTAGAGGACAGTGACTGATAGAAATAGAGAGAGATACTAACTAGAGGACAGTGACTGATAGAAATAGAGAGAGATACTAACTAGAGGACAGTGACTGATAGAAATAGAGAGAGATACTAACTAGAGGACAGTGACTGATAGAAATAGAGAGAGATACTAACTAGAGGACAGTGACTGATAGAAATAGAGAGAGATACTAACTAGAAGACAGTGACTGATATAAATAGAGAGAGATACTAACTAGAGGACAGTGACTGATAGAAATACAGAGATACTAACTAGAGGACAGTGACTGATAAAAATAGAGAGAGATACTAACTAGAGGACAGTGACTGATAGAAATAGAGAGAGATACTAACTAGAGGACAGTGACTGATATAAATAGACAGATATACTAACTAGAGTACTAACTAGAGGACAGTGACTGATAGAAATAGAGAGAGATACTAACTAGAAGACAGTGACTGATAGAAATAGAGAGAGATACTACCTAGAAGACAGTAACTGATATAAATAGAGAGAGAGATACTACCTAGAAGACAGTGACTGATATAAATAGAGAGAGAGATACTAACTAGAAGACAGTGACTGATAGAAATAGAGAGAGATACTAACTAGAGTACAGTGACTGATAGAAATAGAGAGAGATACTAACTAGAAGACAGTGACTGATAGAAATAGAGATAGATACTAACTAGAGGACAGTGACTGATAGAAATAGAGAGAGATACTAACTAGAAGACAGTGACTGATAGAAATAGAGAGAGATACTAACTAGAGGACAGTGACTGATATAAATAGAGAGAGATACTAACTAGAAGACAGTGACTGATAGAAATAGAGAGAGATACTAACTAGAGGACAGTGACTGATATAAATAGAGAGAGATACTAACTAGAAGACAGTGACTGATAGAAATAGAGAGAGATACTAACTAGAGGACAGTGACTGATAGAAATAGAGAGAGATACTACTCACTCATGACGGTAACTGGAATAGGGGCGGCAGGTAGACAAGTGGTTAGAGCGTTGGGCCAGTAACCAAATGGTTGCCCGAGCTGACAAGGTAAAAATCTGTCATTCTGCCCCTGAACAAGGCAGTTAGCCCACTGTTCCTCGGCCGTCATTGTAAATAATAATTTGTTCTTAACTGACTTGCCTAGTTAAATAAAGGTTACATAAAATAATCCCACGATGAAAAAAAGAGTTTGAAACTAGGTTTATGTGGCCTTATTGAAGTCAGAATCCTCTAAAAGGGTATCAACCTTAGTGTTTTCATGAATGTCTACAAAAACAACAACTTTTTTCCCATTATAACAATACTGTTACAGCAGAGCTATTCTCTCACTCTGTGTGTCTGTCTCTCTCTTCACAGACATGCTGTGAAGTGGTCAAGCCTCCACCCTTATTCATTGGTTCTGTAATAAACAGATGTACTACTTTGTTCCCACGACAGTTAAATATACATCAGAGTTGCTCTGTGATGCTGAGCTAACCAACCCTGCTGGAGCACTGAACAGCATCTATGACTGACGTCATTTTGACAGATGTTTGCTTGACCTGCAGCGATCACAGTCAGTCTGGACGAATCACAGCTGCTGGAGTGGACAAGGTTACAATAATAGAAATATAATTACTAGAATGGATAAAGCCCCTCAGGCCACGGAAATTTGACAGGTATGTTCTAGTGGTTATATTTCTATGGTTCTAATCCTTTAGAGTATCCAGGCGTCCAGTACTGTGATAATTATGTGCTCCTAGAACCTGAAGGTCTCATATAGGGTCAGAGACTAGTTTGGTCAAAGAGCAACTCATACCTTTCAACCCAATTCCTCGTTCAGCCTCCATACTGAGTATTTCCAGCTGCATATGATTGAAGGAACGACCCCATCTAGTGGAGGAAAACAGACATGGTTCATGAGGGCTTTTAGAGGAGGGTAAGTACTACACAGAGAACCACAGTAGACCTAGATAGACATGGTTCATGAGGGCTTTTAGAGGAGGGTAAGTACTATACAGAGAACCACAGTAGACCTAGATAGACATGGTTCATGAGGGCTTTAAGAGGAGGGTAAGTACTATACAGAGAAACACAGTAGACCTAGATAGACATGGTTCATGAGGGCTTGTAGAGGAGGGTAAGTACTGTACAGAGAAGCACAGTAGACCTAGATAGACATGGTTCATGAGGGCTTTTAGAGGAGGGTAAGTACTATACAGAGAACCACCAGCCGTCATCAAGGAAACAGCATAATCACTCTGTATGTTGAAACGCCTTTATTAAAGTGCAAGCTTACATTTTATAGTTGATATTGTTATGGTCATAATTCTAAAGTAAGAACAGTTATACATTTTGATATTATTTGATGAAATTAAGATTAATATGCAAATGTTTCAACATTTTCCAAAACTACTGTAGCATAATTTAAAACTCTTATAATAATAAAAAAAAAAAGATTAGATACCATAGCTAAAAAGGAACTTCAGCCAGTGGTGTTGGACTTAGAGAAAAACTGGAATAGGGGCGGCAGGTAGACAAGTGGTTAGAGCGTTGGGCCAGTAACCAAATGGTTGCCCGAGCTGACAAGGTAAAAATCTGTTGTTCTGCCGCTGAACGAGGCAGTTAACCCCGTGTTTCTCGGCCGTCATTGAAAATAAGAATTTGTTCTTAACTGACTTGGCTAGTAAAAAAAAGATTACATAAAATAATAAGTCCAGAAAGATGCCTTGGTCAGACAGGGAACCCAGACTGGTAGAAAGATGCCTTGATCAGACAGGGAACCCAGACTGGTAGAAAGATGCCTTGACCAGACAGGGAATCCAGACTGGTAGAAAGATGCCTTGGTCAGACAGGGAACCCAGACTGGTAGAAAGATGCCTTGGTCAGACAGGGAACCCAGACTGGTAGAAAGATGCCTTGATCAGACAGGGAATCCAGGCTGGTAGAAAGAGGCCTTGGTCAGACAGGGAATCCAGACTGGTAGAAAGATGCCTTGATCAGACAGGGAATCCAGACTGGTAGAAAGATGCCTTGATCAGACAGGGAATCCAGACTGGTAGAAAGATGCCTTGATCAGACAGGGAATCCAGACTGGTAGAAAGATGCCTTGATCAGACAGGGAATCCAGACTGGTAGAAAGATGCCTTGGTCAGACAAGGAACCCAGACTGGTAGAAAGATGCCTTGATCAGACAGGGAATCCAGACTGGTAGAAAGAGGCCTTGATCAGACAGGGAATCCAGACTGGTAGAAAGAGGCCTTGATCAGACAGGGAATCCAGACTGGTAGAAAGATGCCTTGGTCAGACAGGGAACCCAGACTGGTAGAAAGAGGCCTTGATCAGACTGGTAGAAAGAGGCCTTGGTCAGACAGGGAACCCAGACTGGTAGAAAGATGCCTTGATCAGACAGGGAACCCAGACTGGTAGAAGAGGCCTTGGTCAGACAGGGAATCCAGACTGGTAGAAAGATGCCTTGGTCAGACAGGGCTCAAAGGTTTTTTCCACGATTCCTTGAATTCTCTCACTCTGCCTCCTTCTCAAAACATCAAGGAGAGCATTAAAGGAGAGTTGCTAACATCTATCCAATCCTCTCATATCTAGTCCCTAGGGCAGGGGTATTCAACTTACCCTATGAGGTCCAGAGCCTGCTGGTTTCTGTTCCACCTGATAATTAATTGCACCCACCCGGTGTTCCAGGTCTAAATCAGTCCCTGAACAATTAATAAAAACAGTAGAACTGGATTTGTGGTCCAGAATTGAGTTTGAGGGCCCTAGGGGGTAGAGGCTTGATTTTGGGATCCAGAGTTGAGTTTGAAGGCTCTAGGGGTTAGAGGGTTGATTTGGGATCCAGAGTTGAGTTTGAGGGCTCTAGGGGGAAGAGGGTTGATTTGGGATCCAGAGTTGGTGGCTTACTTATTGTTTCCACTGCCTCCTGGTGGCAAACACATGTAAGGACACACCAGGGTCATATTCATTAGATGCACACCATAGTAAAACGTTTCAAAATGTTGTGCAACAGAAAATGAAAAGGACGATTTTTTATTGTGCAGAAGTTCAGATGATACCTCAATATTTCACTGAATTTTTGTTCGTTTTCTTCCATTTTGTGACTAGTGAATATGACGCAGGTGGTCCCTCCCTGTTTCAGTACATTTTCTTCCATTTGGTGCCTAATGAACATGACCATTGTTCGATTCGTACCCTCTCCATATGTCCATCAAGTAACAGCAGATGAGTGGAGGCTGCTGAGGGGAGGACAGCTCATAACAATCACCCGTCTTCAACCCAATTGAGATGGTTTGGGATGAGTTTGACCGCAGAGTGAAGGAAACACAGCCACTCCTTCAAGACTATTGGAAAAGCATTCCTCATAAAGCTGGTTGAGAGAATGCCAATAGTGTGCAAAGCTGCCATCAAGGAAAAGGTTGTCTGTCTTGAAGAATCTCAAATTGAAAATAGATTTGGATTTGTTTAACACTTTTTTGGTTACTGCATGATTCTGTATGTGTTCTGTCATAGTTGTGATGTCTTCACTATTATTCTACAATGTAGAAAATAGTAAAAAATAAAGAAAAACCCTTGAGTAGATGTGTCCAAACTGTTGACTGGGAGTGTAGATAGAGGACTTTCTACCTGTGCCATTACAGCTCCTTTGACAGCATGGGCAGCGCCATTGAAGCTATCTCCATTTTAAAGTCGACACAAAAATCACCATGTCTTAGCAATGTATCCAATAAATATCTAATGATTTTTGTGAAATACCTGCATTAGGTAAGTCAACTGTGTCATGCAGTCTACAATGCTATTTCCACTCCATACATTGTATCCTAGAATCCTAGCACATTTAGTTGATATCCTGTACTTTAAGTAAATGGGGCTCCTACCCTGTCTGGACACCAAGTTCGGCATTCTTTACCAGCTGTACTGAAGATCACTACTCCCTCCGGCGAGCAGAAGACATTCTAAGACCCAACCAAGGCCAAACAATACATTGTCACGCACCTACATCCAACGGTGGACAGGCGACATAATACTAACTAGCCATTGTGGGCTCATACTGTGACCCTGCACAAGCCGTGCTGACACGGCCAAGGACCCACTAAGGAATTCATATCTTGATTAGAAACGTGCCTCCACCCTGATGACAAAAAAAAGACAATTATTCATCCAGTAACTTAAAGTTATGAACAACGATGGTATGTATAGGGTGACATGTTCTCACAAGGACAATATAGTTTGAATAGTATTTTATTTACAGTACATGCCACAATGAGCTTTTACCAACTAACTGCGGCTGTACAGCCACGTAATAATTAGCCTAGTCGCTACCTAAGGCTAGCCACTGAGCTCTCTTTCCTTAATAGGACACCCTACTAATATACTGTGAGCATGTTTAATACATACAAGGGTATACTCCCAAGGACCATGTATATTTTTCTTTAATATTTGACTGGTTGGTCCGCCCTGGTGCTTGGTGGCGGATGGGTTTGCAGGTTGTATAGCCAAGCGAGCAGTGCAGCTCTGCAGGACAGGTATTAATTCCCAAGCTTGTGCCAGTCAATTTTCAGTGTTCTGGCGTGTTAGGATGTTCAACAGAGGGTTATATTTACACAAACGTTGAATTTTACTGGGTTTGTTTTCCTATTTACTTATTTAATTAAATGTTTTTTGAGTATGTGTGTGTGTGTGTGTGTGTGTGTGTGTGTGTGTGTGTGTGTGTGTGTGTGTGTGTGTGTGTGTGTGTGTGTGTGTGTGTGTGTGTGTATGCATGTATGTATGTATGTATGTACTGTATGAACAGTTGAAGTCGGAAGTTTACATACACCTTTAGCCAAATACATTTAAACCCAGTTTTTCACAATTCCTGACATTAATTCTAGTGCAAATTCCCTGTCTTAGGTCAGTTAGGATCACTACTTTATTTTAAGAATGTGAAATGTCAGAATAATCGTAAAGATAATTATTTATTTCAGCTTTTATTTCTTTCATCACATTCCCAGTGGGTCAGAAGTTTATACACACACTCAATTAGAATTTGGTAGCTTTGCCTTTAAATTGTTTAACTTGGGTCAAATGTTTCGGGGAGCCTTCATCAAGCTTCCCACAATAAGTTGGGTGAATTTTGGTCCATTCCTCCATGACAGAGCTGGTGTAACTGAATCAGGTTTCTAGGTCTCCTTGCTCGCACACGCTTTATCAGTTCTGCCCACACATTTTCTATAGGATTGAGGTCAGGGCTTTGTGATGGCCACTCCAATACCTTGACTTTGTTTTCCTTAAGCCATTTTGCCACAACTTTGGAAGTATGCTTGGGGTCAATGTCCATTTGGAAGACCCAAGCTTTAACTTCCTGACTGATGTCTTGAGATGTTGCTTCAATATATCCACATAATTTTCCACTCCTCATGATGCCATCTACTTTGGGAAGTGCACCAGTCCCTCCTGCAGCAAAGCAACCCCACAACATGATGCTGCCACCCCCGTGCTTCACTGTTGGGATGGTGTTCTTCGGCTTGCAAGCCTCCCTCTTTTTACTCCAAACGTTGCGTTTGGTGGTCATTATGGCCAAATTGTTTCATCAGACCAGAGGACATTTCTCCAAAAAGTATGATCTTTGTCCCCATGTGCAGTTGCAAACCATAGTCAGGCTTATTTTATGGCAGTTTTGGAGCAGTGGCTTCTTACTTGCTGAGTGGCCTTTCAGGTTATGTCAATATCGGACTTGTTTAACTGTGGATATAGATACTTTTGTACCTGTTTCCTCCAGCATCTTCACAAGGTCCTTTGCTGTTGTTCTGGGATTGATTTGCACTTTTCGCACCAAAGTATGTTCATCTCTAGGAGACAGAACGCGTCTCCTTCCTGAGTGGTTTGACGGCCATGGTGTTTATACTTGCTTACTATTGTTTGTACAGATGAACGTGGTACCTTCAGGCGTTTGGAAATTGTTCCGAAGGATGAACCAGACTTGTGGAGGTCTACTTTTTTTTCTGAGGTCTTGGCTGATTTATTTTGATTTTCGCATGATGTCAAGCAAAGAGGCACTGAGTTTGAAAGTAGGCCTTGAAATATATCCACCTCCAATTGATATAATTTTAGCATGGCACAATCTGTGGAATTGCTGGAAATGTGTTGTAAAATTGCAAAATTTTCTCTCTGACCCAAAATGTGTAGAACTGAAAAGAAAACTTGCTTTAAAGCTGCAATATGTAATTTTTGGGGCGAACCAATAAAATTAGCATAGAAATGTGTTATACATCTGTCATTCTCATTGGATGCAAGTTTAAGAGGCAGTAGATCTGCAAAATGTCACTTTTTGGGCGACCTGACAGAATTCATATAGAAATGTTTTACAGATACGTAATTCTAAATGAACGGAAGTTTAAGAGAAGGTAGATCTGTTCTATGTGCGTTATTTCTATGCTTTAGTTTTTGCGACTTTTACTTTCTAAAATACAATATTTTTTCTTATGGAAGAAAATTCACAGCGGTTTAGATGGTAAAATGATTTTCTACACAATTGTTGGAGGAATTTAATTCCTATAAGTTCATTAACCAATTCAATTTTAACAAAGCAAAACACTTTGTCCGTTTCTAAGAATTTGTAAGTTTCTTATTTGCATAAAATAGACAAAGATCAGTCTCAATACTAATCAATAGCGTTTATTCCCGAGAGCTCTGGTCATAATACCATGTAGATTGGTTCATATACCTCACATTTCGTCATAAATGTCCCTCCTCCTCTCAGATACAATGGCAATATAGTTCACAAGCCTTCTCACATTGTCTGCCACCTGTTAAACAATCTACTACAAGCCCAAGGTCTCTCCCCTCCCTGGGTGGGGACAGAATGTCCTGTAAGGAACACAGTATTCCAGCCGGTCTGACGATAGCTCCATTCGTTTTTACTAAGGAACAGAAAGTCCTTGTTCTAATTCTTGACTAAAACTACACACCTTATATTTAGTATTATGATTATAATAAGATTCATACATTCATACAGTAACAGAGTAGTATTCTGTTTAGTTATAATTCTAAGCTAAATGTATACATAATTTAGTCATTATTCATAAAAATCCCATAACAACAATACTCGCTTATTTTGTCACATGTTATGACTTGCTCACTCACACAACCTGTGCAACCAGTCCCTTTGTGATCAGGTTAACGTTAATTGTCATGAATCTTGCCCTCAAGGCAGAACTGAGCGATTTGCGCTAGATGTCCCTGCTGCAAAGTCCAAAGAGTTTGGCTATATCTAAAAATGAATGGAAAAAAGTGCTTTAAGGTTCGGCATTAAATTTAGCAGTGAGGTTAAGGTTAGGTTTACGGTTAGGGTTAGGTTTCAAATCTTTATTTTATGACTTTATGACTATTTTATGATTATGACTTTTATGCCCAGCTGCCTCCAGGGCAAGATTCACGACAAGAAATGCTAACCAGACCCCCTTTGATTTCACAGGAAATGAAACATAGAGAATCCATTTGCAGAAGTGCAGTTTCCATTACATTAGCAACTACTTCCACCCCTGTGGCTCGATAAACTGTATAATTTCATAAGGGTTGTTAAAGAACCACGACCACGACACAGCAAGACACAAGAGGTAAGACGTTTGAGAATCAGAATGTCATCTCTGGAAACGCCTAATTAACTATTGTCCTCAGTGATGCATAAACAATACTGTTTGATTGTAGTAGATATACTTGATAGTCTCTTGTACACATACATTTACTTTATGTATTGAAAATGGACTGCGTTAAAAATCAACTAAATGTGATATGATTTCCTATCAATACAATGTATGGAGTGGAATAGCACAGTGCATTGTAGACTGTATGACTCAGTTGTCTTATTGAACGCAGGTATTTGACATGAAGCAGTAGATTTTTAGCAGATACAGCACTACATGTGTTTTTGTGTAGAATATAATGATGCTACTTTAGTACAAAAAAATGTATTGTAATTGTCATTCAGCTAAATGTATTGTATAAGCTAAAACTCAGCTAAACATGTATTGTATCAGCTAAAACTCAGCTAAACATGTATTGTATCAGCTAAAACTCAGCTAAACATGTATTGCATCAGCTAAAACTAATAATGGTGGTTGTTATTGTTGGGGAAGATGGTATAATATATAACGCTAACTTTAGACATTAAAGCTTTATGCCAATGGTGTTGCTCATGGACGTTGTGAGGTGGGCATATTTCACCATGAAACACTGAGAATCTCACTGTGGGAGGCCGTTCCTTCTCTTGCTAGAACAAAAGCGATACCTACCGTGCCGACCCGGTAGCGACGAACCTGACGTTTCTACTTGTCGAATCGCAATGATTGTCAGTCAGTGTCAAAACAACTTTTGCAAATCTCGTCAGTGTCAGACAACTTGACTTGGAGCCAATCAGAGAGTACGAACCCCTACGTGAGGGGACCAACAGAAGTGACAACAGGAAAAGGAGGGCATTTTCTCCGTACATCCACGGTTAAATGTCATGATCCAGTCACACTTCATTTACAGTGCTGTGAAAAAGCATTCTCTACTTTTGCATATATATTTTTTATAATCTTCAACTATAACCCAATATTAAATAAAGGGCAACTGAGTGAACAAGTAACCCAATAATTACATACTTATTTTATTTATTTAATAAACAAAAGCAATGCCCCTGTGTGGAAAAATAATAACCTTTACCTGCAATGACTCCAACCAAACGCTTCCTGTAGTTTTTGATCAGTCTCTCACGTTGCTGTGGAGGAATTTTGGCACGCTCTTTCCATGCAGAATTTATTTTTGATTTATTTACCTTTATTTAACTGGGCAAGTGAGTTTTTAAGAACAAATTCTTATTTACAATGACGGCCTACACCGGCCAAACCCCGACGGCGCCACCCTATGGGACTCCCAATCACAGCAGGTTGGGATACAGCCAGGGATCGAACGCTGCGATGCAGTGCCTTAGACCGCTGAGCCACTCAGGATGCCAAATGTTCCTATTGTTCTATTGCTTGTCTGTTTGTCAGTTGTCCAAGCTGGTTGGTGAAAATGCAGAGTCGTGGAATCGCTCTGTGGCTGCTGTTACTTCTCCGTGTCCCTGGACTGGACTCTGCAACATGGAATCTATTCGGTGAGTTCCATTTAGCCTGGTTTGTACTGTGTTGTCAACTCCTACCGTCATTGTCATGCCAAAGGCCATGGTCATACAACACAAACAGATCTGGGACCAGGGTAAGTTCAGTTGGACAATGAAATCTGATATTCTCCTATCACTTCATCACAACTAAGTCATGTTAGTTTGAGAATGTCAATGACCTGATGTTTTTATTGTAGACTTTTCAATGAATCAGGCATCGGCCATTCAAGTAGTGTACTCCTCAAATTCCTGTCACAATTACTGCAACACACGTTTGTTTGTGAATGACATTGTTAGTAGGACAATGACCTGATGTTTTTACAGTAGACTTTACAAGGAATCAGGAATAGTGTAGGGGTTGGGTCCCAAAGACCCTCCCCATTATTGATTAAGTGGACCTTAAGATTCCTATGTTTTGCTGCAGGCCTTATAATAGATACTGTTGCTATGTGTCTAAAAACTCTGTGCAAAAGCATCTATATTAGTCTTTGTGGTTAAGCCCTGGCTGTTGTGAGAGTGGGCTTGCAGGCTGGGTCTGAGCCAGACCGAAACTAGATAAAGAGAAGTAACCACTGTCTGGTTTTGACATTTTGATCTTGTGTGACAGTGGACAATTCTAATAAATTCAGAGAAGCTACTGTACTAGGTTGCCTTATAAGGTAACCTCAGCTTATTGATACACACAGACATTGATGTAAGTGATCATACCACTAGGGAGTGATCACATTAATAAAATCAGCTGCGCCCTTAAGTGGGGTGCAGAACTTACTCTCAAACATGCGTGCTGTGTTTTCGTTGTCAACTTCTGTCTGCAATTGCATTAAATAAAGGTTTGATTGATTTACTTATAGAATATATTGTCTGACTGCTGAATTCACCAATAAGCCAAAGATTGACAAGGGACAAGGAACCTACCCCCCGAGACAATAGGCCAATCATGTAGCATTCTCCTCAAGTTCCTGTTTGCAAAACACAAACAAGTTGGTTCATGCTTTGTACTGCCGCCTAATAGAAATTTAAGCAAACAGCAAAGTTGCATAAATCCGTTGTCAGTTGAAGCTCATCAGTCCAATTTTTAAACTGACTAACTTAAATCCTCACCCTCTCTGTGCTCACAGGTAAGTCCTCGACAGAACCCACACAGGAGGGCGAGGTGAGGCTTGTTGGGGGTAAGCATGACTCAGAGGGTCGAGTGGAGGTGTACCACGAGGGGAAATGGGGGACCGTCTGTGATGATGGCTGGGACCTGGCCGAGGCTCAGGTGGTGTGCCGTCAGCTGAAGTTCCCTGGCGTTGTATCTGCTGTCACTGGAGGGACTTATGGAGAGGGTGAGTATCTTACAAGGGTCATGTTCATTAGGCACAACATGGAAGAAAATGGACTGAAACAGGGAGGGGATACCTGGGTCGTATTCACTAGGCACAACATGGAAGAAAATGGACTGAAACAGGGAGAGAATACCTGGGTCATATTCACTAGGCACAACATGGAAGAATAAAACAGTGCAACACAGAGTCAAATGGGTAGGCACTATCAGATCTTGTGCAATAAGGAACACTTTTGTAAAAGTATGAGAGGATTGAATAAGCGTTAGCAATATGACGACAAGGAATTTGGGATTCTTGGAGGGAGCAAGTTCAAATAGGTAGTGATTTGTGTGAATGGCAGGCAGCACCAGCAGAAAGAGTCAACTAACTTACTTTAATACACCACAATATAATATTTTTCTTATTTCTGCACATGATTTTGCTTGCTCCTTGTTTATCCTCTGTTGTGTATCCAAGGGTCGGGTTCAATCTGGTTGGATGATATGGACTGCAAAGGAACCGAGAAGTCCCTGTCCAGCTGTTCTTTCAAGGGCTGGGCGTTGACCGACTGTTCCCACAAGGAGGACGCAGGGGTCGTTTGTGAGAGAGGTACACTACTACACTGTGGGTGAATCTCAATAGTGTTTCCCCTGATTCCTTGGCTCCTCTCTTCTCGTCTCCTTCTGAAAAGTCATGTTGTTAAACTTCACCGAAACTAAAATACACACTATCAGCCCTACGTATTCCTACTCATCATGTACAGTCCTAATCACATGTATTCCTCATACTGTACAGGCACAGATTTGACCAGTGACACAGCACATTTCCTGGACCACAGTCTGGGCCTGTCAGATGACCTGGGCGAGCTGTTTGACCGTGGGGATGACTGTGACTTCCTCATCACAATCCAGAGCCCCACAGGAAACAGAGATGGGGAGGGGAAGTTGGAAGTGGAGGAGAGGAACATCTGCACCCACAAACTGATCCTCTCTCTCTACCCACACTTCAACATCACCAACGGGTCCAGTAACCTCTCCCTAGAGATGAGTCAAGCCTGCAGCCCCTGTGTCACCAGCTTCATCAGGTACTAGTCTGTGACCCTTAACAGGTGCTATTTAGATACACTTTATGTTTATTGGTTAAATACATACACAAGAATACAAATGTGTCAGATGATTTTAGACCTCAAATGTAGTCTGTCGAGATGAATCCACGTCTCCTTGCATCAATTGTGTAGATCCAGGGTGCCTTACTTAAAGCACAGTTTTTCTCTAGGTCCAACACCACTTGCTGAAGTTCCTTTTTAGCTATGGTATCTCCTAAACATGTTTGAATACAAGTGAATTTATTTAAATGTCCTTGCTCTGGTTCTCTAGGTACCTTTACACCCGCAAGATCGACGTGACCGTTTCCTCTGCCCAGTGCCTCCACAAGCTGGCCTCAAAGTTTGGGGTGAAACGGCTGATGCAGGACACCGGCAGGCTCTTCACCGTACTCCTCCCTGAGGACCCCTCCTTCTACACCCAGGTCTCCCTGTACCAGTACTCCGTCCAGACTGGGGACCTGCTGCTTCAGGAGAACTGCCTCCAGTACCTGGCCTGGAACTGCGAGGCTCTGATCAATTCCCCGGCCTGGAGCGACCTCTCCACAGACTTCCTAATGGCCCTCTTGGCGCGGTCTGACCTCGTGGTACCGGACGAGGGGTTCCTCCTGCAAGCTCTGGAGGGTTGGATCATAGAGAAGGGTGACTTGACCGGCACCGAGAGCCAGGCGACCCTGTTAGGCCACATCCGCTTCCCGATGATCCCTGCCGAGAAGCTCTACGATCTGCAGTTCACCTCAGAGCTCTACAGGAGCCACGAGAAGCTCTATCGTGTCAGCATGCTCAGAGGCTTCCAGTTCAACGCCTTGTCGTTCGACACTCTGAGGAAGCACAAAAGCAGTGAGAGTGAAGAAGAGCATGATTACCATCCCAGGATCTACACTGCTGAGCCATGGAGTGTCACCATCAACTCAACCAACAAAGAGCCACCACGCCAAGATATGCGATATGATTACAACAGGCGCTACAATAACTACCAACCTTATTACCCCACGCCAGAATATGGCAAGTCATTCACAACACCAAACCACAATAGTGTGATTTACCAGACCAAGGAAACCAACCCCATCAGTTGGTCAGCAAGAGTCTTTAAGAACCAACGAGAATGTTCCAGGTGTATTTCCTTCCCCACTGCCAGTCTCTCTCTCCAAAGCAGCCTCAGACAAAACCAGACCAACAGTGTTCACTTCAGCAACCGACTGCTCCTAACATGTGAGGGCAGGTATGTCTTTCACGTCCAGGACTTCAAGAACGACATGGCCCAGATCCCTACTAACAGCAGTCTGGCCCTGTCCTACCCCTGTCCTGAAGGCCAGTATGACTTTCGCTTTGTGGTGAGACCAGAATACATCTGATAGCACTGCCTGGCACAGATGCAACAACGCTCCTAACACACATCCACAAATCTAATAATGATGTCCCATTGCCAATCAATTGCTAATTTATTTTATTCAAGAGTTTGAAATTATGGTAATGTGGTTTTAGAAATATGTGACTGATTTGATCATAACCCTTTGTTGATTTGCTGAAAGCATATCAACATGTAGCACTGCTCTTATGTAAGTATTAATCAAAAACTATAGCATCTCTGCTTGCACTTGAATAAAGGCATTTGAACATGCAGGGATGTGGATGATGTTTTTTCCCCCAAATGGCGGCTAGTTCTTCCCATAGAAATAGCTAGAGGTCTCTTGTGCCCAAAAGCCAGTTTTGCCATGGCTAACGCCATTGAAGACTGTCACCATTTTGAAGTTGTCTACTGGGTGGGTGGGACTTCATATGGGTTAAGGAAGGATAACATAATTCCAATCGGGTCATCAGGAGGGATCATCCAATGAATTATAGTTCTGAGCAAAAATGTCCATAACTGCAGGTGGTAGTAAATCTCCAACCTTGCCTTTATACCTGTTCAAACCACACACTGCATGTGGCAGGATGCACCCTTTCAGTTTGTTTGCCAACTCATAGAAATAGTAGAAGAAGAAAATTGACTACTTCAAAATGGAGATGGCCTCAATGCTGCTGCCCATGCTCTCACAGACACCACAATAGGACAGATTCAAAGATCTGATGTCTATCTAGGTCTACTGTGGTTCTCTGTGTAGTACTTACCCTCCTCTAAAAGCCCTCATGAACCATGTCTATCTAGGTCTACTGTGTTTCTCTGTATAGTACTTACCCTCCTCTAAAAGCCCTCATGAACCATGTCTATTATTCCTCCACTAGATGGGGTCGTTCCTTCAATCATATTCAGTTGTAAATACTCCGTATGGAGGCTGAATTGGGTTAAACGGTATGAGTTCCTCTTTGGTCAAACTACTCTCTGACCTCTCTGAGACTTTACTCACTTTTTCGGGCAAGTGACCATAATCTTTGAGCAACCAATAAATACTGCTGACTTGGCCGATGGGGAAAGTGTCTTTCAGACCTGAAAGTAAGTCTCTGGATAGGATATGACATAGTGATTAATCAGTTTTAAAACTCCTGGCCCTATAGGGAGGATGAAAACTCTGTCAAACTGCAGCAACATTCAAATCAAAGTTTATTTGGTCGTTTACATCGATGTGCAGCAAAATGCTTGTGTTTTCTAGCTCCAAAAGTGAAGTAATATCTAGAAATTAAAAAACAACACACAAATAATCTAAAAAGTAAAACAATGAATAATTATCAGAACGAGCAATATCAGAGTCTGAAATATAGACAGTCTGGACAGTAAATGCATAGAAAAGGTGAGGAGAGCAGTAGCTATAGTAAAACCTTGTACTTGTTCATATGAATTATATTTTAAAAGGGGGTTCCGTTACACAGACAACTGTGATTAGACAATAGAACTAACAGGACTGAGCTTGCTTTAGGCAGGGTTGCATCATGTAGGCCCATGGATGGAAACAGCCAATGCCCCAAATCCTTAAATTCCATCCCTGTGTAGGCCTATATACATTTGTAATTAAGTGACAGGCTAGACTGTGTTAATGGACCTATGTCATCACTATTTGAATTTTGGATTAAAGAAGTTGATCACATTCACATTTTCTCATTAGACAAATACATTGTCTTAGGCTATACATACATAACTTTCCCACTTTGTTTCCCCTGGCCAGATGCTTCTACACCTGCATTCCTTGCTGTTTGGGTTTTCAGGTTGGGTTTCTGTACAGCACTTTGTGACATCAGCTGATGTAAGAAGGGCTTTATAAATACATTTGATTGATTGATTGATTGATGGGACAAGGCGTATAGAGGCCTACAGTTGATCAGACTGATACTGCAGGTCAGATCACTAATGTTAAGGTGTAGGCTGCTACAACATTTCTCTAAAGAGTTTTTGCTTGTGTCTTTCGGGAGTGAGTTATTTTCTGTTTGCTAAAATAATACCTTATGAAAGTGGAATGCGCACTCTGCTTTCTATAGACTTGTGCCATGCCTAATCTGCGATTTCTGGGAATCTGCTTGGACACAGAGGTGGCAGTGGCCATTTTTTGTCTCCTGATGGTAACCAGGTAACATTTTGGAACCTAGTTGTAGCAGGGGCCTTAACTCTTAATCTTGTGAAAATTGGCCTGTATGGATTGAGAAACATTTTTATTTTGCCAACAGAAGAACTATTAAAATGATATGCAAGACATGGTAGCAATTGGAAAGGAACACCAAAGGTGAGGACAAAACAGTTCACCTGACACAAGACTGAATCCAAACATTACACTGTTGAATTTATGTGCATTTTTCATTTACTGCACTATTTACAGCATTTGTCAATAACGAAATCTGAAAATACTCTGTAAACGTTCAGTAACATAAATAAGAATATTCATTCACATTTTGGATTAGGTGCAAGATAAGAAAGAACGATTACAAGGGTTTGAGTGAGAGGTCCCACTGGTGTCTCCAAGTGGCAACACAACTCTCCAAACTCTAGACCGTTCCTAAATCATTTCAATGCTCTATAGTGACTCAAGAAAAGAGCCTTAAACTATAAGGCGCTTTTTTGAGCACTCCTAGCTTTGCCATTGAGGAACTGAATCAAGCACACTTGTAGTTTCCAATCCAAAAACATTCCATTATAAATCGCAATCTGGGTTAGGTGGGTGGGCATCATTTGAAAGGTATTCTATTGCCAACAAGGCAGTGTTAGCCCAGCTAGCACATAACATTCTGAGAACCATTTCTTTCTTAGATCTTGGTGTGAGTGAGGTCGTCCTATGGTTATTTTGCGTAAAATCTTCCCCCAATGCAGGCCCATCATTATGGGTGGGCCTTAAGTGTTCTCGTTCTCGTACCTCCTTGCCTGTCCAAATAAAATATTAAAATATTGATAATTGATTTGACAGACATGCATGTGTAACAGTATAACTTTAGACCGTCCCCTCGCCCATACCCCGGCGCCAACCAGGGACCCTCTGCACACATCAAAAACAGTCACCCACGAAGCATCATTTACCCATCGCTCCACAAAAGCCGCCCCCCTTGCAGGTCAAGGGTCTCAGAGCAAGTGACGTCACCGATTGAAACGCTATTTAGCGCGCACCGCTAACTAAGCTAGCCGTTTCACATCCGTTACACATGCAGATAGAAAGATGTATCTGACGTTGTCTGGACAAAAATAGTACGGCATGTCATACCATTTCTGGCCAGACAGCATCAGATACATGGGTCACATATAGTAAGACAGAGTGGCGCTGTTTTGCTCGCACAGATGTTTTCTCTGGTATGATATTTTCAGCAGAGAGGAATAGTCGAAGCGAGAGGACACACTCTCACAAAAAGATCTGTGCATAATGAGCCCAATGCGTTTCTATGGGCATTAAATGCAGACCTAAGCTTGTCGCCTGCCTTCCTGCCTTTGGAACGACTCCTATTGCTAGGGCGGAGACATGAGCATCTCGTCATTATAACAGATATATAGATTCAGTACAGTTGCGAATTGGGAAGGAACGTTGGTGGGTGCACAGTGCACTGTTCGGATGCTGGGTTCCCCTAAATTAAATGTATTTTTTGCCAAAATTATATAATTACTCCTGTCTAAATAAAATAATTGAACATATTTCACCAGAGACCATGACGTAACCATAGAGTATCATTAGCTTCTTTAAAAAAAAAAGCTCTGTATTGTTTCAAATTACAAGTGTGTAGGCCAGGCCTATTTTATTGGGAAGCCCGAAATTGTGTTAGCACGCGTGGCAATAGAAATACTTGATTATTGAGTTGTGGCTGTCAGTGAAAAGCAACTAAAATATGTGTGAAGATAACGTGTTTTGAGTATAATTTAAAATATTGAGATGGAGAAGGGGAGGGGTGTGGCGGGGAGGGGTGTGTGGCGAGGATATGGCGCGTTTCAGTCCAGAATGCATGCACTCAGTTCTCTAGAATGTGCTCAGCTCTCCCAACAATTCTTTCACATTCATTGTTTCATTGTGTAAATGGTTTGCCCTTTGTTAATTTTCATAAATTCCCATTACATATGTACCAGTAGGCCTAGTAATTGTACTGTTAATACCCATCGTTTGGTTACATAGATTTCTGTTAATGCAGGTATTAATTACATTCATTTACCGTTCTCACTTTCCGAGTGGAAACATTATTTGCAGAGTTCAACCTGCTACACTTTATTTCATAACCATCATTTACGAGTTTTGTCATTTTCCCATTTACCTTTGTTCGGAGTGCCCGATGTGTGCAATGAGCATGTGTCTGGTTTCTCTCTCCTGATAATGTCGAGTGAGCGCGCACCTGAGCGTGCATAAAGTAAGCCGAACTGACCTGCTGTGGGCAAATGTAGGAAAGTGCCCATTAGGGGATATCGGATTTCTGATTGTATTAACTCATCACGTCCACCACTAATAAGCTGAGCTTCTCAGTATTTGTTTCTTCACCTCACACAGTAGACCTGAGTCAACGAAGTCTGCTTTATTTTAAAACATCCATTACAAATAATATTAGCTCCTCACAATATTTGAAAAATCTTTCCAACACCCGACAATCACCAAGCCTCGATGTGAAAATATCATGATCTGATGATCCAGCAATGGATGATCCCATATATCCAGTGCAAACGAAATGTAAAAACATCCGAGCTCACTGGTTCGGGATACTCTGAAGGCTCAGAATAAGCCTACTCTAGTTGATACAATGTTGCAAGTTCACTAGCAACAGCTTCAGCCCAAACCCAGTTGATTGATTTGGTAGCCTACAATGTTGCACTTCACCAGCGATGGCTCAAGTCAAGACAGATAGAAAGGGGGGCAGAGAGGCAGAGAAGATAGATTCATGTGATTGAAAGAACCTGCATTTTCATCAGGATATTTTCTGCTGTTTTTATTTGTTGGGTTTAGGACTATGTATTTGACTTAGTTGAAGATGGAAGTTAATGTATAGGCCTACTTTAGCATTGGCCTAAAGGCTATCTCTGAGTTCCATGCGTTAATTTATTTAGCCACCAATGAATGGATCACGGTGTATCAATGTGTCCATATGGCAGGGGCTAGTACTCTTGCATTAGGTGAATTTTAATTCAGATTTTTATGATTAACCAAGTAAAAAACATTTAGAAAAACAAAAAGGTTATTATTGAAATGAAACTGTTCCATGAAATGCTGTTATGAAAATAATCAACTGGTCGGCAGATCGGTAGAAATAGTAGGATAAATTGTAAGCTTCCCCAAAATTGAAACTCACGAGCGGCCTATGGTCTTTACTCTTACACCCATTAAAAATGCGTGCCTGCATATAGAAATCAAATGCCTTTCCAACTGATTCCTTCTGGCGCTGTCCCTGCCACAACTTTATCCGAATGGTGCAGGATACCCAGCTAGCACGTTCTGAGAACAATATGTTTCTTAGCTGGGAATTTCAGTACTTCCGCATAACGTTTCCTACGGGTTTGTTCATGGTTCTATGTAAAGTAATGTTCTCAAATGTTCCAGGGAACATTAAGAAACAACGTTCTTCTGTGGGAATTGCAGTACTTCAACATAACATTTTCAACAGGTATCCTTGTGGTTCTTTATAAAGTCATGTTCTCAGCACATTAAGAAAACATTATATTAAAACCACAAGAAAACATTGGAAACGCTCAAAGAACGTTCTAAGAATGTTATTTAAAAACATATACATTCTGTTCTCAGCGTCAACAAAACTTCATCTATCCTGTGTGTGTCTTCAGGTGTGTTGCCCGTACCACACCTGATCTTAATGAGTGCTTTTTTCCTTTGAAATGGGGTCTGTTTGAACGGACTAAAATGAACAGCTACGTATGAGTTAAATATACATGGCATGCTAGCTCCATCCTGGTGGTGCAATGGACAGCTGGAACGGAGTTAGAGCGTTCTTAAATCTGACTGAAGCGCAGAGCAAGTTGCCCAAAGGCTGGAGCATCGGTCTTCTCGACCGCCTCCAATATTGCTCCATTACCACTCCAGTAACGCTCACTTCACCAGCTCAGGGCATGCCCGGCCCAGCATGCATCTGTAGGCTACTTGTGTGCTGCTTTAGCCCCTTGCTTTAGCTACTGTCATGGAGTTCACTTAATATTTTCATAAAGACACTGATAAAACACACAGGTGTGAAATCAAGGTGACTTACAAAGATGAGGACCAAGAGAAAGAGAGGGAGTGCAGTGATGTAGTGTCCACAACTAAAGAATCATTGTGAAATCCGAAAAGACATCCCGAAAGCATGATGGTGTACTATGTGCACATTCTAACAGAAAGGAATGCGGTGGGTAGCTAGCTAAGTGTGTCATTATAGCAAAAATATTTATAAACTAAAAATAAGATCTCTTAAAAATGTATTTCATTTTTGTTCTATTATCTTTACTATAGGCTATAACTGATTTTGGCCCAATAAACCTGACATGTTACCTCTTTCAATGAGCTTTCCATTTTGATATGGTTATTTTACCATAAAATCTTTAGGCCAACCTATAAAATAAAAATTTTAAAAATCTGCATCCCTGCCCAGCCTGGCAAGAGTGGCCCAAAAGGTGTTTAGCATCCTCATTGGCTCTGCAATGTCTGAGAGGGTATTCTCCACTGTTGGCCTGCTCTACCGGCACCATCACATGAGCCTGAATTCACAGACTCTGGCCAAACTCGTGTTTCTAAAAGTTAATTCAAAGGCACTGTATGCTGAGCCTAATAAGGCATTTTTTTGTTTCATTTGTATTTAATTATAATAATACCTGTCTGGCTCCT
The DNA here is from genome assembly GCF_045791955.1 of Oncorhynchus clarkii lewisi. Taxonomy (NCBI): domain Eukaryota; kingdom Metazoa; phylum Chordata; class Actinopteri; order Salmoniformes; family Salmonidae; genus Oncorhynchus; species Oncorhynchus clarkii. Next base: position 58,418,416 of record NC_092159.1, on the reverse strand, counting down.
GAAATATTTAATTGTTTTTGCGCTGTTTAATACTGCATGTGGCCTATTTGAAATGATGAACGCTTCTTACAGTCACCTTTTCATGTTGTTTATTAGAATACTTTTCATTCCAATCATATGGTTTGGTTTTGATACGTCAAAACCAAATGGTAGGTCCAGGTAGTCACTAAAAATAGATGTGTTTTTGTGATTTTAATGAATGGAGCGAATTTAGAATTGAGGAGTGTTTTTTGGCACTCAATTCCACTCACATGCTCTGATAGAGAACAGAAGAAGCCACATTGAAAAAGAAATGTGTTTGTATGATTAATGCCTAAGCAAATTCACTTCCATGTGTCCTTTCTGTGTTTGGTTCAACAGTTAACCCAAACTAAGCTAGCAGTGATTTTAAAAATCGTATGGAAACATGTTCTCAGAATGTTCATTAATTACCTTTGAATAACCTAAAATTTGATTTCTCAGAACTTTAATAAAACCTTCCACGGAAAATGTTCTCAGAACCTCCCTGCAACCTAAACAAATCTAATTCCCAGAACAGGTGAAATGTTCACTAACATTCTCAGACCGTAAAAAAAAGATAACGGTCAGGAAAGTATGGTTTCGTTTCCAGAACCAATGGGAAACCAAAAACGTACATTCCCACAACTTCCAAGGAACCAAATGTCATAGCTGGGAAGCTTTCAAAGGGCACTTCAGACAAACATAATGCAATTTTGGTGCACACAGAATGGAGTCTTGAGTACATTCAAGTGCGTGTTCCATGGCAAATCTTCTGTTCAGGACAACCCAGGGCATAATGCATGTCGCACTAGTAACTGTGGATTAAACATAGAGCTCATGAACTTTGGCACTGTAAATGACATGAGTTTTCAAATATGGAAATGTGAAGTGCACATTCGGATTCAAGGTGTGTGGTTTGCTTGTATGACATCAAAGCAGTATTTATTATGATCCTCAAGGTCTCATCTTTCAGAACACATTGACTCCTCTCGATTTGAAGCATTTCCCTCACTCATACAATAACAAATGTGCAAAAGTAGCCCAATAGCGGGGTATGGGGCATCTTCTTGTTGTGCACGGTGCTCAGGGGCATGCTAGTTTTCTGTTCTTCCTGATAATGAATTGCACCCACCTGGTGTCCCTGGTCAAAACCAGTTCCTGATGAAAGGGGAACAATTTAAAAAATGCAGTGGCGCTGGATTCACGTCGAGGTCCAGAGTTGAGTTTGAGGGGTTTAGGGCAAGTGAACTGACCTGAGCAGTAGGGCAAGTTGAGCCTGCTTTAAAGTTGCCCCAGGTGTTTAAGAAAAGGAATTCAAACAGGCATATCCTAAAATGGATATTTCTGGTTCATCACCATTGTTTAGGCGAAAGAGATAATTTATGGCAACCGGGCAAATTGAGCCTGCTCTGAGATTGTCCCTTTTAAGGAGGGCATTTTTTTCCAATGGAGTTGCTTTGGTTCTGGATTAATAGACTTATCAGCCTACCACTGGCTTGGTTCTGACTGTGGGAGGAGCTCACAGCCTGCAATAAAACGGGCTGATTACATCGAATGAAAACAGAGTTCTAGGTGTTAGTCTGTCTGGGAACATCTTTGCATGTTCTAGTGTAGTTTACAATACAACAGTTCTTTAGCTCCTCGAGTAAACATTTTATCTTACGCTATAGATATATTTTCCAAGATGACTTGGTCTGTAAGCAGTTGTTTCATCACTCTGGTCGTTTTGTTCCTTTGGCGGATCGAAGACATTGCAGAAGCTTGCAGATGCGCTCCTGTGCATCTTCAACAGGCTTTTTGCAACGCAGACGTCGGTAAGGCAATTTTGGCAATATTTCTGACATCTCAGGTTCTCAACTCCGGTCCTCGAGTTACTCAAACGGTACACATTTTTATTGTAGCCCTGGACAAGAACACATGATTCAACAATCATCAGGCCCTCAATGAGTTGAATCAAGTGTTTTTGTCTGGGGATATAACAACGTTCTGTTTGGTATACTCGAACGCTGGAGTTGGCGAACACTGGGCTACTACACTATCAATGCGCAACATGCAAACGTTAAATTCTGTGGATTTAATAATTACCATGACATGATCATTGTATTTACATAAGTAGGGAACAGTAAGATGGGCTACAGCCAAGGCTCTCCAACCCTCTTCCTGGAGAGCTGCCATCCTGTAGGTTTTTGATCCCACCCTAATTTGCACACCTGATTCTAGTAATTAGCCGGTTGATGAACTGAATCAGGTTCGTTACAACTAGGTTTGGATTGAGAACCTGCAGGAGGGTAGCTCTCCAGGAACAGGGTTTGAGAGCCCTGGCTGTAGCACTGGCTGTGACTCCTGCTACACCAAGTGTTATATTTGCCTCTAGGCCTACACATTATGCCTACAGTTGAATGCTAAATTATATACACCAAACAAGTTAATACTCTTTCTACATTTAACCCAAGGCACTCAGTTGTAGTGTAGACTTATTTATATCGAATAGTGGTAGGCTACAGATGCCGTGACTTAATTTGAGCCAGTTTCTCACCGGGAACTTAGTCCTTCAGCAATGTGTATTGTTATGTGGCGTAATATATATTTTTCATTTGTGCAAAGCAAGTCTGGCATTTAAGTGAACTTTTTAGGTGGCTTTTTAAACCTTGAATAAATAAGTTTGCAGTTTATGCAATGGGATTAAATTAAGATTTGGCCACTGTATATCACTTACCTTGGACAGTTAATTTCTTTCATGTGCTCCTTAAAAGGAATGTTTTCAACCTGAATTGTACTTGACTTAAGGGCACACTTTTCTCTGCACAGCTGTGGTGCCATCTTGAGGTCTGAAACATCTGCCAAATGTGGCTTTTGTAGTGTAACGTCCCTTAACTGGTACAGCTGTTAGTAAAAACCTTTTCTACTGTAGTTTCATTAGATCAGGATGTCTGCAGAAAAACTAATGCCAGTGATAAAAGCAACACGTACATCTGTGGTGTACTGGTCCTAATGATAGACAGCTGTGGTGTACTGGTCCTAATGATAGACAGCTGCGGTGTACTGGTCCTAATGATAGACAGCTGTGGTGTACTGGTCCTAATGATAGACAGCTGTGGTGTACTGGTCCTAATGATAGACAGCTGGTGTACTGGTCCTAATGATAGACAGCTGTGGTGTACTGGTCCTAATGATAGACAGCTGTGGTGTACTGGTCCTAATGATAGACAGCTGTGGTGTACTGGTCCTAATGATAGACAGCTGTGGTGTACTGGTCCTAATGATAGACAGCTGTGGTGTACTGGTCCTAATGATAGACAGCTGTGGTGTACTGGTCCTAATGATAGACAGCTGTGGTGTACTGGTCCTAATGATAGACAGCTGTGGTGTACTGGTCCTAATGATAGACAGCTGTGGAATAGAGGGAACTTAACCTTACAGGAGTAGTTCATCTGTTTGGCAAGGATGAATCATTTGAATATCTTCTGAATCAGACTGAAGTGAAGAGGTTGTCGCTGTCAGCACCTTCTACCCAGACAGGTGGGCGGAGGAGGAGCTGGTGTCATAAGGTCTGTGCCTCAGTCTTCCTACCAGCACCTGGTTGGCACCTGAACATCTGCAGACCAGGCGGGGTTTAGTTAAACTAGGCATGTTGAATTAAAGGCAGACGACTAGAGCTAGGAATCTAGGACCTGGAGGGATAATGGACTTGTCTGTTGAGCCCAAACAGGGTGAACTTATGCACAACATTTTTAAGACTGTAATATCTTGTCTGTGACGTGTTCTGTTGTCTTAGATCTCATAACGCCCTTAAACCATCGGTGTCTAACTGACCATTGAAAGGAAAATGGGGCTTGTCAGTTAAACCACGTTTCTCTCTTCCAGTGATCAGGGCAAAGGTGGTTGGTGTGGAAGTTGTGTCTGGTAACACCAAGTATGACGTCAAACAGATCGAGGTATGATCAGCCTTTTTATCAAGTGGTTGTTCCTTCCTGCACTGACACATTGAAGCCCCCTGAACCCCAGTCTGACAGATGGCCCCAGTTCTCTCCTTTCCCCTTCAGTGTTTGCAGATCTGGGTTGGCATAAACAGTGCAGTTGTGGAGCTTCCACCATATAAAAAGGAGCTTCAGTTGCTGGAAAGCACATTATTCAGTTGCTGTTCCTACCAGTCCTAGACTATGGTGACATCATGCACTGCACTTTATTACTGGTGATGGGGGGGGGGGGGGGGGGGTTTGGTACTCATCCCTGCATTCTCTACCAGGAAGTTGGCTGGCTCTTTGTTACTTTAGTTGATAAATTGCCAGATGTTCTTTTATAAAGCCCTTTTACTAACTCACTGTACCTAACATTATTACAGACCTTTAGACATTATAGTTAGTCTCTCAGATCAGGGGTGTTTAACTCTGGATATTCCATTGGGCTCTCCTGAGTTGGATGAATCTGCTTGAAATATTTTTGGGGAACGATCTTAAATGTTCTAAATGTGACTTGTAGTTGCCTTTAGGGCGACTCAGAATTGTTTTGGACTCTTCTGCTAACATTTTGTGTTTCTGGAGTTTGGGCTTCTGTAAAAAAAATACCTTGGTCTCTGTATGACACCCTGATAAAAATGAAGGTTAGATTAAGCAATATTTTTTGATCTGCAAACATCCGGATGGGGTATAGGGAGGGAATTAGGATAGACATAGTGCCTGAGAGCTGTAGTCAGTTAGGTTAAACTGTATATTTAGATTGACAGATCCTTCGTTCTCTCCTTGTGATTGGCTAGATGTTCAAAGGTCCTGACCGTGTTATCCACGCCATCTTCACTTCATCCTCCTCAGCCTCGTGTGGTGTGACCCTGGAAATCAACAAGGAGTATCTCTTCACAGGTGTGGTTCTCACTGTTACCCAAGTTCATTGTTATCACTGGTTAACCTGCTCAGCCTATGCTTGCAGCATCATGGCCTATTCTGAACTATTGACTTCATCTTGTACAAGTCAAGTGCTTCAGAAAATACTTTTTTAATTTAAAGTTTATTTAACTAGGCAAGTCAGTTAAACATTCTTGTTTGCAATGACGGCCAAACCCTGACGCCGCTGGGCCACTTGTGTGCCGCCCTATGGGTCTCCCAATCACGGCCAGATGTGATACAGTCTGGCTCTTCCAGTTACACTTTATAATACCTAATGTTAAGAATTTAAATGTTTAATGCTTATAAATGTTAACAACTAATGCATCACTTATTTATTATGCTAAATTCTAGTGTTCCAGGCTGCATCAATATGTCTTCCTGCTCCAGGGTAAAGTTACCCCCAGGGACAGATCTAGGATCTGTTTCACCCTCCCCAATTCTAATCTTAACCATTTGTGGGGGAAAGAAGGGGAAACTTATCCAATATCAGCATCTGGGGGTTAACTTTTACCCCACAGGTTGTTGACTCGCTGTCGTCTGTCTTCAGGCAGCCTAAATACTGATGGGAGGATGCATATAGTCACGTGTGACTTTATTCAGTACTGGGACGACTTGAATGGCACACAAAAGAAGAGCTTGACTCAACGCTACCGAACCGGCTGTGCTTGCACGGTGTGTGACAGGAATTATAGTAAAATTACTTTACACCACTTGTTAAATTTTTACTTTGTCACATTGGCTAAACACAAGAGCTATAGTATTGGGGTAATGATCAGTTGGTGATCTGGGTCTTTCTCTCTCCCTGCTCTGAGCTACAGATCATCCGCTGCTCTTCCCTCCCCTGTCCCGTCAGCGCCCCAGATGAGTGCCTTTGGACAGACTGGTTGTTGAACGATGGCCAAAGCGGACCCCAGGCCAAGTACTCTGCCTGTCTCATGAATTTTGATGGGTCCTGTGCCTGGTACAGGGGGATGACTCCATCCAAGAAGTAGTTCCTGGATATTGACTACTCCATAGTAACTCCACAGGCCTTCCACTCACTGCTCAGTTGCTAAATATGCCTGCAATTTAAAAACTGGTCACTTGTGCAATAAAAATAAACTACTCCTCAAATATAGTGCTCCAAGTATTAATTTGTGTCATTCATCAGTTTAAGCTGGAACCAAAGGTGTTATTGAAACTCAAGTGTCTGTTTCTGACTAGAACATTTTTCCTGAAATGCCATCCTAAAGCCTGTGTTGTGTTCAGCTGGACACAATATTGTAGAATAAATGTTTTTTACATGGTCTTCCTTGACAAAGAACTGCAGGTGTGGTTCCCTTCTGCACGTTGAATGCATTTGAATGAAATTGCTGAGAACACTCACACTTGCTGACAAAGATGACGTTTTCAGAACCTTGATTCTTAGGTTGTCACTTAGAATTTGTTCTTAAATTGTTCAATATTGTCTCGACTCACTACCCCCCTGGGCAATGTATTCAACACTTGTTGCATCAAAGTGAAACTAATTTTGGATTTGAGTAGTTCAATCCTTTATTTGATATCTAGACATTGAACTGACATCTGTGCTGAGTGGGTAGACTATGGATAACCATTCAGAATATTTTTCTAAGCTATGTAATGTATTTAACTAGGTGCGCCAGTAAGAACAAATACTTAATTGCAATGACGGTGTAACCTGGACAATGCTGGGCCATCAAACCGGGGTCTGTAGTGACGCCTCTAGCACAGATGTAGTGCCTTTAGATCGCTGCGCCACCCGGGAGCCCCCAATGCAGGCATGTTCACCTCCTTTTCAGCACCAATTGGTAATATGCAAATACTCACTTGTATATTTAAAATTTCTAATAGGAAACTGGTTTAGACTATTGGTGAAATAAAAATACTGTTCCGGATTGACTGACCATGTCTAAAAGTAATGGACTATCGTTTCTCTTATTTGAGCTGTTCTTGCAATAATATGGACTCTTTTACCAAATATATTTTTTCTGTGTACCACCCTTGTCACAACTGATTGGCTCAAACACATTGAGACATTCCACAAATTTAAGGCGCACCTGTTAATTGAAATATATGAAGCTGGTTGAGAGAATGAAAAGCTGTCATCAAGGCAAAGGGTGGCTACTTTGAAGAATCTCATAAAATATATTTGTTTAATGCTTTTTTTTTGGTTACATGATTCCATATTTGCTATTTCATAGTCTGTCTTCTCAAATATTCTACAATGTAGAAAATAGTAAAAATAAAGAAACCCTGGAATTAGTAAGTGTCAACTTTTGACTGGTACTGTACATCTGTCCAATTGAAAGATAGCCAGCTATATGTTAAGTCAAAATTGTCCAAACCGAAACTCACAACTGCAACAATTGACACCATGGAGATAGTAGATATATATATGCTGAGTATACCCAACATTAGGAACACCTTCTTAATTTTGATTTCCACACCCCTTTTTTGCCCTCAGAACAGCCTAAATTCATGTGGGCATGGACTCTACTAGGCGTCAAAAGCGTTCCACAGGGATGCTGGCCCATGTTTACTCCAATGCTTCCCACAGTTGTGTCAAGTTGGCTGGGTGTCTTGGGTGGTGGACCATTCTTGATGCACACAGGAAACTGTTGAGCATTAAAAACCCAGGAGTGTTGCAGTTCTTGACACAAACCGGTGCGCCTGGCACCCACTACCATACCCAGTGGAGAGTATTGAGATGCATAGACAGCAGGGGGGATTCTAACCCTCCAAGAGCCCAAACATTGAAATGTATTTGGCCAAAACATAGAAATCTATAATGTGCCATACAGTACTGGAATATACTGTACTGTGCTCTACTTTAGTGTACTGTATTTTTGCATACTGCAACTCTGATGCACATGGGAATATCTTTGGTTTGTCTCTGACATTCAGAAGCTGAGCTACGACCTGAAGTCGAAGAATCGAAGAAATTGGATGTTGCTTGGGAAGTATGCCACTTCCACATTCAGTCAGAACTAGCAAAATCTGAAATATCCAACTTGCTAATTCGTTGAACGCGGCACGTGATTAACTACAACCAGATAGCAAGTCAATGTCAGTTTCCTAGTTCTGACTAGCATGTGAACACGGCATCAATCTTCTACAATGTGTGACTATGTTGCTATCAATTGATCTGTTCACTTTGCCTAATAAAATACAGTATGTATGATTCAGATAAATGACCATAAAACATATTTGGGGAAATCGGGTCGAGAATTTATTTTCCCATATCCATCATCATTATTAAATAGCCTATCTAAAATATGTTAGGAGTCTTGTTAAACTATGTCGAAATGCAGGAAATAAGCTTCAAAACAACATTTTCCTAGGTCCCTCAAATTGAACAAAATCATGCTGGTGTTGTAATTAATATAGGCTATCTCAATATGTGAAAAGGCAGACCCTGGGGAATAAACCCCAGCTCTACTGTACTGTACCCTACACTGCTGTACCCTACTCTACTGTAGCCTACTCTACTGTACCCTATTCTACTGTACTGTACGGTACCCTACTGTACTCTACACTGCTGTACCCTACTCTACTGTAGCCTACTCTACTCTACTGAACCCTATTGTACTGTACTGTACCCTACTGTACTCTACACTGCTGTACTGTACTCTACACTGCTGTACCCTGCTCTACTCTACTGTAGCCTACTGTACTGTACTGAACCCTATTCTACTGTACCCTACTGTACTCGACTCTGCGGTACTGTACCCTACTGTACTCGACTCTGCGGTACTGTACTCTACTCTACTGTACTCTATTGTACCGTACCCTACTGCAACAAACATTAAGGATGTATGGAAGGATGCGACTGGAAGGATGTATGTAACATTGTGTGGCTATAATCAGCCCTGGGAGGACTTGAGTGCCGCGCAAAAGAAGAGCTTGACTTGCCGTTACCAAAGAGGCTGCAATTGCAAGGTGTGTGTGTGTGACCAATATACTGTACACCTTATACTTTACAGGCCATTTGCTTTGATATTTAAAGATGCCTGCAATTAATTTAATAAAAATATTATGATTTATATTAAATAAAAGTGCTTACTGGTCACTTCTAAAAATGCAATAAAATAAACTACAAATTAATTATAGTGCTCCAAGTGTTCATTTCTTCTGCCGCTCATTTGTTACAAGTTTTTTAAACAAACAAAAGGTGTTATTGAAACCCAGAATGGTTCTGTGTTGTTGGCCCATGTGGTTGTTTCTAAATAGAACAGTTCCTGAAAAATGCCATCCTAAATCCTGGGGTGTGTTCAACAGCGCACAATGTAGAAAGTTCAGATGAATAACAAACTGTCTTCTCTGACAGGAAGAAAGGAATCATGTAGGCTCTAATGGCATTTCTATCAGCAACGTTCAACATTTGTCTACTGATTGTGGCCCTTTAGTAGTTTGGGTCTAAACCAGGGCTTTAGCTATGTAATGACATTGACCAAATTAAACCACTTTGATTCTTTCTTCCTTGCTTTATAAGAGAACATTATTCTTGGTGTATATTCTTCAGTGGATGAATATTCTGTTCATTCTTATGCACAATGGTATGTTCCTGTGCTAATAGAATTAGGAAACTGAGGATGTCTTGCAAACTGGTTGTTATACAATTGCCATATTCAGCCAGTTGGATTATTATTTGATTAGCACAGGAGTGGTAAAAGTGCCACACTGACTGACATCACTGGGTTGAATTCACTATAACTGCTTTATTCAATTGAATGGCTTCTCTGCTTATCTTACTACGGACAAAAATATTAAATTTCTCTGCAACGTAGATGGTAGACCTGGTTGATTTGGTTCACAGTGCAGGTTAGCGCTTCTCGTCAATCTTGTACTGAAGTCCACATTGCAGATGGGCACAGGCATAAAATCAGATTTTAAACTTCACTTTCACCACACTGCTAACCTTAAATTTCCGCAAATTTCCTTAATGAATTGTTATAATTTTGACTGTGCAGCTGGCCGAAGGGGAAATCGCCCAGGTCTGCCTCCAGGACAAGACTCATGACAAACATCAACCTGTTCAGTGTAATGTTTACAGTGGGTATTCATTCACCACCCCTTGGAGTTTTTTCTTTTTTTTTTAGCGGGATTGAAATCGATTTAGAAAAAAATAGGGATCCCCCCCCAAAAAAATACAGACAAATTAATAAAAAATAGGGATCCCCCCCAAAAAAAATACAGACAAATTAATAAAAAATAGGGATCCCCCCCAAAAATACAGACAAATGAATAAAAAATAGGGATCCCCCCAAAAATACAGACAAATTAACAATAAATAGGGATCCCCCCCAAAATACAGACAAATGAACAAAAAATAGGGATCCCCCCCCAAAAAATCCAGATAAATGAATTAAAAAATAGGGATCCCCCCCAAACACTACAGACAAATGAACAAAAAATAGGGATCCCCCCCAAACACTACAGACAAATGAACAAAAAATAGGGACCCCCCCAAACACTACAGACAAATGAACACAAAATAGGGACCCCCCCAAACACTACAGACAAATGAACAAAAACTAGTTGTAAAGTATTAACTGCCTTTAGGCCTAAATTAGGTTAAGGGAAAGCATTTGGCTTAAATCACATAAATGACATGGACTGAAATAGTGGTTTACATGATTTTTGAGTGACTACCCTTCCTCTGTTCCTTATACATCTGCAAGGTTCCTCAAAGACCAGGGAGCATTTTGAAAGGCTTATAAAGAAGGGCAGTGATTGGTAGATGGGTAACAAAGTTAACAATTATGCTGTGGATTATGTATAACACCACCCAGACATAAAAGATAGTCGTCTTTCTGAACTGAGTTTTAGGACAGGAAGGAAACTGCTCACGGGTGTCACCACAAGGCCAATGGGGATATTAAAATGACTACGGACTTCAATGGCTGTGATGGGAGAAAACTGAGGATGGATCAACATCGTAGTGAATCTACAATAATGACCTAAATGACAGTGAAAATAAAAACATTCCAAAACATGCAACAAGGCACCAAAGTAATACTGCAAAAACCATATTGAATGATACACGTTTTGGTTTAAATGCAAAGCATTAAGTTGGGGCAAATCCAACAACATATCACTGAGTAACTGCCTCCTTATTTTCAAGCATGGTGGTGGCTGCATCATGGTATGTGTATCCTTGACCTTGGCAAAGACTGGGGAGTTTTTCAGGATAAAAAGATACAGGATGGAGCTAATCACAGGTAAAATCCTAAAGAAAAACCTGCTTCAGTCTGCTTACACCAGACACTGGGAGAGGAATGCACCTTTCAGAAATACAATAATCTATCAGTTTTGACTGAAATGTCCTTGAAAATTGCTGTCTAGCAAATATTGGGCAAATATTGCCCAATCTAGGTGTGCAAAGCTCTTAGAGACTTAGGGATCTATTCAATCAGATCCTCTTTAGCCACCATCCGCATAGCAGTTGTTTTGGCGGTGTCTGAGGTGGAACCGTGTTAGAGCTGTCAAATCCACAAGTGGCTCCTGGAATTATAGCTAAAACAGATATGGCCGTTGACTGCACGGAGTTGCATTAAGAGAAAACCCTGTAATCTTGTTTAAAAGTTTCAACCACCCCAAAATATCTCACTATAAAGAACACGTAGCCTATAAAACACTATATTACTACCATTACTACTGCCATCACTACCAATACTACTACTACTACTTCACAATAAGTACTACTTCACAATAAATACTTCTAGACTAGCAAGCATACCACATTTACTTAAGTAAATGTACTTTTCTAGTTGTTTTAATACATTTCATAGGTGTTCTGATTAGACAAACTCTGTTCTCATTATGGCCCATATAAAACCGTTTTGCAACTGATTAATCACTGTCTTTCCCTACTCAGAGATTGATAAGGTCTGAAAGGGACATCCCCATTGGCCAAGCCTGCAGTCTTTATTGGTTAACTGATGATTTTGGTAACTTGCCTGAAAAAGGGAAAACTGTGGTTTACACACAGAAATGCCAGAACTCTTTGGTCTCTTAATTAAACAACAGGAAAGAAGCTGAAAAATCTAGTTTTCTGACAATGTGTAGCACTACCTAGCATGCTTGCTAGCTTGTTATCACCCACATGAGGGCGAAGCTGGTGTGGTTAGGCTGGTTAGTTATCGCTAAATAGTGTATCTCGGCCGGAGTAATAGGATAAATGTGTCTCTGCTCGCCCTGACTAAAAGTTACACTTCCAGTGTAGCAGGCTTAAAAATATATATTTTGTGACGCCCCTGGAATTCTTTGCAGTTTGGTTGATTTCTGTTAAAAATTCCCTGCCTAATGGGACAACAACAGAGCAGGCTCAACTTGCCTAGCTGCCATAATGGACATAAATTGTCCATCTTTCACTTAAAAAATGGGTAGAAACCAGAAAGATCAGTTTTTTTTTACTGGAATTCCTTACAATTTTGTGGTTTTCTGTAGAAGAAAACACTTGGGTCAACTCTAACCCTGTAAGCCTTAGAGTCCCTGCATCAGCTCTTGGACCAACAGGCTCTGAGACAGCTTCTACCCCCAAGTCATAAAACTGCCTAATAGGCATAAGACGACTAAATAGTCAATTAATTGGTGACTCGGACTACATGCATTGACCCTATCTTACAATGACTATATTCACACCCACACGACTCCAAATAAATACACAGTACATACTGTACACGCACTCTGAACGTACACTCTTACACAAAACCCACACCTGTTGACATACACTACACACACACACTTTTACACATCCTATACTGCTGCTACTCTGCTCTATATTTATCTATTATTATTATCTATCCTGATGCCTTGTCACATTACCCTGCCTTCATGTACATATCTACCTTAAATACCTTATTATTATCTATCCTGATGCCTAGTCACATTACCCTGCCTTCATGTACATATCTACCTCAAATACCTTATTATTATCTATCCTGATGCCTTGTCACATTACCCTGCCTTCATGTACATATCTACCTCAAATACCTTATTATTATCTATCCTGATGCCTTGTCACATTACCCTGCCTTCATGTACATATCTACCTCAAATACCTTATTATTATCTATCCTGATGCCTAGTCACATTACCCTGCCTTCATGTACATATCTACCTCAAATACCTTATTATTATCTATCATGATGCCTTGTCACATTACCCTGCCTTCATGTACATATCTACCTCAACTACCTTATTATTATCTATCCTGATGCCTTGTCACATTACCCTGCCTTCATGTACATATCTACCTCAAATACCTTATTATTATCTATCCTGATGCCTAGTCACATTACCCTGCCTTCATGTACATATCTACCTCAAATACCTTATTATTATCCATCCTGATGCCTAGTCACATTACCCTGCCTTCATGTACATATCTACCTCAAATACCTTATTATTATCTATCCTGATGCCTTGTCACATTACCCTGTCTTCATGTATGTACATAAATACCTTGTACCTCTGCACATTGATCTGGTACTAGTACCCCTGTATATAGCTCCATTCTTGTGTATTTTATTCCTTTTGTGTTATTATTTTCATAATAATTGTTTTACTCTGTTTTGTTGGGAAGGGCTCGTAATCAAGCATTTCACAGTAAAGTTGATCCCCGTTGTATTCAGCTCATGTGACGAATAACATTTGATTTGACTTGAAATTAATAGGAGTGTCTGACGCTCGGCAAAAGTATTTAGTATTTAGAGTATTCAGCAGCTTCCTGGGATCCAAACAGGAACAAAACAATTACATCACAACAAAACAACAGCCTACATCATAAATAAACCAATACATCATACAATAAATTACTACGTTATTACTCTAATATTACACGTTTACAATATATAATGTACAATACTACAATCTTAGTGTGTGTGTGTGTGAGAGAGAGTGTGTGTGTGTGTGTCTGTGCACGTGTGTCCTCACAGCACATCAATACCTCTCACAAAGACAAGTTGTGATGCAGTCAATCTCTCCTCTACTAGATTGACATGCACGTTATTGATATTAGCCCTTTGTGTACATTTAAGGGGGAAGGGCACTCAAAATGTATGGCACTGAAACAAATGAATGATGATTGGCTGAAATTAATTGATAATAATAAGATTGTGGGAGCTGTTTTGGTTGAACAGTGCAGCTTATTACATTATCAATTAGTCTGGTGTTATAAAAAACATATGTGTTATGTCTTTACATTATCTGCCATATCGTGGATTGAGAGTTAGCTGTCTAATAGAACACAGCCTGTTCTTTAATGGATGCCTCTCTAACATAAACCATGTAGAACTAAACATCATCTAAAACCCTAAACTTAATCTAAATACCTGAACCTCATCTAAAACCCTAAACCTCAACAAAAACCCTGAAACCTCATCTAAATACCTGAACCTCATCTAAAACCCTAAACCTCATCTAAATCTTGTCATGAATAATGTGGTAATTGAGCAAGTTGAGGAGTCTAAACTGTGTGGTGTAATCATAGATTGAAATCTGAAATGGTCAAAACATATTGATGCAACAGTAGCTAGATGGGGAGAGGTCTGACCTTGATAAAGGGGTGCTCTGCTTTCTTGATATCACATCAACAAAACACGTCCTACAGGCCCTAGTTTTATCACACCTGGACTACTGCCCAGTGATATGCTCAAGTACCACAAAGAAGGACATAGGCAAATTACAGTTGGCCCAGAACAATGCAGTATGGCTGGCCCTTACCTTCCCTAAAGGAGCATCTTGGTTTCAAGGTCCTAGCTTTGAGAAAATAATCATCGTGAGGTATCAGTCAGTCACATGCAGGAACCACTGTTAACAAGAGATAATGAATGTCAATCATGCTTATATGACTTGTTTGTGTAGCATTATATAAGGACTGAAAGGTAATGCCTTAGTTTTCATCAAGCTTGGATTGAGTTTGTGAACCTCTCCGGCTGTGATAATAAAGAGTGATTCCTAAAATTGACTTCAAGTGTCCCTTCAATTTCCTCCACAATCTTGGCATCAGTGAAGGTCTGTGAGGGAACACTGGTGGCGCATTCCGTGTGACAGCGTGAGGGAGATTCCTGTCTGACCAAAGACGACCTGGACCCGCCCAGACCCGACTTTTACTGAAAGGTGCCCGGGGGAAGATACCTGATCCAGCAAACATCTGAGGGACACGTCTACTGAATTTCAGTAAGTCAACTGTCACGCCCTGACCATAGAGAGCTGTTTATTCTCTATATTGGTTGGGACGTGACAGTGACTAGGGTGTGTTATCTAGGTGATTAATGATCAATGTTGGCCTGGTATGGTTCTAAATCAGAGGCAGGTGTTTATCTGTCTCTGATTGGGGATCATATTTAGGCAGCCATTTCCCCATTGTGCTTTGTGGGATCTTTTCTAGGTATAGTTGCCTGTGAGCTCTACTTTGAGCTTCACGTTTAGTTTTTTTCGCTTTATTGTTTTTTCCTTTGAGTTTCTCTTCCAAATAAAAAGGATGGAAACATACCACGCTGCATCTTGTTCCTCTCCTTATAACGATCGCGACAGAAGATCCCAAAAACAACGGACCAAGCAGCGTGCCCAGGAGGAAAGCCAGCAGTGGAGGACATCGTGGAAGTGGGACGAGATTATGGCACGAGACAGAAGCCTGCCATGGAAGCAGGCGGAGGCAGCGAGGGAACAACAACGACAACACCGGGGTTCGCATCCACAGCGGAAGCCCGAGAGACAGCCCCCAAAAAATTGGTGGGGGCACACGGAGTGGTCGGTGACGCTGAGGGGTGAGTCAGAGACCGAGGAGGAATATTGGGACAGATTGAGCGAGGAGTGGGCGGTGAAAGTTGAGGGGAGTGAACCAGAAACTGTCAGTGAGTTGAGGGAGAATGTGGAGGAGAGAGAAATGAGAGTTATTGAATTGGAGGATGCAAGACATTTGCCCTAAGGAGCGTGTTATCGATTTAAAGCCACCTGAGTCAGCTCTCTGTACTCATCCTGAGAAGTGTGTTGAAGTTCTGGTACAAGTGATGCTGGCTATACGCACCAGGTCTCCACTACGCCTTCCCAGCCTAGTACGTCCTGTGCCAACTCCCCGTACTCGTCCTGAGAAGTGTGTTAAAGTTCCGGTACAATTGATGCCGGCTATACGCGCCAGGTCTCCAGTGCGCCTTCAAAGCCCAGTACATCCTGTATCAACTCCTCGTACTCACCGTGTGAAGAGTGTCATCGTTCCGGTAGAATGTGTGCCAGTTCTACGCACTGTATCTCCAGTGCGCCTCCACAGCCCGGTACGTTCTGTTCCTGCTTCTCGCACTCTCCCTCAAGTGTGCCTTCCCAGTCAGGTATGTCCTGTACCTGCTCCTCGCAATTGCCCTGAGGTGCGTATCACCAGCCCGGTGCCACCTGTACCGGTCCCACGCATCAGACCTCCAGTGCGCCTCCACAGTCCAGTACGTCCTGTGACTCCTCCCCGCACTCGCTCTGAGGTGCGTGTCAACAGCCCGGTGCCACCTGTACCGGCCCCACACATCAGGCCTCCAGTGTGCCTCCACAGTCCAGTACGTCCTGTGCCTCCTCCCCGCACTCGCCCTGAGTTGCATGTCACCAGCCCGGTGCCACCTGTACCGGCCCCACGCATCAGGCCTCCAGTGCGCCTCCACAGTACAGAGCTTCCGGCGACAGTTCCCAGTCCAGAGCTTCCGGTGACGTTTCACAGTCCGGAACCCCCGGCGACGTTTCACAGTCCGGAACCTCCTGAGACGGCCCACGGTCCGGAACCTCCTGAGACGGCCCGCGGTCCGGAACCTCCTGAGACGGTCCACGTTCTGGAACCTCCTGAGACGGTCAAAGGTCTGGAACCACCCAGAGACGGTCAGCAGTCCTGAGCCTCTAGCGACGGTCTGCGGTCCAGAGCCTCCAGTGACGGTCTGCGGTCCAGAGCCTCCACTCTCCCACTGGGTGAAGGCGTCTTTGCTGAACCTGGCAGGTGGACCTGGGCACTGTTTGATCCCAGGTGATCTCGTGGTGGTCAAAGACTTCAGGAGAAAGAGTTGTCAGGACCCCTGTGGGAGGGTCGTACCAAGTTCTTCTAACCACACCCACTGCGGTGAAGGTGAGAGAGATGCCTGGATCCACAAGTCACACTGCAGATGATCCAGGAGAAGATGGGGCCTCGCCAGTTACGGTGGTGCAGTGTGGCCCCCTGCATTAGCACAGGAGTGCTAATTAGTACAACGGTACAAGTTCTGTATCATCGCCAACCGGCATGAAGGCAGTCAAATTAGACTTCTCCAAGCACTGATGCTGCTGATGGTCATTAGTAGACTACCAAACTTGCTAACTGCCTGGTACTCTGCAATATATTGTCCCTCTAATCACTCTGACATCAATGCAAGTGTAATCGAATGAATGATGCCCAGCTTAAGGCAAGAAACAATGCCTTTTTTTTTGTGGGGGGGGGGGGGGGACTTTTTTGATTCATGGTCGCACACCTCGTGTAGTTGTCACGAACATTATAAGGAGTGGACCAAGATGCAGCATGGTATGTTTCCATCCTTTTAATTAGGAAGAGAAAAACTAAAAGAACAAAAACAATAACGCGCACTAACGAAATGTACCGCTGATACTGGCACCACTGGCAACTATACCTAGACAAGATCCCACAAAGCACAATGGGAAAATGTCTACCTAAATATGATCCCCAATCAGAGACAACGATAAACACCTGCATCTGACTGGGAACCATACTAGGCCAACATAGAAATATAATTAACCTAGATACCAACCCTTAATCATACCCTGAACTAACCAACATAGAGAATAAAAGCTCTCTATGGTCAGGGCGTGACAGTAGTAGCCTAGCACATAAACCTATATGTTTTGATAAGGTTTGTATCACAACTAAAGTGGCCCAAAAATGTCTAAAATTAAGCACATTAATTCGCTTTACAACGAGTGTAGAGCCTAACTGGAATACATACTGTATGCAGCGCGTGAGTTTCAAGATTGGGGAAGATCATTTCACCATAAAAATGCACCTTTATAATAAAAGCTTTAAACGCATAAATGCATTTGTGGTCACTTTTAAGAATTGTGTTTTCCGCTAATTTGCGCTTAAAGCATACTGCCGTGTGCACATTGCTGCACTTATAATGTGAATAACTTATAATGTGAATGTGAACTTATAATGTGAATAAATAGCCTAATAGTTTATCAACATTTAAGCAAAACACTCTGATGTGCTGGGTCAGCCTCATTGCGTAAAAACGTTGTTTTATTTATGCTTGTGGTAGTACTGATTTGGGATCTATATCGCATTCCACAACTGTCCCAGACTATGTTTGGAATATTTATGTCTAGCACAGAATAGAATAGGTAAACTGTTGTACTATGGGGGATAGTAGATTGACAAAGGCTAGTGCTTTTGCTGTTCGTTAGGCCTACTCATCTTGCTGGCTGACGAAAAGTAAATGTGGACAGTTGTTCCAATATCTTCAATATGCACCTCGGAATTGGATAAGGACGTGAACAGTTGCGTCCCCGATGTGTCTGCCTTCGCCTGTATCCTGTGAGAAAGACCCGATCATTTGATGGAGAGCCGTGTGAATGAGAGGTGCTTCAGAGCGGGCAGCATTTAGGGAGAAGGGCTGTAAAAGACATGGATATTTTAGGGTGCATTATGGCCACACAAAGGGGATGCCTCTGGGAAATTTAAGGCATTATCTATAGCTTCTCAAATTGTGAACGAGAGAGTGACGAAGTGTTTACAGCCTGCGCAACAAAACAAAGCAGATCTCATGCCTTTCAAGCGACTTTTTTCAAATCATCATTAGAGTTGCATCATGCAAGCTTACAATGTATTAAAAATCAAAACATATAGCCCAACGTTTGTTGAACAACTGCAGTTTCATTAATACCTCTAAATTAAGTATATAGGAGTACCTATTTCTTTGTTGACCGCTCAAGACAGAATAGCCGCACGTGCGCACTCAAATCGTTTGGAGAAAATATCCTTTCTATTTTATTCAGCTTTGTTAAATTTGATTCTTTATACTATAAAATAATATAAAATAATGCCACGGAATTCTAAGCAAATCTTGTCTGCTAAATGAACTATTGAGCCCACAACCATATGGCATAGCCAGATCAGGACCTGACATAAGGACAACTCAGTATGCTGCACTGTTCTTCTGAAATAGACTAAATTTTCTTAATTTCATGTTACTTTAGACCTATCTAAAATAAATGATGTATTTAATGTGAAGGTGTAGCCTATATTACATGGATGTATTATGCTTTTTCTAATGTAAATGTTCAAAGAGCTGTGGCTTGTAGGCTATATGTGGAAGCCAGGAGATGGTGAATGTGTTCATGTTAATTAAGTTAACTCGTTAACAATGCCCTCCAAACATGGCAACTTTCTCATTATTGTTTTATTTTTAAAAGCAGAACATTGTTTGAGAGTGATCTGTGTGTATTATCAGTAGTGGTTGAGGGTTTCCCTGCAAGAAAGAGTAGAAGGGTCCTAGTTGAAAGTAATAAAGACAATCAGTTGACGTCCAATTTCCTCAGTGTTGACAGTATGTGTTATTAGTGGCTTTCAGATAGCACTCTAATAATGCAATATTTGAGTAATTTGAAGAATCTAAGGTTTCAATACAAGGCCACATGATGAACAGAGAGAGGGATTGAGCCTTGGGACTGATATTAAATGAAAGGCTGCCATCTGGTGTTTAGGGTAAAAGATACACCTGCTTGTGTTAAGAGCTATGGAAACAATGATTAAACATTGAGAGATTTATTTACCTCTGAGTCTACGGATCCCTTGTGTATGTGTGTGTGTGTTTTTAATAGATTCACTCCTGTTGATAGAAGTACAAACTTGCCTGTAGATTTGACCTTCATTATGATGATAGTATTTCCATAAATTAAATTGTGTAATGAAGCATGTGTGTAACTGATTGACTTACTAGAATTAAGGGTTTGAAAGGATAAACTATCTGGTTTTATATGTTGATTTAACTTACTTTAATAGAAGTATTGCGATAGAACCTCATTTGATAGTTTAAGCCATAAATTAATGATTACCTTAAAATGTTACAATCGTTACCACAGAAGTCGTAAAAGGGGGGAGCGTGAGGGAACATTTTATTATCTGCAGAGATAGCCTTGAATTGGACACAGCATTGCTCTCACTCTATCTTGCTTCGTGCAGTTGACTGTGACCTCTTCAGACCAATTGGCAGTACGCCCAGAACATTGCAAACGCAACACAGTACGCCCAGAACCAAAAGGATTATCTCAGTTTCAAGGTCTCAGCTTTGAGAGAAGAAGCCTTGTGAGTTGTCACTCAGTCACATGCAGGAACCACTGTTAATAATAAATCATGTAAATTGTTCTTGTATGACTTGTTTGTGTAACATTACATAAGGACTGAAAGGGAACACCCTTGGCAGAGTTTTCATCAAGCTTGGATTGTGAACCTCTCTGGACATCATAATAAAGAGTGATTCATTTCATATTGACATCAGGTGTCCCTGGTGTTGAATTTCCACCACGCCATGCAAATAAACTGATATCTCTAGCTTAAACAGACAGATTTTGATGGAGATTTGTGTATTATGACAATTAGATTTCCAAGGGGCGTGGTCATCAATTGAAACGTTCTTTAAGGTGTAGGCTGCTACAAAATATGTTCCACACCCGACCAACATGACCTGTGATTTCCGTGAATCTGATTGGTCAAGGAGGTGGCACCACAGGACCCAGAGTGTTGTTTTTTCTCCTGCTCTAGTGATTTCTATTTTACTGAAAACAACAACAATGTAAGTAATTCTAGTAGGCGTAGCCTAAAACAGATATGTCTGGTTCATCCCCATCGTTTAAGTGAAAGACGGACAGTTTATGACATGTATGGCAGCCGGGCATGTTGAGCCTGCTGTGTGGTTGTCCCATTAGGCAGATTATTTTTAAAACTGAAAACACCCGAACTGTAAGTCATTTCAGTAGGAGCTTCGCAAAATATATATTTTTTACCTGTTACACTGGAAGTGTAACTTTTAGTCAGGGCGAGCAGAGCGTGAACCACTTTATCCTGCTACTCCAGCTGAGATACACTATATAGCGGTAACTCACCTAGTCATGCTAGCTTCGCCCTCATGTGGGTGCTAACAAGCATGCTAAGCAGTGTTAGGTATCAACAGCCATTGTCAACCAATCAAGTAGGGGTTGGAAGCTCTGGTGAGGTTCGATTGGTTACGCAAACAATATCACCAAATATTTGCTTGATGATCAGCTTTGCCCAACTTTAGTCCCGCCCTGTTCAGCTCCCTCTCCCATGCTGCATCTCCCAATGGTCCCTGGCCACTCTGCTTCTCACTGCTTTACATTCATTGAAAATGAATGGGAAGCTGTTGTTTCACCATGTGATACAGTCTCTAGTGTATACGACCTGTCAGACGTGAGCTGCACGTTGAAATCTTGAAATCACGCTCTGCAAAAGTTTGTAGTATGTGTCCGATGTAGCAGGCCAGAAAAACAGATTCTCTGCTTCCTCCCTGTTGTTTAATTAAGAGACCGACAAGTTATGGCATTTCTGCGTGTAAACAACTATCGGGTTAGTGACCATAATCTTCAGCAACCATAAGATACTGCTGATTTGGCTGATGGGAAGGTGCCTTTCAGACCTTAAAGTCAATCTCTGTGTGTAGGGTGTGACATAGTGATTAATCAGTTGCAGAATGGTTTTATATGGGCTATGGTGGCCTTTTCTAATCAGGTCACACAGATTTAAACTCCTGGAAAAACTCCTGGCCCTTTAGGGAGAATGAAAACCCTGTCATACTGCAGCAACCTTTCTCATATGAATTATATTTTAAAACTGGAATAACAGGGGAGTTTCCCTTACACAGACACAGAGACAACTGTGAATAGACAATACAACTAACAGGACAGAGTTTGTTTTATGCAGTGTTGCATCATGTAGGCCCAGGGATAGAAATGGCCTGTGTCCAAAATCGTTAAATTCCATCCCTGTGTATTCATACCACTTGACTTATTCCACATTTTGTTGTGTTATAGTCTTAATTCAAAATGTATTACATTTATGTTTTTTCTTCACCCATCTATACAGAATACCCCATAGTGAAAACCCGTTTTTACATAAGTTTTCACACCCCTGAGTCAATATTTTGTAGAAGCAATTTTGGCAGCGATTACAGCTGTGAGTATCTCTGGGTAAGTCTCTAAGAGCTTTCCACACCTGGATTGTACATCATTTACCTATTATTATTTTCAAAATGCTTCAAGCTCTGTCAAATGTGTTGTTGATCATTGCTAGACTATTTTCAAGTTTTGTCAATGATTTTCTAGCAGATTTAAGTCAAAGCTGTAACTCGGCCACTCAGGAACATTCACTGTCTTCTTGGTAAGAAAATCCAGTGTTGATTTGGCCTTGAATTTTAGGCTATTGTCCAGCTGAAAATAAAATGAATCTCCCAGTGTCAGGTGGAAAGCCTGTGCTGTGCTAAATTTAGTTTCTTTTTTTTTATCCCAAAAACTCCTCAGTCCTTAATGATGACAAGCATACCCATAACATGATGCAACCACCATTATGCTTGAACATATGTAGAGTGGTACTCAGTAGTGTATTGTATTGGATTTGCCCCAAATGTAACACTTTGTATTCAGAACAAAAAGTGAATTGCCTTGTAACATTTTTAGAAGAATTACTTTATTGTAAAATGGATGCATGTTTTGGAATATTTTTTATTCTGTACAGGGTTCCTTCTTTTCACTCTGTCAATTAGGTTAGTATTGTGGAGTAACTACAATGTTGACCCATCGTCAGTTTTCTCTTATCACAGCCATTAAGCTCTGTTGCTGTTTTAAAGCCACCACTGGCCTAATAGTGATTAAAGTCACCACTGGCCTAATAGTGATTAAAGTCACCACTGGTCTAATAGTGATTAAAGTCACCACTGGTCTAATAGTGATTAAAGTCACCACTGGTCTAATAGTGATTAAAGCCACCACTGGCCTAATAGTGATTAAAGTCACCACTGGCCTAATAGTGATTAAAGCCACCACTGGCCTAATAGTGATTAAAGCCACCACTGGCCTAATAGTGATTAAAGCCACCACTGGTCTAATAGTGATTAAAGCCTCCACTGGCCTAATAGTGATTAAAGTCACCACTGGTCTAATAGTGATTAAAGTCACCACTGGTCTAATAGTGATTAAAGTCACCACTGGTCTAATAGTGATTAAAGTCACCACTGGTCTAATAGTGATTAAAGTCACCACTGGCCTAATAGTGATTAAAGCCACCACTGGTCTAATAGTGATTAAAGTCACCACTGGCCTAATAGTGATTAAAGTCACCACTGGTCTAATAGTGATTAAAGTAACCACTGGTCTAATAGTGATTAAAGTCACCACTGGCCTAATAGTGAAATCCCTGAGCGGTTTTCTTCCTCTCCGCCAACTGAGTTAGGAAGGATGACTGTATCTTTGTAGTGACTGGGTGTATTTTTTTAAAATTTTTTTTTATTTATTTCACCTTTATTTAACCAGGTAGGCAAGTTGAGAACAAGTTCTCATTTACAACTGCGACCTGGCCAAGATAAAGCAAAGCAGTTCGACAGGTACAACGACACAGAGTTACACATGGAGTAAAACAAACATACAGTCAATAATACAGTATAAACAAGTCTATATACGATGTGAGCAAATGAGGTGAGATAAGGGAGGTAAAGGCAAAAAGGCCATGGTGGCAAAGTAAATACAATATAGCAAGTAAAACACTGGAATGGTAGATTTGCAATGGGAGAATGTGCAAAGTAGAAATAAAAATAATGGGATGCAAAGGAGCAAAATAAATAAATAAATAAAATACAGTAGGGAAAGAGGTAGTTGTTTGGGCTAAATTATAGGTGGGCTATGTACAGGTGCAGTAATCTGTGAGCTGCTCTGACAGTTGGTGCTTAAAGCTAGTGAGGGAGATAAGTGTTTCCAGTTTCAGAGATTTTTGTAGTTCGTTCCAGTCATTGGCAGCAGAGAACTGGAAGGAGAGGCGGCCAAAGAAAGAATTGGTTTTGGGGGTGACTAGAGAGATATACCTGATTGATTGATATTGATACACCACCCAATGTATATTTAATAACTACACCATGCGCAAAGGGATATTCAATGTCTGCTTTTTCTCCCATCTACCAATGGGTGCCCTTCTTTGTCATGCATTGGAAAACCTCCCTGGTCTTTGTGGTTGAATCTGTGTTTGGAATTCACTGTTTGACTGTGGGACCTTACAGATAATTGTATGTGAGGGGTACAGAGATGAGGTAGTCATTCAAAAATCATGTTAAACACTATTATTGTACACAAAGTGAGTCCACACAACTGACTATGTGACTTGTTAAGCACATTTTTACTACTGAACTAATGAGTGCTTGTTTCCTTGGAAATGGGTGTGTTTGAATAGACTCACATTAACAGCTTCATATGACTTAGCATGCTAGCTCCATCCTGGTGGGACAGTGGACTATTTCCATGGATAGAGAACAGAAGATTCAACGACAAAAAATGAATTCCAAAGCAAATGAATTTCCATGTGTCCTGTCTGTGCTTAGAGTTGGAAACAGTCAACCCAAACTAAGCTAGCAGTATTATTAAAAGTCTTATGTGAAACATGTTCTCAGAATGTTATTGAATTATCTTCAAATAACCTATAATTTCTGTTAATAGAACATTAATAAAACTACCCAGGAAAACTTTAGAACCATAGTAAAACATTTTCAGTTTTCACTTCAGCTCTCAGAATGTTTAAAAAACAATACGTTTTACCAGTCAGGAAACTGAGGGCTTTGTTCCCAGAACAGGTGAAGTTTTCACTTCAGCTCTCAGAATGTTTAAAAAACAATATGTTTTACCAGTCAGGAAACTGAGGGCTTGTTCCCAGAACCAATGGGAAACCAAAAACCTGCATTCCCACAACCAAATGTGCTAGTTGGGAGGCTTTCAAACAGCACTTCACACAAACAGATTGTATTTTTGGTGCGCATAGAATGGTATCATGAGTGCATTCAACTGTATGTTCTGTTGCTATTTTTCTTCACAATATGACTCAGATAGGCTCATTCTGTTCAGGACAACCCAGGCTACAGCGGATGTCATCCCTGTGGATTAAAAAAAGAGATCATCAACATTGATACGGTAAATTACATTAATTTTTAAATATAGAAATGTGTGTGGTTAGCTTGTATGACATTAAAGTGGTATTTATTATAATCCTTAATGTCGTATCTTTCATAACACATTGACTCCTCTCAATTTAACGCATTTCCCTCACTCAGACAACAACAAATGTGCAAAAGTAGCCCAACTAGAGGGAGGGATGGTGTTATCTTCTTGTCTCTTGTGGTGCTCAAGTTTAACGGCTGTCAGTCAAAACAAATACCAGTGCTGCGAAGTGGAGAACCTGAGCTCTTATGTTATGTATAGCGTGTTACTGTACTTATCAACAACAACAATCTGCCATTTTCATCTCATATATGGGGTGACAGGGGCAAGTGAACTGAGCAGTTGGGCAAATTGAGCCTGCTCGGAAATTTCCCGAGGTGTTTTTTAATTTTTTTTTACTGAAACTACAACTTTAAGGAATTCCAGTAGGCTTAGCCAATTTCTTTCTATTGAACCTTTATTTAACTAGACAAATCAGTTTAAGAACAAATTCTTATTTACAATTACGGCATACCCCTAGCCCTGATAATGCAGTGCCTAAGATCGCTCCGGAGCCCCCAAAAAACAAAAACCGAGCTTTCAGTTTCATTCACAATTTATGGCATTTATGGCAGCCGGGCATGTTGAGCCTGGTCTGCGGTTGTCTCGTTAGGCGGAGGATTATTTTTTAATTGAATGGTTACTGTTCTGGAGTAATAGAATGCTCAGCCTACCACCGGCTGGGTTCTGGCTGGAGGAGGAGCTCACAGCCTGCAATAAATAGCGGATGATTACATTGAAGGGAAAATATTTCGAAGAGTTATCCATCGGTCTGGGAACAGTCTCGAAGGAAATAGAGTCCAGTGTACTTTACGCCTCACGCTTTCATTCGTCAAATCCTTTTGTGATATTTTGGCGACCCCGTAATTCGATTCCAAATGACTCGGTATGTAAGCAGCTGTTTCATTACTCTGGTCGTTCTGTTCCTTTGGCGGGTCGAAGACATCGCAGACGCTTGCAGTTGCTTCCCTCAGCATCCTCAACAGGCTTTTTGCAATGCAGAAATCGGTAAGGCAATTTGGGAACATTTTACTTTTCAGGTGAGAGCTATCAATACGCAACATGAGAACACTTTATGGATTGTCTGTGGTCGTAGGCTTAATGATCATGTCCAAATCATTTATACTATCTACATCTTCTCACAGTTATTTACGTAGTTAAGTAGGCGACAGACAGTAAGATGGTTTACAGCCAGGACTCTCCAACCCTGTTCCTGGAGAGCTGCCTTCCTGTAGGTTTTCAAGCCAACCCCTAGTTGTAATGAACCTTGTTCTGTTTATCAACCAGTTAATTATTAGAATTAGGTGCGCTAGCTTAGGGTTGGAGGAAACCTACAGGACTGCAGCTCCCCAAGAACAGGATAGAGCCCTGCTACACTATTTTGCTTACGGTATGAAGTGTGCCTACAAATGAATTATTTGAGATGTATGTGTTTACATAACATTAAGGATACCTGCTCTTTCCATGACATGGACTGGCCAGCTGTAAACTATGATCCCTTATTGATGTCACCTGTTAAATCCTCTTCAATCAGTGTAGATTAAGGAGAGGCAGGTTAAAGAAACCTTCTACACTGTTCTCTCTCCATATCACCCTTAAACCATCAGTGTGACTGACTAGTATACCGGAATAGATTTCAATAACGTTAGATAAACCATGTCTCCCTCTTCTAGTGATCAGGGCGAAGGTGGTTGGAAAGAAAGCGGTGTCTAACGCCATCAAGTATGACATCCAACAGATCAAGGTATGATTCTCCTTTTTTTTTAAGTGGTTCTATAAAAATGTCTGTTTCTAAATGGTAATGTAATTATTCAGTCGCTCTTCCTACTGGTCCTAGACTATGGTGACATCCCCTATGAACTCAGCTGCTACTTCGTTAAAGATATCACTACATGCTCTACCAGAGTTGGTTGGCCCTTTAACTAAGACTTCCACTGCCTGACATCATTAGTAAGACATAAGTTAGCCATGCCTGAGACTGGTAACTGGAAGTTCCTTATGGAGTAAGGTAAACTAGCTTTTATTGTGTCTTTTTTGCACCTGATTTGTGGAGCCTTGTTAAAATATTTTACATTTTGGAAGAAAATGCATACAAAAAAAGCAGGAAGCTGGTCTCATTTCAGAGTTTCTTATTTTGAGTTCTTTGTTTATTTTATAATTCAGGGCTCATCTGTAAAATAGATCTGGGTTAAATAATGATTGCTTGCACATTACAGATCTGTTGACATTAAAGGGTAAAGACTGACAGTGCCTGAGTGGTGCAGTCAGTGAGGTTCCAAACTATATATGTAGCTGGTTGACAGATCTTCCTTTCTCTCCTTGTGATTGGCTAGATGTTCAAAGGTTGTGACCAGGTTATCCACGCGATCTTCACTTACACCACTTCGTGCAGCGTGACTCTAGAAATCAACAAGGAGTATCTCTTCACAGGTGCGGTTCTCACTACGTTACCCAAGTTCAATAGCCAGCACTGGTTAACCCTATCAGTCCTGAGACCCCAGCAGAGATCAGCTCTTCATTTATCTGCATGTTCAGCCCTGACTTTTTGCCTTAGTGTTTTACCATTTTTCTTTCCAGGACAACCAGGGCTACAAGTAAACCACAAAAGAAGTTGACAAACGGTTACATGCGTTTTATTAATAAATGTTAACATGAGGCAAATACTAGCTAAAAATGAATTTATATGAATGCTGTACATACAGAAATGGTTTGCTCGGTGATAAATGACTATCCAGTTAATCAGTGACAACTGTTAGTTTGTAAACAGCTATGTAAGCGTATTACATTACTAAAGACATTATGTTCTCTGATTTCCTACCTTCTCTGGAGAGGAACCCCGTTACCTTCATGACTCTTGATTAGCTTGTGAGTGTCATAGACTAAAACATGTTCGTGAGTCTCGGCTTTTCATAAATTACTTAACAAAGATAATCCAACAATTCCAAAGATTGTACTTTGTTACAGTTCGTATAGTAAGGAAATCGGTCAATAGAAATATATTAATTAGGCCTTTCTCTAGGGATTTCACATGACTGGGAATAAAGATATGCATCTGTTGGTTGCAGATGTACGTTTACAAAAATGTAGGGCCGTCTGTATCTGTTCCAACCATTTTCCCTGTGCAGCGCAACACATCTCCTTCGCTTAGTAGTTTAGACTGTTGAATGTTGTCTCGTTCCTCTTCAATGGCTGTGAAGTTGCTGGATATTGGCAGGAACTGGAACATGTTGATCCAGAGCATCCCGAACATGCTCAATAGTGTCTTGAGTATACAGGGTATGGGAGAACTGGACATTATCAGCTTCCAGGAATTGTGTGAAGATCCTTGCGCCATGGGGCTGTGCATTATCATGCTGTAACATGAGGTGATGGAGGTGGGTGAAAAGTATCGCTGTGCATTGAAATTGCCATTGATAAAATGCAGTGTTCATTGTCCGTAGCATATGTCTGCCCATAGCGTAACCTCACTGCCTCCATGGGGCACTCTGACCATAACGTTTACATCAGCAAATCGCTTGCACACAATGCCATACACGTGGTCTGCCGTTGATCGGTTTGGAGGTACTGCTAAATTCTCTAAAATGGGGGTGGCTTATGGTAGAGAAATTAGCATTCAATTCTCTGGAAACCGCTCTGGTGGACATTCCTGCAGTCAGTATGCCAATTGCACGCTCCCTCTACTTGAGATCTGTGGCGTTGTGACAGAACTGTGCATGTTATTGTCCCCAGCACAAGGTGCACCTGGATAATGATTATTCTGTTTAATCAGTTTCTTGATATGCCACACCTGTCAAGTGGATGGATTATCTTGGTAGAGAAGTGCTCACTAACATGGATGTAAACAAATTTGTTCACAATTTGAGGTAAATAAGCTTTTTGTGTGTTTGGATAATTTCTGCCATCTTTTATTTTGGCTCATGAAACATGGGATCAACACATTACATGTTGCGTTTTTATATTTTTGTTCAGTGTAAATGCATGAGACGGACAACAATGTGACAAGTTCAAGGGGCTTAGACTTTCTATAGGCACTGTAAATGTATACAACTAATGCATTAGTTAATACGTGTGTGTGTACACTTATGATGATAAATCTGTTCTGGGCTGCATCAGTGTCTTCATGCTCCAGGGTGATGTATCCTAACCATTAGTGGAGCAAATGCTAAACTGAGCCAAGATCAGCATCTAGGGGCAACTGTACCCTACACCATGTTTTCCCCACAGTACAATGACTATCTATATGTCTTGTCTGTAGGCAAGCTGAAGACTGGAAGGATGTCTATAACACTGTGTGGCTATAATCCGCCCTGGGAGGACTTGAGTGCTGCACAAAAGAACAGCTTGACTCACCGCTACCAAAGCGGCTGTGATTGCAAGGTGTGTGTGTGTGCTGGGAATTATAGTAATTACTATATACCAGTTTAGTTAAATAGTTACATGGCACATTTTCTTCAAGGGAGTATACTATTCTGGTCACATTTGCAAATGCTTGAGTATTGGGGTAATGGACAGTCAGTGATCTTGGTCTTATCTCTCTACTCTGACCCACAGATCATCCACTGCACTTCCCTCCCCTGTCCAATCAGCACCTCGGATACATGCCTGTGGACATACTTGGGAACCGACAATGGCCAAAACCTTGCCTGTATCAAGAGGCAAGATGGGTCCTGTGCCTGGTACAAGAAGATAGCACTACCCAAGAAGTAGTTCCTGGATATTGGAGACTCCTAAACTCTACAGGCCATCCACTCACTGCTCAGTGACTAAAGATGCCTGCAATTAATACATGAGTAAACACACCTACAAATGCAAGTTGTTGTGATTTTTAAATTGTTTACTGGTCACTTCTACAAGTGCAATTTAAAATAAACATATATAGCACTCAAGCTAATTTCTTATGTCATTCATTTGTCACTTGTTTTTAAACTGGAACCAAAGGTGTTATTGAAACCCCAAATCGTTTTCGATATGCTTGTCTGTAAATGGAACAGTGTTCCTGAAATACCATAAAGCCTGGGACGCATTGAACAGGGTGTAATGTATAAATTTCAGATGGTATGTTCTATACATGAATAACAGTGTCTTCTGACATGAAAGGAATCATGTCGGTTTGAATGGAATCTCTAACATTAAACATTTGTCTACTGAATGTGGCCCTTCAGCAGTTTGGGGTCTAAACCAAGGCTTCAGCATTGTAATGTCATTGACCAAATAAAGCCACTTAGCTTCTTTCTTCCTTGCTTTAAAAGTCGGCTAATGTTGTCCTTCAGTGGAATAAATGTTCTGTACATTTCAATAATTTAGCAGACGCTGTTATTTAGAGCCACTTAAAAAAAAAATATCACCTTACTGGACCCAAGTGGGAATAAAACCCACAACCCTGGTGTTGCCAGAACCCTGCTCTACCAACTGAGCCACGTGTCCAACCCTATTGACAAAACCCTTTGATTTATTGGCAATGGAGATGGTTAACTTGGCTGCTGTGGTCCACAGTGAAGGGTAGTGGTTTTTGTCATGACTCTTGTTCTGGAGGCCACACTGCATATGGGCACAGTCATAAAATCTGAATTTAAACAACTTAACCTCAACTTCTAATACATATGAATATTTAATGTATAACCAGTTATTTTTGGGGGTTCCTAAAATGTTTAACAAAAACCTTAAACTAAAATGGCTATAAGTATCAACCCACTTTGTTTAGGTAAGCCTAAATTAGTTAAGGAATAAAATGTGCCTTAAATCACAAGTTACATGGACTGAAATAATGGGGGTTGACATGATTTTTGAATGACTACCCATTTGTCTGTCCCCCATGAATCTGTAAGGTCCCTCAAAGACCAGGGAACTTATTGAAAGCCTTCTAAAGGGCTACTTGGTAGATGGTTAACAAATCAGACTTCTCTTTAAACATGGTAAAGTTAATAATTAGGTATGAAACCACCCAGACATTATGCGTACCCACCATGGTATTGGGCAGCTGCTGACATTTGATAACTTATCTGGTTTAGAAATTAAACTCTGGTCATCTAATTGCAGAGAACATATACATTTTGGCCAGCTTTTTTTGTTAAGATTGTATTACAAGGTATGCTATATGTGTAAGATATGCCATGTTAGTATATGCAGCTGTAGGTTTTAAACCCCATTCTAGGCTGTTACATTTCTGTAAAGAGTTTGTCTATCGGGAGTGAGTTTCCGTTAAAATGATACCAGCGCCCTGCTTTAGACGTTCCATGCCCGACCCACACAACCTGTGATTTCCTTGAATCTGATTGGACAGAGGTGCCACCACAGGTCCCATAGTGGCGGGGCAATTATTTTTATCCTGATTGTAACAAAGTTCAGGTTTGCCCCCCCAACATTTTTTGAATTGTAATTTACACCAGATATGTGTTTTTAGAAGGTCAGTTGTATTAGTGTGCTTGTCCCTGGAGCAAATTGGAGGCAAGTGCCATGTACAAGGGCACACAGACTGCTCAGTTATTCCAACCAGCAATATTTTGGTTACTGGCCACACTAACCACTAGGCCAGTGTTCCCAACAGTACACATTTGTTGTAGACTGTCAGGAAGTCCTGGATCCAGTTGCAGAGGGAGGTGTTTAGTCCCAGGGTCAGCTTAGTGATGAGCTTTGTGGGCACTATGGTGTTGAACACGGAGCTGTAGTCAATGAGCAGCATTCTCACAAATGTGTTCCTTTTGTCCAGGTGGAAAAGGGCAGTGTGGAGTGCGATTGCGTCATCTGTGGATCTGTTGGGGCGGTATGCGAAATGGAGTGGGTCTAGTGTAACCGGAATGATGCTGTTGATGTGAGCCATGACCAGCCTTTCAAATCACTTCATGGCTACTGATGTGAGTGCTACAGGGCGGTAATCATTTTGGCAGGTTACCTTCGCTTCCTTGGGCACAGGGATTTTGGTGGTCTGCTTGAAAGATGTAGGTATTACAGACTCAGTCAGGGAGAGATTGAAAATGTCAGTGAAGACACTTGCCAGTTGGTCAGCGCATGCTTTGAGTACACGTCCTGGTAATCCGTCTGGCCCCGCGGCTTTGTGAATGTTG
Organism: Oncorhynchus clarkii lewisi; assembly: GCF_045791955.1. Taxonomy (NCBI): domain Eukaryota; kingdom Metazoa; phylum Chordata; class Actinopteri; order Salmoniformes; family Salmonidae; genus Oncorhynchus; species Oncorhynchus clarkii. The sequence continues at coordinate 58,386,210 of NC_092159.1, read as the reverse complement.
ACCTGTTTAAAGGTCTTGCTCACATCGGCTACCGAGAGCGTTATCACACAGTCGTCTGGAACAGCTGGTGCTCTCATGCATGCTTCGGGGTTGCTTGCATCGAAGCGAGCGTAAAAGGCATTTAGCTAGTCTGGTATAATTTCATATAAGTGTCCGGATTAGTGTCCCGCTCCTTGAAAGTGGCAGCTCTAGCCTTTAGCTCGATGCGGATGTTGCCTGTAGTCCATGGCTTCTGGTTGGATATGTACTTACTGTCACTGTGGAGACGACGTCGTCGATGCACTTATTGATGAAGCTGATGACTGAGGTGGTATACTCCTCAATGCCATTGGATGAATCCCGGAACATATTCCAGTCTGTGCTAGCAAAACTGTCCTGTAGCGTCCGCGTCATCTGACCACTTCCGTATTGAGCGAGTCACTGGTACTTCCTGCTTTAGTTTTTGCTTGTAAGCAGGAATCAGGAAGATAGAATTATGGTAAGATTTTCCAAATGGAGGGAGAGCTTTGTATGTGTCTGTGTGTGGAGTAAAGGTGGTCTATAGTTTTTTTCCCCCTCTCTGGTTGAACATGTGAAATGCTGGTAGAAATTTGTTAAAAACGGATTTAAGTTTGCCTGCATTGAAGTCCCTGGTCACTAGGAGCATCGGTTCTGGTCTACTGTGCTTCTCTGTATAGTACTTACCCTCCTCTTAAACCCTCCTCTTAAAGCCCTCATGAACCATGTCTATCTAGGTCTACTGTGTTTCTCTGTGTAGTACTTACCCTCCTCTAAAAGCCCTCATGAACCATGTCTATCTAGTTCTACTGTGTGTCTCTCTATAGTACTTACCCTCCTCTAAAAGCCCTCATGAACCATGTCTATTATTCCTCCACTAGATGGGGTCATTCCTTCAATCATATTCAGTTGTAAATGCTACTTGTGGAGACTGAATTGGGTTAAACGGTATGAGTTCCTCTTTGGTCAAACTACTCTCTGACCTCTCTGAGACTTTACTCACTTTTTCGGGCAAGTGACCATAATCTTTTAGCAACCAATAAATACTGCTGACTTGGCCGATGGGGAAAGTGTATTTTAGACCTGAAAGTAAATCTCTGGATAGGATATGACATAGTGATTAATCACAGTTTAAAACTCCTGGCCCTATAGGGAGGATGAAAACTCTGTCAAACTGCAGCAACATTCAAATCAAAGTTTATTTGGTCGTTTACATCGATGTGCAGCAAAATGCTTGTGTTTTCTAGCTCCAAAAGTGAAGTAATATCTATAAATTAAAAAACAACACACAAATAATCTAAAAAGTAAAACAATGAATAATTATCAGAACGAGCAATACCAGAGTCTGAAATATAGACAGTCTGGACAGTAAATGCATAGAAAAGGTGAGGAGAGCAGTAGCTATAGTAAAACCTTGTACTTGTTCATATGAATTATATTTTAAAAGGGGGTTCCGTTACACAGACAACTGTGATTAGACAATAGAACTAACAGGACTGAGCTTGCTTTAGGCAGGGTTGCATCATGTAGGCCCATGGATGGAAACAGCCAATGCCCCAAATCCTTAAATTCCATCCCTGTGTAGGCCTATATACATTTGTAATTAAGTGACAGGCTAGACTGTGTTAATGGACCTATGTCATCACTATTTGAATTTTGGATTAAAGAAGTTGATCACATTCACATTTTCTCATTAGACAAATACATTGTCTTAGGCTATAAATACTTAACTTTCCCACTTTGTTTCCCCTGGCCAGATGCTTCTACACCTGCATTCCTTGCTGTTTGGGTTTTCAGGTTGGGTTTCTGTACAGCACTTTGTGACATCAGCTGATGTAAGAAGGGCTTTATAAATACATTTGATTGATTGATTGATTGATTGATTGATTGATGGGACAAGGCGTATAGAGGCTTACAGTTGATCAGACTGATACAGCATGTCAGATCACTAACGTTTAGGTGTAGGCTGCTACAACATTGCTGTAAAGAGTTTTTGCTTGTGTCTTTCGGGAGTGAGTTATTTTCTGTTTGCTAAAATAATACCTTATGAAAGTGGAATGCACACTCTGCTTTCTATTGACTTGTGCCATGCCTGACCTGCGATTTCTGGGAATCTGATTGGACACAGAGGTGGCAGTGGCCATTTTGTCTCCTGATGGTAACCAGGTAACATTTTGGAACCTAGTTGTAGCAGGGTTCTTAACTCCTTAATCTTGTGAAAATTGGCCTGTATGGATTGAGAAACATTTTTATTTTGCCAACAGAAGAACTATTAAAAGGATATGCAAGACATGGTAGCAAATGGAAAGGAACACCAAAGGTGAGGACAAAACAGTTCACCTGACACAAGACTGAATCAAAACATTACACTGTTGAATTTATGTGCATTTGACTGCACTATTCACAGCATTTGTCAATAACGAAATCTGAAAATACTCTGTAAACATTCAGTAGCATAAATAAGAATATTCACATTTTGGATTAGGTACAAGAAAAGAAAGAATGATTACAAGGGTTTGAGTGAGAGGTCCCACTGGTGTCTCCAAGTGGCAACACAACTCTCCAAACTCTAGACCGTTCCTAAATCATTTCAATGCTCTATTATGACTCAAGAAAAGAGCCTTAAACTATAAGGCGCTTTTTTGAGCACTCCTAGCTTTGCCATTGAGGAACTGAATCAAGCACACTTGTAGTTTCCAATCCAAAAACATTCCATTATAAATCGCAATCTGGGTTAGGTGGGTGGGCATCATTTGAAAGGTATTCTATTGACAACAAGGCAGTGTTAGCCCAGCTAGCACATAACATTCTGAGAACCATTTCTTTCTTAGAGTTATAAATATTAAAATATTGATAATTTATTTGACAGACATGCATGCAGATAGAAAGATGTATCTGACGTCTGGACAAAAATAGTACGGCATATCATACTATTTCTGGCCAGACAGCATCAGATACATGGGTCACATATAGTAAGACAGAGTGGCGCTGTTTTGCTCGCACAGATGTTTTCAATTTCAATTCAATTCAAGGGCTTTATTGGCATGGGAAACATGTGTTCACATTGCCAAAGCAAGTGATGTAGACAACATACAAAGTGAATATATAAAGTGAAAAACAACAAAAATTAACAGTAAACATTACACATACAGAGGTTTCAAAACAGTAAAGACATTACAAATGTCATATTATATATATATATATATATATATATATATATATATATATATATTACAGTGTTTTAACAATGTACAAATGGTTAAAAGACACAAGATAAAATAAATGGTATGACATTTTCAGCAGAGAGGAAGAGTCGAAGCGAGAGGACACACTCTCACAAAAAGATCTGTGCAGAATGAGCCCAGTGCGTTTCTATGGGCATTAAATGCAGAACTAAGCTTGTCGCCTGCCTTTGCAACGACTCCTATTGTTAGGGCGGAGACATGAGCATCTCGTCATTATAACAGATATCTAGTTTCAGTACAGTTGCGAATTGGGAAGGAACGTTGGTGGGTGCACAGTGCACTGTTCGGATGCTGGGTTCCCCTAAATGAAATGTATTTTTTGCCAAAATTATATAATTGCTCCTGTCTAAATAAAATAATTGAAAATACTTCACCAGAGACTATGACGTAACCATAGAGTATCATTAGCTTATTTATTTTTTAAAGAAGCTCTGTAATTGTTTCAAATTACAAGTGTGTAGGCCAGGCCTATTTTATTGGGAAGCCCGAAATTGTGTTAGCACGCGTGGCAATATAAATACTTGATTATTGAGTTGTGACTGTCAGTAAAAAGCAACTAAAATATGTGTGAAGATAACGTGTTTTGAGTATAATTTAAAATATTGAGATGGAGAAGGGGAGGGGTGTGTGGCGAGGATATGGCGCGTTTCAGTCCAGAATGCATGCACTCAGCTCTCTAGAATGTGCTCAGCTCTCCCAACAATTCTTTCACATTCATTGTTTCATTGTGTAAATGGTTTGCCCTTTGTTAATTTTCATAAATTAGCCATTACATATGTACCAGTAGGCCTAGTAATTGTACTGTTAATACCCATCGTTTGGTTACATAGATTTATGTTAATGCAGGTATTAATTACATTCATTTGCCGTTCTCACGTTCCGAGTGGAAACATTATTTGCAGAGTTCAACCTGCTACACTTTATTTCATAACCATCATTTACGAGTTTTGGCATTTTCCCATTTACCTTTGTTTGGAGTGCCCGATGTGTGCAATGAGCATGTGTCTGTCTGGTTTCTCTCTCCTGATAATGTCGAGTGAGCGCGCACCTGAGCGTGCATAAAGTAAGCCGAACTGACCTGCTGTGGGCAAATGTAGGAAAGTGCCCGTTAGGGGATATCGGATTTCTGATTGTCTTAACTCATCACGTCCACCACTAACTAATAAGCTGAGCTTCTCAGTATTTGTTTCTTCACCTCACACAGTAGACCTGAGTCAACGAAGTCTGCTTTATTTTAAAACATCCATTACAAATAATAATAGTTCCTCACAATATTTGAAAAATCTTTCCAACACCTGACAATCACCAAGCCTCGATGTGAAAATATCATGATCTGATGATCCAGCCATGGATGATCCCATATATCCAGTGGAAACGAAATGTAAAAACATCCGAGCTCACTGGTTCGGGATACTCTGAAGGCTCAGAATAAGCCTACTCTAGTTGATACAATGTTGCAAGTTCACTAGCAACAGCTTCAGCCCAAACCCAGTTGATTGATTTGGTAGCCTACAATGTTGCACTTCACCAGCGATGGCTCAAGTCAAGACAGATAGAAAGGGGGGCAGAGAAGATAGATTAATGAGATTGAAAGAACCTGCATTTTCATCAGGATATTTTCTTCTGTTTTTATTTGTTGGGTTTAGGACTATGTATTTTACTTAGTTGAAGATGGAAGTTACTGTATAGGCCTAATTTAGCATTGGCCTAAAGGCTATCTCTGAGTTCCATGCGTTAATTTATTTAGCCACCAATGAATGGATCACGGTGTATCAATGTGTCCATATGGCAGGGGCTAGTACTCTTGCATTAGGTGAATTTTAATTCAGATTTTTATGATTAACCAAGTAAAAAACATTTAGAAAAACAAAAAGGTTATTATTGAAATGAAACTGTTCCATGAAATGCTGTTATGAAAATAATCAACTGGTCGGCAGATCGGTAGAAATAGTAGGATAAATTGTAAGCTTCCCCAAAATTGAAACTCACGAGCGGCCTATGGTCTTTACTCTTACACCCATTAAAAATGCGTGCCTGCATATAGAAATCAAATGCCTTTCCAACTGATTCCTTCTGGCGCTGGCCCTGCCACAACTTTATCCGAATGGTGCAGGATACCCAGCTAGCACGTTCTGAGAACCATATGTTTCTTAGGTGGGAATTTCAGTACTTCCGCATAACGTTTCCTACGGGTTTGTTCATGGTTCTATGTAAAGTAATGTTCTCAAATTTTCCAGGGAACATTAAGAAACAACGTTCTTCTGTGGGAATTGCAGTACTTCAACATAACATTTTCGACAGGTATCCTTGTGGTTCTTTATAAAGTCATGTTCTCAGCACATTAAGAAAACGTTCTATTAAAACCACAAGAAAACATTGGAAACCCTCAAAGAATGTTCTAAGAATGTTATTTAAAAACATATACATTCTGTTCTCAGCGTCAACAAAACTTCATCTATCCTGTGTGTGTCTTCAGGTGTGTTGCCCGTACCACACCTGATCTTAATGAGTGCTTTCTTCCTTTGAAATGGGGTCTGTTTGAACGGACTTAAATGAACGTATGAGTTAAAAATACATGGCATGCTAGCTCCATCCTGGTGGTGCAATGGACAGCTGGAGCGGAGTTAGAGCGTTCTTAAATCTGACTGAAGCGCAGAGCAAGTTGCCCAAAGGCTGGAGCATCGGTCTTCTCGACCGCCTCCAATATTGCTCCATTACCACTCCAGTACCGCTCATTTCACCAGCTCAGGGCATGCCCGGCCCAGCATGCATTTGTAGGCTACTTGTGTGCTGCTTTAGCCCCTTGCTTTAGCTACTGTCATGGAGTTCACTTAATATTTTCATAAAGACACTGATAAAACACACAGATGTGAAATCAAGGTGACTTACAAAGATGAGGACCAAGAGAAAGAGAGGGAGTGCAGTGATGTAGTGTCCACAACTAAAGAATCATTGTGAAATCTGAAAAGACATCCCGAAAGCATGATGGTGTACTATGTGCACATTCTAACAGAAAGGAATGCGGTGGGTAGCTAGCTAAGTGTGTCATTATAGCAAAAATATTTATAAACTAAAAATAAGATCTCTTAAAAATGTATTTCATTTTTGTTCTATTATCTTTACTATAGGCTATAACTGATTTTGGCCCAATAAACCTGACATGTAAACCTGACAACTTCACGATACTGACGGACCTGACAGTTCAAGCGACCCTGAGGTCTTACGTGACTTAGGTTTGACTGATATTGATGTCTCCTCCTGTCAAGCGTCTCCTGCTGGTAAGAAGAAACTCATCCAGCTCATAGCTGAGTACCAGTCTATTTTTTCCAGGCACAAGTTGGATTGTGGAAAAGCTTCCGGATGTCTTCACCGCATTCAACTGAGTGATGAGAAACCCTTTCGGATGCCCTACCGACGCCTTTCACCAAATAATTATGAGAAGCTCAAACAAGCATTGAATGAGATTGAAGAACGTGATATCATAAGGAAGTCAAGTAGTGAGTTCGCCTCTCCCCTTGTCCTTGTATGGAAGAAGTCTGGAGACCTGAGACTCTGTACTGATTTTCGTTTGCTCAATGCTCGCACCATCAAAGACGCCCACCCACTCCCTCACTAGGCTGACGCGCTGGCTGCATTAGGTGGAAATGCCTTTTTCTCGACAATGGACCTCACCTCTGGCTACTACAATGTGGAAGTGCATGAGGATGACCGGAGATTCACAGCTTTTACGTCGCCATTTGGATTGTACGAATACAATCGAATGCCACAGGGGTTATGTAATAGTCCGGCAACCTTTATGAGGATGATGCTAAACATCTTTGGGGATCAGAACTTTCTTAGCCTGCTGTGTTACCTTGACGATGTCTTGGTCTATGCGGCCACTGAAGATCTGGCTATACAGCGCCTGGAAATGGTTTTTGAGCGTCTCAAGGCTCACAACCTGAAGTTGGCGCCAAAAAAGTGTAACTTTCTGCAGAGGTCTGTGAAGTTTCTGGGGCATATCATTAGTGTGGATGGTGTAGCTACAGACCCTGAGAAGGTGAGGGCCATTACAGGAGTAACAGAAGCTGATCTGATGAAAGATGGCACTGACATTCCATCTCAGAAGAAATTGAGGTCATTCCTTGGGATGGTGGTGTATTATCAACAGTTCATTGAAGGTTGCTCGACCATTGCAAAGCCTCTCTTTGGATTGACTACTGGACACAAGGCTCCATGCTGGAAAAAGAAGCGAAGCTCACCTGTCAGGAAGTTGACGGCTGCCGACTGGACAACAGAATGCAGACAGGCCTTATTCCAGCTAAAGCAAGCCTTACTGGACCAGGTTTTGTTGGCCCACCCCAACTTCGAAAAACCCTTTCTACTCTCGGTGGATGCATCCAGCAATGGCTTAGGTGCTGTGCTATCTCAGGTGCAGGAACCGGGAACTACAGCGAGACCTATAGCCTTCGCGAGCAAGTCCCTCAGTTATGCACAGTCGAGGTATCCTGCGCACAGGCTCAAGTTCTTTGCCATGAAATGGGCTATCTGTGACAAGTTCCACCACTGGCTACGGGGACAGCAGTTCACGGTATGGACGGATAATAATCCCTTGACATACATTCTGACCAAAGCAAAGCTTGATGCTTGTGAACAGAGATGGGTCGCCAAGCTGGCACCGTACGAGTTTGACATCAAGTACATCCCTGGAAAAATAAATGTTGTTGCAGATGCTTTGAGCAGAGAGCCCTTCGTACGACCCAGTGCACTCCATCGCCTGACAAGGGTTCCGTACGAGACCTTACTAGCTGAAGCCGACGCTGTGCGCACAGACAGAGTGCAAGATGTGTTTCGCTGGTCCAGCCACCCCTTTGACAAAGCCTCTGACTCCAACGAAGTGGTCATTAGCTGTCAGGCTACTGTTGACCCCCCATCTGGTGCTTTATCAAGACATGAAGTTGCAGCTGTTCTTCATTCACACAGGTGCTGGGTGGGGGAAGTGGGCTCACATGCACTGCTGTTGCCACAGCTCCCACAGGCTGTTATGCCATCAGAGCAGACCGATGTCGATGTTCTGCCACACAACCTACTGATGAGTAAGCAGCGTGATGACAACGTGATCAGCAAAGTCATCTTCTTTGTGGAGAGGGGGAGAAGACCATCCCGGAGAGAGCGTGCCCATGAGAGTGTTGAGGTTTTGTGTCTTCTCAGAAGTTGGGACAAGTTGACCATGAAGATGGGTGTACAGTATCGTGTTTCGAAGAATGTGGTTACAAAGAGGAAAATGTATCTGTATGTGGTTCCAGCCTCCATGAAAGCAATGGTGTTGAAGGGTGTCCATGATGAAGCTGGCCACCAGGGCCAACAGAGAACAGTCTACCTGACAAGACAGAGGTTCTTCTGGCATGGCCTGGAGAGGGAGGTAAAAGCTTATGTGAAGTGCTGCAGGAGATGCGTGGTGAGCAAGACTCCTGATCCGGAAGCAAGAGCTCCTCTTGAGAGCATAATAACAACTGAGCCTCTTGAACTAGTGTGCATAGACTTCTGGTCTGCAGAAGATTCTTCAAACAAATCCTTGGATGTGCTCGTTGTTACTGACCACTTTACCAAATTGGCTCATGCCTTCTTGTGTCCGAACCAGTCTGCTAAGTCAGTAGCTCATCAGTTGTGGAACAACTATTTCTGTGTCTACGGGATGCCTCAACGTATACACTCAGACCAGGGAGCCAACTTTGAGAGCGCTTTAATAGCCGAACTGTTGAGTGTTGCAGGCGTTCAGAAGTCTCACACCACGCCGTACCATCCGATGGGGAACGGGTCCTGCGAAAGGATGAATAGGACTTTGGGAAATATGATCCGGGCCCTGCCAACGAGAGCAAAGCACAGATGGCCTCAGGCGCTGAAGTCCCTTACGTTTGCATACAATTGTACAATCCACGAGACCACAGGCTTTGCCCCTTTTCTGCTAATGTTTGGGAGGACGCCAAGACTGCCTGTTGACATAGTCTTTGGCTCTGTCATAGAGAACCCAGAAGTTGTCGACTATGACCAGTTTGTTCAGTCTTTGAGGAGAGATCTGAAAGAAGCCATGAATGCAGCACAGGCATCTGCAGCGAAGCAGTTGAAGAGGCATGCTGACCTTTATGACAGAAGAGTCAGAGGAGCACCAGTGGAGATTGGGGATTGAGTATTGCTGGCTAACAAGGGGGAGCGGGGAAAGCGGAAGCTCGCTGACCGTTGGGAGGATACTGTCTACCTTGTCACTGGATTGAATGCTGACAGTCACACTTTTAAGATTCAGAACAGCTCCACTGGACGGGAGAAGACGGTACATCGCAACCTAATAATGCCAGTCAACTTTCTTCCTCTTCCCCATGCTGCTGTTGAGGAGGGAACAGACATGTCTGGATTAACAGAGTCTGAGGACATGAATGACAGCCTTGTGGTCTCAGCTGCCATGGACACTGCAGTGGATGATGGTGCTGAGTACAGAACCAGAGTGTGGGTGTCAGAGTTGTCTTCTGAAGGAACAGGTGACACAAGCTTGGAGGGTGATGTGCGATGCTCAGGATATTCCACCTTTGGATTCCGTGGATGATATACTGCAGCTGGAAGGTCTGCCTCGATCAGAGAGTCTTCAAGAATCTGACCGAGACTGTAACAGTGTAGTGAGTGAGCTAATTGACCAGTCTGCTTACGATATCTGTACTGACCTACCAAACGCGGACCATTCCTTACCTGATCAGTTACGTACTGATTGTGTTGACGGACACACTATTGCAACAGTACACAACACTGTTACCCCTTATACAGTTGAAGGTAGTTGGGGTCATATTAGGTCAAGGGCAGGAAGGCTAGTTAAACCAGTGTCAAGACTGATTGAGATTATGAATCAGCAGAAAGTTAGCTCTTGAAGGTTAAATATGTGAATAGAGGGTCAATGGTATTGACATCTTTTATTTGTTTTGCTTTTACATCATTGTGAACATGATTAGAGGTTGCAGGATGGTAATGTGACGGATATGATAAAGTCTCTTATGGTGGTTTATTTTATTACTTGGATGTTTTAAAGTCACTGAGTGTACTTAACATGTGACAGGCATGTTTACCTATGAGGGCTAAGGGGTTTGATCAACCGCTTTTCACTCTAATTCTCAAGGAGAATAGTCTAATGACTGGAATATTTAGTGACTGAATTAAAGCAGGGTCTGCATCCTTGATATACACAGCTTTACCTTTTAGTTTTCTCTATTAGGTAGTATATATATATATATATTTTTGTTTCTTCTTCTCTGGATTATTCTGTACATATTTTGAGTGTCTCTGTATCTGGTATGTTTGCACAGTGCCGTTTTGTATTTTGTTATTTTTCTTGGCAAGTGGAATTCAGTAGGGGGGAGTGTAACAGGGTTATATTGGTGATTCCACTTGCCACTTTATTGTTAAGCCAATGGGTTTTTGGTTTGAGTTTGTTTTGCCTTCACCTACTCAACATGGCATCTTATTGGCTGGTTTGCGTAGCTTGCTTACGAGGGGGGATGTTCCAGTTAGAATCGTCCCAGTGAACAAGCACCAAACCAGCGTGCGTGAGTGCAGAGTTGGATGGTGAGACGTGCATTGCATGACGTGCAATTTTGTGTCGTTCTTATCAGAATAAAGCTACATGACTGGTGCTACATGTTGGAGTTCCGTGTCGATGACTGATTGTACACAACGCAAGATGAGTACTGTTACACCCACAGCCATATGGCATAGCCAGATCAGGGCCTGACATAAGGACAACTCAGTAAGCTATTCTGTTCTTCTGAAATATAAGCATGTGTGTAACTGATTGACTTACTAGAATTAAGGGTTTGAAAGGATAAACTATCTGGTTTTATGTGTTGATTTAGCTTACTTTAATATAAGTATTTTGATAGAACCTAATTTGACAGTTTAAGCCATAATTTAATGATTACCTTAAAATGTTACAATCGTGAGTGTGAGGGAACATTTTATTGTCTGCAGAGATAGCCTTGAATTGTACACAGCATCTCCTCTCACTCTATCCTGGTTTGTGCAGTTGACTGTGACCTCCTCCTCAGATCAATTAGCAGTATTCCCAGAACATTGCTCTGGGAATAAAAAAAAGCAGTATCTCAGTTTCAAGGTCTCAGCTTTGAGAGAAGAAGCCTTGTGAGGTGTCACTCAGTCACATGCAGGAACCAATGTTAATAATAAATAATGTCAATCATGCTTATATGACTTGTTTGTGTAGCATTATATTAGGACTGAAAGGGAACACCCTTGGCAGAGTTTTCATCAAGCTTGGACTGAGTTTGTGAACCTCTCCAGACATCATAATAAAGAGGGATTCATTTCATATTGACATCAGGTGTCCCTGGTGTTGAATTTCCACCACACCATGCAAATAAACTGATATCTCTAGCTTGAACAGACAGATTTTGATAGAGATTTGTGTATTATGCCAATTAGATTTCCGTGGGGCGTGGTCCTCGACTCTTACACTTAAGGTGTAGACTACTAAAAAATGTGTGCCACACCCGACCCATGTGACCTGTGATTTCCGTGAATCTGATTGGTCAAAGAGGTGGCACCACAGGTCCCTGAGTGGTGGGGACATTTTTTTTCTTCTGCTGTAAAGTTACCCCAGAGTTTTTTTTTACTGAATGCAACAACACTGTAAGGAATTTGAGTAGGCGTAGCCTAAAACTGACATTTCTAGTTCATCCCCATTGTTTAAGTGAAAGACGGACAGTTTATGACATTTTATGGTAGCCAGGCAAGTTGAGCCTGCTTTGTGGTTGTCCCATTAGGCAGAGGATTTTTTTAAACTAAATACAACCAAACTGTAAATAATTCCAGTAGGAGCTTCACAAAATATGTGTAACTTTTAGTCAGGGCGAGCAGAGTGCGAGCCACTTTATCCTGTTACTCCAGCTGAGATACACTATATAGCGGTAACTCACCTAGCCATGCTAGCTTCGCCCTCATGTGGGTGCTAACAAGGATGCTAAGTAGTGCTACGTATCAACAGCCATTGTCAACCAATCAAGTAGGGGTTGGAAGCTCTGGTGAGGTTCGATTGTTTACTCGCAAGCAATATCACCAAATATTTGCTTGATGATCAGCTTTGCCCAACTTTAGTCCCGCCCTGTTCAGCTCCCTCTCCCATGCTGCATCTCCCAGTGGTCCCTGGCAAGTCCATTTTGCACTGCTTTACTTTCATTGAAAATGAATGGGAAGCTGTTGTTTCACCATGTGATACAGTCTCTAGTGTATACGCCCTGTCAGACGTGAGCTGCACGTTGAAATCTTGAAATCACGCTCTGCAAAAGTTTGGATTATGTGTCCGATGTAGCAGGCCAGAAAAACAGATTCTCTGCTTCCTCCCTGTTGTCTAATTAATAGACCGACAAAATCAAATCAAATCAAACTTTATTTGCCACATGTGCCGAATACAACAAGTGTAGACTTTACCGTGAAATGCTTACTTACAAGCCATTAACCATCAGTACAGTTTAAAAAAAAGAAAATATTTATCAAGTAGGCTAAAATAAAAAGTAATAATAAAAAGTAACGCAAATAAGAACAACAATAACGAGGCTATATACAGGGGCACTGGTACCGAGTCAGTGTGTAGGTTATATACAGGGGGCACCGGTACCGAGTCAGTGTGCAGGGGTACAGGCTAGTTGAGGTAATCTGTACATGTAAGTGAAGTGACAAGTTCTGGCATTTCTGCATGTAAACAACTATTGGGTAAATGACCATAATCTTCAGCAACCATAAAATACTGCTGATTTGGCTGATGGGAAAGTGCCTTTCAGACCTTAAAGTCAATCTCTGTGTGTAGGGTATGACATAGTGATGAATCAGTAGCAGAATAGTTTTATATGGGCCATGGTGGCCTTTTCTAATCAGGTCACACAGATTTAAACTCCTGGAAAAACTCCTGGCCCTTTAGGGAGAATGAAAACCCTGTCATACTGCAGCAACCTTTCTCATATGAATTATATTTTAAAACTGGAATAACAGGGGAGTTTCCCTTACACAGACACAGAGACAACTGTGAATAGACAATACAACTAACAGGACAGAGCTTGTTTTATGCAGTGTTGCATCATGTAGGCCCAGGGATAGAAATGGCCTGTGTCCAAAATCCTTCAATTCCATCCCTGTGTATTCATACCACTTGACTTATTCCACATTTTGTTGTGTTACAGTTTAAATTCTAAATTGATTACATTTATGTTTTTTCTTCACCCATCTACACAGACTACCCCATAGTGAAAATATGTTTTTTAAATCATTGCAAATTTTTTGAAAATTAAGTACAGAAATATCTAATTTACATACGTTTTCACACCCCTGAGTCAATACTTTGTAGAAGCAACTTTGGCCACGATTAAAGCTGTGGGTATCTTTCGTTAAGTCTTTAAGAGATTTCCACACCTGGATTGTACATAATTGACCTATTATTCTTTTCAAAATTATTCAAGCTGTGTCAAATTTGTTGTTGATCATTGCTAGACCATTTTCAAGTTTTCTAGCAGACTTTCTAGCAGATTTAAGTCAAAGCTGTAACTCAGCCAATCAGGAACATGCACCGACTTCTTGGTAAGAAACTCCAGGGTATATCTGGCCTTGTGTTTTAGGCTACTGTCCTCCTGAAAGGTGAATTCATCTCCCAGTGTCTGGTGGAAAGCGGACTGGACCAGGTTTATTTTTAGGATTTTTAAAATGTGGTTTATTTTTTATCCCGAAAACTCCTCAGTCCTTAATGATGACAAGCATACCCATAACATGATGCAGTCACCACTATGCTTGAAATTTTGTGGAGTGGTACTCAGTAATGTGTTGTATTGGATTTGCCCCAAACATAACACGTTGTATTCAGAACAAAAAGTGAATTGCTTTGCCACATTTTTAGCAGTATTATTTTAGTCCCTTATTACAAACGGGATGCATGTTTTGGAATATTTGTATTCTGTACAGACTTCCTTCTTTTCACTCTGTCAATTAGGGTAGTATTGTGGAGTAACTACAATGTTGTTGATCCATCTTCAGTTTTCTCCTATCACAGCCATTAAACTTTGTTACTGTTTAAATGTCCCCACTGGCCTCATGGTGAAATCCCTGAGCGGTTTTCTTCCCCTCTGAATTAGGAAGGACGCCTGTAACTTTGTAGTGATGGGTGTATTGATACACCACCCAATGTATATTTAATAACTTCACCATGCTCAAAGGGATATTCAATGTCTGCTTTTTCTCCCATCTACCAATAGGTGCCCTTCTTTGCGATTCATTGGAATTACTCCCTGGTCTTTGTGGTTGAATCTGTGTTTGAAATTCACTTTTCGACTGTGGGAACTTACATATAATTGTATGTGAGGGTTACAGAGATGAGGTAGTCATTAAAAATTCATGTTAAACACTATTTTTGCACACAAAGTGAGTCCACGCAACTGATTATCTGACTTGTTAAGCACATTTTTACTCTTTAACTCAGGTTTGTTAGCTGTGCCCAGTAATTGTCCACACCTGATCTTAATGAGTGCTTGTTTCCTTGGAAATGGGTGTGTTTGAATAGACTCACATTAACAGCTTCATATGACTTAGCATGCTAGCTCCATCCTGGTGGGACAGTGGACTATTTCCATGGATAGAGAACAGAAGATTCAACGACAAAAAATGAATTCCAAAGCAAATGAATTTCCATGTGTCCTGTCTGTGCTTAGAGTTGGAAACAGTCAACCCAAACTAAGCTAGCAGTATTATTAAAAGTCTTATGTGAAACATGTTCTCAGAATGTTTTTGAATTATCTTCAAATAATAGAACATTAATAAAACTACCCAGGAAAACTTTCAGGGAACCATAGTAAAACATTTTCAGAACCTCTGTACAACCTAAAAATAAACGTTCCCAGAACAGGTGAAGTTCACACTTCAGTTCTCAGAATGTTTAAAAAACAATACGTTTTACCAGGTAGGAAACTGAGGGCTTTGTTCCCAGAACCAATGGGAAAACAAAAACCTGCATTCCCACAACTTCCAAGGAACCAAATGTGCTTGCTGGGAGGCTTTCAAACGGCACTTCAAACAGATTCTAATTTTGGTGCGCATAGAATGATGTCATTCAAATGTATGTTCCACGGCAATTTTTCTTCACAATATGATGCAGATAGGCTCATTCTGTTCAAGACAACCCAGGCTATAACGTATGTCATCCTTGTAACTAAGGATAAAAAATAGAGATCATTAACATGAGTTTTCAAACACAGAAATGTGTGTGGTTTGCTTGTATGACATCAAAGTGGAATTTATTATAATCCTTAATGTCACATCTTTCATAACACATTGACTCATTTAATGCAATTCCCTCACTCAAACAACAACAGATGTGGAAAAGTAGCCCAATTATCTGGAGGGAATGTGTTATCTTCTTGTCTCTTGTGGTGCTCAAGTTTATAATGGCTGTCCGCCAAAACCGGCTGCCATTTTCATCTCATATATGGGATGACAGGGGCAAGTGAACTGAGCAGTTGGGCAAGTTCAGCCTGCTCTAAAATTTCCCCAGGTGTTTTTTTATTTTTTTTTTACTGAAAACAACAAAACTTTAAAGAATTCCAGTAGGCTTAGCCTATTTTTATATTGAACCTTTATTTAACTAGACAAATCAGTTGAGAACAAATTATTATTTACAATGACGGCATTCCCCGTCCAAACCCCGGTCCAATTGTGTGCCACCCTATGAGACTCCCAATTACGGCCAGATTGTGATACAGCCTGGAATCGAACCAGGGTCTGTAGTGACACCTCAAGCACTGATATGTACAAAGAGAGAACAGTGTAGAATGCCCCCCCCCCCCAAAACGGATCTTTCAGTTTCATCGTCAATTTATGGCAACTGGGCATGTTGAGCTTGTGGTTGAGCCATTAGTCAGAGGATTCTTTTTAATTGAATGGTTGCGGTTCTGGATTAATAGAATGCTCAGCCTACCATAGGCTGGGTTCTGACTGGGGGAGGAGCTCACAGCCTGCAATAAATAGCGGATGATTACGTTGAGGGGAAAATACTTTTAAGAGTTATCCGTCGGTCTGGGAACAGTCCGAAGGGAAATACGTTCTTTTGTCATTTACGCCTCACACCTTTACTCGGCTCCTTTTGTGATATTTGGGTAACCGTAATTAGTTTCCAAATGACGCGGTATGTAAGCAGTTGTTTCATTACTCTGTTCGTGCTGTTCCTGTGGCGGGTCGAAGACATCGCAGATGCGTGCAAATGCTCCCCTCCGCATCCCCAAAAGGCTTTTTGCGATGCAGAAATCGGTAAGGCAATTTTGGCAACATTTTACTTTTCAGCCTTCACATGTTGAGAGCTATTAATACGCAGCATGCAAACATTTGATGTATTGTCTGTGGTCGTAGTAGAAATAATTAGGACATGATCATTAAGCCTATTTACATCACACAATTATATACAAAATAAAATAGGCGACAGTGAGTTGGGCTATCAACCTTGTTCCTGGAGAGCTATGCTCCTGTAAATGTTGAATCCAAACCTATTTCTAACGAACCTGAGTCAATTTATCAACCAGACAATTATTAGAATCAGGTGCGCTAGATTAGGGATGGCGCAAAAACCTACAGGACTGCAGCTCTCCAGGAACATGGTTGAGAGCCCTGCGTTGCTTTAGGAATAAAGTGTCACTACACATTTTATTTGAGATGTGTTTACAAAACATTAAGGACATCTGCTCTTTCCATGACATGGACTGGCCAGGTGTTAACTATGATCCCTTATTGATGTCACTTGTTAAATCCCCTTCGGTGTTGATTAAGGAGACAGGTTAAAGAAGGCTGTTTAAGCCTAGAGACAATTGAGACATGGCTTGTGTATGTGTCATTCAGGTTGACTGGGTAAGACCAAAGATTGAAGCGCTGTTAAATGGGGCAATGGTAGTATGTGCCAGGTGCACCTGTTTGTGTAAAGAACTGCAACGCTGCTGGGTTTTTCACACTGAACAGTTTTCTGTGTGTATCAAGAATGGTCCACCACCCAAAGGACATTCAGCCGACTTGACACAATTGTGGGAAGCATTGGAGTCAACATGGGCCAGCATCACTATGGAATGCTTTTGACGCCTTGTCGAGTCCATGTGCCAATGACTTGAGGTTCTGTTCTACGGACTAGTCTTATAGCAGCAGCTAATGTACAGCATCTTCCTACCTGAACCAATCTACAGAGGGCATGTTTAAACTGGGTGTGTCAAATTAAAAGCAGAAGACCAGAACTAGGAATGTAGGACCAGCAGGGAAATGGACTCAGTCATCTGTTTTGACGTTAACCTAGCCAAAATATTACACCCAGTCTTAACTTATGCACAAACATTCTGAACCGACTGTTGGGTATTGGGTCTGTAAAGCGTTCTACACTGTTCTCTCTGCTCCATATCACCCTTACACCATCAGTGTGACTGACCAGTGTACCAGAATAGATTTCAATAATGTTAGATAAACCATGTCTCCCTCTTGTAGTGATCAGGGCGAAGGTGGTTGGAAAGAAAGCGGTGTCTAACGCCATCAAGTATGACATCCAACAGATCAAGGTATGATCAGCCTTTCTATTAAGTGGTTGTTGTTCCTTCCTGCATTGACACATTGAAGCCCCCTGAACCCCAGTCTAACAGCTGGGCCCAGTTCTCTCTCTTCCCCTTGGCTCCAGCCCTTCAATGTCTACAGATCTGGATAGGTATAAGCAGTGTCGTTGTGGAACTTCCACCATATGAAATTAGTATACTTCTATAAAAAGCCTCTCCCTAAAGTGTTGACGTTCCTGTTGGTCCATGTCTATGGTGACATCCTCTATATGAACTCAGCTGCCACTTCATTAAATCTATCACTACATTCTCTAACAGATGGTTAGTTGGCCCTCTGATGTCACAGGTTGCTTCATTTCTATATTTTAATTTATAAAGCCATTTAACTTCCACTGTGCCTTACATCATTATTAACCTTTAGTCATGAGCTAGTTGTCCTTGAGGCTGGGTGTGGTAACTGGAATTAATGATCGCTTGCACCTTACAGATCTGTGAATATCAAAGGGTGAAGACTGACAGTGCCTGAGAGCAGTAGTCGGTGAGGTTCCAAATTATATATGTGGATGTTTGACAGATCCTCTGTTCTCCTTGTGATTGGCTAGATGTTCAAATGCCCAGACCAGGTTATCCACGCCATCTTCACTGCACCATCCCCAGCTGCATGCGGTGTGACTCTGGACCTCAACAAGGAGTATCTCTTCACAGGTGAGGTTCTCACTACGTTACCCACGTTCTGTTGCTAACACTGGTTAACCCTATCAGTCCTCAGACTCCTGCACAAATCAGCTTTTCATTTATCTGCATGTCCAGCCCTTAGATTTCACCTCAAGTGTTTTAGCACTTTTATTTTCAGGACAACCAGGGCTACAAGTAAACCACAAAACAATTTGATGTGGACTTTGGCATTAATGAGTTTCATTGACAAATGTTAACATGAGGTCTGCCAAAGCTTGATATTATTTTTAATTAACTTTAACTAAGTCAGTTAAGAACACATTCTTATTTTTAATGACGGCCCCTTCAAGGGAAGAACAACAGATTTTTACCTTGTCACCTCGGGGATTCGATCTTGCAACCTTTCAGTTACTAGTCCAACACTTTAACCACTAGGCTACTTACAGCACTCATAAATGTTTATCTTCTCTTTAGAAGAACCCCTTACCTTCTGTCTCTTACCTTGTGCACATCATATAGAATAACATGTTACATGTTCATGATTCTTAGCTTTTCATTAATCTACTGAACATAAATATCAATGCCACAGCTTCTAAAAATTTAACCTTGTTACAATTCAAATAAGGAAATCAGTAAATTTAAATATGTTTATTAGGCCCTAATCTATGGATTTCACATGACTGGGAATACAGATTTGAAACTGTTGGTCGTAGATACGGTACCTTAAAAAAAGGTCATGGATCAGAGCCAGTATCTGGTGTGACCAACATTTGCCTCATGCAGCTCAACACATCACCTACGTGTAATTTAGGCTGCTTGTGGCATGTTCAGCTCGACGTTGCTGGATATTGGCTGGAACACTTCGAACCAGTGCATCCCAAATATGCTCAATGGGTGACATGTGTGAGTATGCAGGCCATAGAAGTTCTTCCAGGAATTATGGGGAGATCGTTGCGACATGGGGCCATGCATTATAATGCTGCAACATGAGGTGATAGTGGCGAATGAAGGGCAAATTCTCTAAAACAGGTGGCTTATGGTAGAGAATTTAATGTTAATTTATCTGGCAACAGCTCTGGACTTCCCTGCAGTCAGCATGCCAATTGCATGCTCCCTCAACTTGAGTCATCTGTGGCACTGTGACAACTGCACATTTTAGTGGTTTTTTTATTGTCCCCAGCACAAGGTGCACATGTGTAATGATTCTGTTTAATCAGCTTCTTGATATGCCATGCCTGTGAAGTGGATGGATTATCTTGGGAAAGGGGAAATGCTCACTAACATGGATGTAAACAAATCTGTGCACAACTTGAGAGAAATTAGCTTTCTTGTGAAATTTCGCCAGTCTCTTATTTCGGCCGTTGAAACATGGGACCAACACTATAAACTCAGCAAAAAAAGATGTCCCTTTTTCAGGACCCTGTCTTTCAAAGATAATTAGTAAAAATCAAAATAGCTTCAGATCTTCTTTGTAAAGGGTTTAAACACTGTTTCTCATGCTTGTTCAATGAACCATAAACAATTAATGAACGTGCACCTGTGGAACGGTCGTTAAGACAATAACAGCTTACTGACTGTAGGTAATTAAGGTCACAGTTATGAAAACGTGGGGCACTTTCCCCATGGTACATTGACTCACTATCTCCTCTGTCTGTAGGCAAGATGGAGACTGGAAGGATGTATGTAACACTGTGTGGCTATAATCCGCCCTGGGAGGACTTGAGTGCTGCACAAAAGAACAGCTTGACTCACCGCTACCAAAGCGGCTGTGATTGCGAGGTGTGTGATGGAATTAGTCATATTACTGTACACCAATATTTACACAGCACATTTTCTAAAAGGGAGTATATTACTCTGGTCACATTGGCAAAACACATGAGCTAGAGTATTGGTATAATAATCAGTGATCTTGGTCTCCCTCTGCTCCACAGATCATCCACTGCACTTCGCTCCCCTGTCCGATCAGCACCACAGATGCATGTCTGTGGATGGACTGGGGGACAAACAATAGCCAAAACCTTGCCTGTATCAAGAGTAATGGTTCTTGTGCTTGGAAGTAGTTCCTAGATATTGGGGACTCTACAGGCTATACTCTACAGGCCATCCGCTTAGTGACTCCAGATGACAAAGCTGCCAATGTTGGTTAATTTAAAACTACACGTCTTGCTGGTCACTTCTTGTAAAATAAACAAATCAAATGCATTGTTAATGTCTTCTGCCATTCATTTTTTTAAATTGATGTTAAATTTAACTGGAACCAATGCTGTTATCAACCCCAAATTGTGATCAGTGTTGTCCGATATGGTTATTTGTAAATGGAACAGTATCCCTGAAGCATCAAGCAGGGCGTAATGTAGAATGTTCAGATATGTTCTATACATGAAGAACAAATTGTCTTCTCTGACATGAAAGTAATCATGTTGGCTCTAATGGCGTTTCTATCTGGAACATTCTACATTTGTCTACTGATTGTGCCCCTTTAGTAGTTTGGGTCTAAACCAGGGCTTTACCTATGTAATGATGTTGACCATTAAACAACTGACTAGCTCTGTAATATTCTTTAGTGGGATGACTAGTTTATTTCAGTCATTTTGCAGACCATCAGACCAGGGAGCGTTTTGAAAGCCTTCTAAAGAAGAGCAGTAATTGGTCGATGTAGAACAAATCAGACATTGATTCTCAGAATGGTGAAGTTAATAACTAGGTATGAAACCACCCAGACGTGTCCCCACCATGGTATTGGGCATCTGCTGACATTTGAACTAACCTGGTTTAGAAGACAAACTTGCATACAATTGCAGAGAACATTGTATACATTTTGGCCAACTTTTTTTGATCAGATGGTATTGCAAGGTATGCTTTGTGTAGGATATACCGTGCTGGCATATGCAGCTGTAGGTTTTAAACCCCCATTCGAGGCTGTTATATTTCTGTAAAGAGTTTGCTTGGCTATCTGGAATGGGTTATTTTCTGTTAAAATAATAGCTTTCTATAGACTATGCCTGACCTTTGATTTCCGTGAATCTGATTGGTCACAGGTGTCACAAGTCCCAGAGTGGTGGGCAATTTGTTTTCTCCTGATTGTAACAAAGTTCAGCTTTTCCCCACATGTTTAATTTTCACCAGATGGGTGCAGTGAAATGTGTTTTTAGAAGGTCAGTTAAATTGATGTTTGTCCCTGGAGCAAATTGGAGGTAAGTGTCATGTGCAAGGGCACACAGACTGCTCAGTTATTCCAACCAGTGACCTTTGGGTTACTGGCCACACTAACCACTAGGCCAGTGTTCTTGGTCCTGGAGGACCCCCAACAGTACACATTCTAGATGTATCCCTGGACAATCAGCTCATTGAGGGCTTGATGACAGGTTGACATATTGAATCAGGGTTGCTTGTCCAGGATTAAAATACAAATGTTTACTGTTTGGGGTACTCGAACCAGAGTTGGAAAACACTGCACTAGGCTACCCAGAGTTGGGAAACACTGCACTAGGCTACCCAGAGTTGGGAAACACTGCACTAGGCTACCCAGAGTTGGGAAACACTGCACTAGGCTACCCAGAGTTGGGAAACACTGCACTAGGCTACCCAGAGTTGGAAAACACTGCACTAGGCTACCCAGAGTTGGAAAACACTGCACTAGGCTACCCGCTGCCTTCAGCGCCATCGCCCCATGCTTGCATTGTAGGCTGCCTCGTCACTGTTTGTAATCAGGCCTACCTCTGTCGTGTAGTCAGCTAATTTGATTGAGTTGGAGTCGTGCTTGACCGCTCCGTCCTGGATGAACGTTGTCTAGAAAGCAGACTATGAACTTCATTGAATTACATGTTGGGCAGAGATTTGAGTACAGGTATAATTACATCAACTTTTCAAAGCGCGGGGAGTGCTTTCAGATTTGTCACTTGAAGCATGTGCAAAACCATAAACGCATGCATGGGTTCCGCAAGTATGTTTGCCGATTTATACTGTCATTTGCACATGGCTACAGAAGCCTATAGCTTCAGTCTCCATCTAATTTGTTAAAACCTCGAAGGATCTGCCCCTTTTTATTCAATTTTCACCTAAAATGACATACCCAAATCTAACTGCCTGTAGCTCAGTACCTGAAGCAAGCAAATGCATATTCTTGATACCATTTGAAAGGAAACACACGTTTTTGAAATGTGAAATGCATGTTATATTCTCCTACATTAGATCTGGTAAAAGATAATACAAAAAGTATGTACAAAAAATATATATATTTGAAATGCAAGAGAGAGGCCATAATGTATTATTCCAGCCCAGGTGCAGTTTAGATTTTGGCCACTAGATGGCAGCAGTGTATGTGCAAAGTTTTAGACTGATCCAATGAACCATTGCATTTATGCTATAAAATGTATATCAAGACTGCTCAAATGTACCTAATTGGTTTAACTTTTCAAGTACAAAACTGTTCACTCTCCAAACAATACCATGGTATTATTTTTGCTGTAATAGCTACTGTAAATTGGACAGTGCAGTTAGATTAACAATAATTTTAAGCTTTCTGCCAATATCAGATATGTCTATGTCCTGGGAAATGTTCGTTACTTATAACCTCATGCTAATCACATTAGCCTACGTTAGCTCAAACGTCCCGCGGGAGGGACAATGATCCCGTAGCGGTTTTAAAAGGCCAACGTTTCATAAACTTTACTTTGGAGAAGGTGATATGCTTCGGTTTGCTGCCTTATTACTGGTTTCAAATTGGTCTCGAGCAATCATAAGGCAAAATAGATCTTAAACATTTGTCATTTATATTTACAATTCCCTTATTCATATAACTTTCTCATTTACCTATTGTACACGTCATCTTCCAATCTTTCAGGATTTTTATTTCCCAATATTTTGTGTGTAAAGGACCTCAACACTATTTATTCCGGCTGACAGTTTCCTAACCCTAAATAATATATACAAGATCAGAGTACTGTCTAGTGCCGCGTTCAAGTGCTAGTCGGAATTAGGAAACTTCTGACTTGATAACTGGTTGAACACGGCACATGTACACTGCATTCGGGAAGTTTTACGACTTTTTCTACATTTTGTTACATTACAGCCTTACTCTTACTCCTTCCTCAATCTGCAGATCCTTTCAAGCTCTTGTCAGGTTGGATGGGGAGCGTCGCTGCAGAGCTATTATCAGGTTTCTCCAGAGATGTTAGATCGGGTTCAAGTCCAGGCTCTGGCTGGGCCACTCAAGGACATTGAGACTTGTCCCGAAGTCCTGCCTGTATGCTTAGGGTCGTTGTCCTGTTGGAAGGTGAACCTTCGCCCAAGTCTGAGGTCCTGAGCAGGTTTTCATTAAGGATCTTTCTGTACTTTGCTCAGTTGATCTTTCGCTAGATTCCGACTAGTCTCCCATTCCCACAGCATGCTACACTGTACGTATGGTGCCAGAATTCCTCCAGATGTGACACTTGGCATTTAGGGCAAAAAGTAAATATTGGTTTCAGGTGCCTTTAGGTAAACTTCCAGTGGGCTATAATCTGCCTTTTACAGAGTGGATTCTGTCTGGCCACTCCCATTGTCTAATTGGAGTGCTGCAGAGATTGTTGTCCTTCTCCACAGAGGAGCTCTGTCAGTGACCATCGAGGTCTTGGTCACCTCCCTGAGCAAGGCCCTTCTCCCCCAATTGTCCAGGCGGCCAGCTCTGAAGAATCTTGGTGGTTCCAGACTTCCAGTGAGGGAGGTTGTGTTCTTGGGGACCATTGAGCCTGCAGACATGTTTTGGTAACCTTCCCCACAGCTGTGCCTAAATCCTTTGAGCTCGGACAATTCCAACCTCATGTCTTGTTTTTGTGCCGTCAACTGTGGGATGTTAGGTGTGCCATTCCAAATCAATTTACCAGAGGTGGAATCCAATGAAGTTGTAAAATGATCCAAGACAGGATGCACCCAAGCTCAATTTTGATCCTCATAGCAGAAGGTCTGAATACAATTACATTGGTTAATAAAATCTTAACCTTTGCCATTATGGGTGTAGACTGAAGATAAACGTATTTAATCCATTCTAGAATAAGGCTGTAACTTGACATGTGACAGAAGGGGGTCGGAATACTTTTCCGAATGCACTGTACTACCAGTTATGAAGTCGGAAATTTCTGTTCTTGTTAGTGCTGACTAGCACTTGTAAACAGCTGAATGTTCATCCAACTGAATACAATCTTATAAAGCAAGGAAGAAACAATGAGTTGTTTAATTTGGTCAATGACATTACAAAGCTGAAGCCCTGGTTTAGACAAACTATTTCAGGACCATGTTCAATAATGCATTCAGTTCTAGTTAAACAAGCAAATTAAGGACACAAGAAATTAGTACTTGAAGCGCTATATTTGAAGTTCATTTTTATTGTACAAGTGATATTTTCACAAGATGGTTGCCCTCTTTCACATTGACCATTTCCTGCAACCTGTCCTCTGACACCAACTTGACAAGTTAATGTAGGTCTTGTAATTGTTAGAAACTACTTAATTTATTTGAGTTTGTAGCTTTTTTTCTGTGAGTAGATGGCCTGTAAAGTTTAGGGGTCATCAATATCCAGAAACTACTTGGGCAGTGCCATCCCCTTGTACCAGGCACAGGATCCATCACCCCCCTTGATACAGGCAATGTTATTGTCCCAGGGTCTGCTTTGGCCAATGTCCATCCACAGGCACTCATCCGCGGTGCTGATCGGACAGGGAAGGGAAGTGCAGCGGATGATCTGTGGATCGGAGTAGGGAGAGAAAGACCAAGATCACCGACTGATCATTACCCAAATACTGTAGCTCTTGCATTTTCCAATGGTGACCAGAGTGCGAAGAAAGTCTGCTGTGTAAATATACAACATATAGTAATATTAACACACCGTGCAATCACAGCCGCTTTGGTAGCGCAGAGTCAAGCTCCTCATTTGTGTGTCACTCAAAGCCCCCCAGGACTGAATGAAGTCACACATTATTACATGCACTGTTCCATCAGTATTCAGCCTGCCTGCAGACAAAGGAGACAATATGCTGTAGGGAAAATGTGGTGTAGGGTAAAGCTGGCCTTCAACACTGTACTTGGATTAGTTTCTTTCCACATATGGTTGGTATTGTAGGAGATGAGCCTAGATCTGTACCTGGGGGAAAACTGCAACCTGAAACGGGAAAAAGTACCGATGCAGCCCGGAGCTATTCATAAATAATGCATTAGTTATTTGTAAGTAATTCTAAGTGTAGAGAACGTCATTTCTAAAACCTTTGTTTTCTTATACAAGATGAAGTCAACAGTAGGTCATGAGGCTGTAAGCATTTCTAACCAGTGCTGCTAATGGACCTTAGGTAACCTAGTGAGAACCGCACCTGTGAAGAGATACTCCTTGTTGATTTCCAGAAATGCGCGACACGGGCCTCCAGTGGAGATGACGTGGATATCCTGGTTAGGACCTTTGAACATCTAGCCCACCACAAGGAGAGAAAGGATCCGTCAAACATCTACATATACAGTTTGTTCTATATGGCATGTAGGGACAGCTTAACCTCACTGGTCTCCTTTACAGAGGAGCCCTGAATCACACATTAAAATACAAGCAGAACAGAAGCAGTCATAAACAAACATTCAGTAATAAGGTCCTCAACACTTTGCCCTAGATGCAGCAGAACAGAAGCAGTCATAAACAAACATTCAGTAATAAGGTCCTCAACACTTTGCCCTAGATGCAGCAGACAGTTTCACAACAAGGCACAAAACAAACATTCAGTAATAAGGTCCTCAACACTTTGCCCTAGATGCAGCAGAACAGAAGCAGTCATAAACAAACATTCAGTAATAAGGTCCTCAACACTTTGAATTGCCCTAGATGCAGCAGACAGTTTCACAACAAGGCACAAAACAAACATTCAGTAATAAGGTCCTCAACACCTTGCCCTAGATGCAGCAGACAGTTTCACAACAAGGCACAAAACAAACATTCAGTAATAAGGTCCTCAACACTTTGAATTGCCCTAGATGCAGCAGACAGTTTCACAACAAGGCACAAAACAAACATTCAGTAATAAGGTCCTCAACACTTTGAATTGCCCTAGATGCAGCGGACAGTTTCACAACAAGGCACAAAACAAACATTCAGTAATAAGGTCCTCAACACCTTGAATTGCCCTAGATGCAGCGGACAGTTTCACAACAAGGCACAAAACAAACATTCAGTAATAAGGTCCTCAACACTTTGAATTGCCCTAGATGCAGACAGTTTCACAACAAGGCACAAAAAAATATATTTACCTAACGGAGTAAAGACCGAAGGAAATTTCCAAAGTTATTCATCCCTTATCCCAGGTGTGGTAACTCATGTCTAAAGGTTAGTAATGCTTTTAGTGAGGTTTCGTAAAGGGATTAATAAATTAAAATATTGCAATGCGTCAACCTACGTGACATCAAACAGGACCAACTTCCTAGTTGAGAATGTAGCGTTGAGTACTAGACCTGTCGCCCATAATAAAGAGGCATCTGAATTCATATAGATGATGTCACCATTGTCTAGGACTGGTAGGAGGGTTGACTGAAACATGCCTCTTGCTCAGTGCTAAAGGCATGACTCATTTCTATAAATAACCCCTTTTTATTAATGGTGGAAGCTCCACAATTACACTGCTTATACCTATCCAGATCTTCAATCATTTAAGGGTTGGGTCCAAATTGGGGCCATCTGTCAGACTGGGGTTCAGGGGGCTTCAATGTGTCAGTGCAGGAAGGAACAACCACTTAATAAAAAGGCTGATCATACCTCGATCTGTTTGACGTCATAGTTGGTGTTACCAGACACAGCTTTCACGCCAACCACCTTTGCCCTGATCACTACAAAATAAGAGACATGGTTTAACTACTGAAATGATCAATTTCTGGTACAATAGTCAGACATCAGTTTCAGGGTGTTAAGTGATCTGAGAGAACATATAATCTATTACAGACCCAAGATGTCAGGCTTTAGCACCATGCTCTATCAACAGAGCTTGCTCCCTCAACAGCAAAGTCATCACTCAATCATTTTAGAGAATATACCACAAATAAAGTCTTCACTTTTCAATAAACTCAACAGGAACTATCCTCAGGGAAGCGTGTTGCATGTCATCACACCTCTTTACTAACAAACAGTAATTGAGTCAAGGTACATTTCTCTAAAAGGTCAAGTAGCTGCTCATGATGTAGTGCTGTCTAACACCCACAACCATCCTGTCTTACCATACTGCATCAGTGGTTGAAGTAGAACGAAAGGTGCCAATACACTTAAAATCACAATGCCATATTGATGTTTTACAGTGACTAACCCATTTTATACGAGGTTCCTATACTCACGTAGTTGTTACATTGTTGGTAACACAGCTATCAGCACATGTCAAAATAATAGAAATGACATCTAATTTATAGAATTAACAACCTGCGAGATAAACAGCGGCAAAATCTGAATTAGTGAGTAGTTTACAGAAGTGACATAGTTTAGAAATGTAGAGTAGACCCATTTGCCATGTAGGCCTAAATTATTCTGATGAATTCTCTAAAATGTCAAGTATGTGAGGCGTTGGATAATGTCATGTTGAACATTTCGTTTAATAACAAGTCAGTCATCTTTAGGCCTAGAGCAAGGATGGGAAACGCCAGTCCTCACGGATCAGAGTAGTGTCATCCCCGCGGGTGTAATCGTCAAGCAGATTCTGTTACAAAACGTTTTGCAACAGAACCGTTTTACACCAGACAGAAAACGCAAACGAGAGTGTGGTAAAAATTCAGGTAGGTCCCTCACCGTTTCAATTGGTTCTTAAGTGGCAAACGTTTCCGTAATGAATACACCCAGGTGTAGCCCATATTGTTACCGACTTAATGTAAATACTTGCGAGAAGATGTAAATACAGGCCTAATGATCATGTCCTGAAAATAATTGCGAAAGAAAATGCATAACATTGTTGCATGATGCGCATTGACAGGGTATAGTAGGCAGCCTACCAACACGTGAAGAGAAACTACAGACGTCGGTAATGCAATTTAGAAATTTCTGACATCTGCATTGCAAAAAGCCCGTTGAGGATGTACACTCATGCAAGTGCAAGCTTCTGTGATGTCATCGACCCGCCACAGGAACAGAACGACCAGAGTAATGAAACTTACGGACCAAGTCATTTTTAGAAACTAATTAATTTACTGTCCACTCTATAGAAGACAAACAATATTGCTACCGTTTACCCCTCCCTACGACAGTTCAGGTTATTACTGCGCGAAAACCTTCTACATACTACATGGAATCAGCCGGCTTTTATTGCAGGCTGTGAGCTCCTCCCCGCAGTTAGAACCAAGCCAGTGGTAGGCTGATCACTCTATTCATCCTTAACCACAATCACCTGTTTATTGGACAACCACAGAGCAGGCTCAATTTGCTGACATAAATGGCATAAATTGTCTGCATTTCACTTAAACAATGGGGATGAACCAGCAATATAAATTTTAAGCTACACCTACTGGAATTCCTTATAGCTTTGTTGTTTTCATTTATTTATTTTTATCACCTGGGGCAAGTTTAAAGCAGGCTCAACTTGCCCAACTGGTCAGTTCACTTGACCCAGGCAATGGGGTAACCCTTAAATCTCTGCTACAACTAGGTTCCGGATTTTCATCTGGGTACCATCGGGAGAAAAAAAAATGCCACACCACCAAATCACAGGTCGTGCAGGTCAGGCATGGGACAGGAAAATAACTTACTCCCATCAGACACAGACACAAACTCTTTACAGCAATGTTGTAGCAGCCTACACCTCAACGTTAGTGATCTGACCTGCTGCATCAGACTGATCAGCTGTAGGCCTCTATACGCCCTGTCCCATCTGGCCAGGGGAAACAAAGTGGTGGTAACAATGTTGTAGCAGCCTACACCTCAACGTTAGTGATCTGACCTGCTGTATCAGTCTGATCAACTGTAGGCCTCTATACGCCCTGTCCCATCTGGCCAGGGGAAACAAAGTGGTGGTAACAATGTTGTAGCAGCCTACACCTCAACGTTAGTGATCTGACCTGCTGCATCAGTCTGATCAACTGTAGGCCTCTATACGCCCTGTCCCATCTGGCCAGGGGAAACAAAGTGGTGGTAACAATGTTGTAGCAGCCTACATCTCAACGTTAGCGATCTGACCTGCTGTATCAGTCTGATCAACTGTAGGCCTCTATACGCCCTGTTCCATCTGGCCAGGGGAAACAAAGTGGTGGTAACATTATGTGTTTATAGCATACGCCACTTTATTTGTCTTAAGAGAAAATGTGAATGTGATCAACTTCGGTTCATATGGCATATTATTATATAACTTTGGTTGTCTAGGCTACCTAGGCCCAGAGGTGGGAAAAGTAGTTTACTCAGTTGTCATTGAGTAAAATGACTCAAGTAAAAGGGAAAGTAACCCAGTAAAATACTACTTGAGTAAAAGTATTAATATACTAAAGTAGTAGGCTACTTCAACCTATTTTTAACGTATTTACTTTACACCATTGCCTATGCCTTCTTTAATCCAACAATCAAATCAACAAATAGTGATGACATAGGCTAGACTGTTAATGCACCTGTAACTGGTAATTACAGGCAAACAGTATATGGATCACTCTATGGAAGTAGTGCACATTGGGGGTTGAAAAAAATATGTAATTTGTGTCCTATTTTTCCCCAAAACTTTCACTTACCCGAAAATGAGAAGACAGTTGTTAACACAAAGAAATGCCACAACTTGTCAGTCTCTTAGTTAAACAATAGGGAGGACGCAGGAAAATCTGTTTTAATGGCCTGCTACTTCAGACATGTAGGCCTAACTGTTACAGTGTGAGATTATCCTCCATGAGAGGCTTGCACTCTCATGAACATTTGAACATGCAGCTCATGTCTGACAGGGCGTATACACTGGACACAGCATCCCGAGGTGAAACAACAGCTTCCTATTCATTTTCAATGGAAGGAAAACAGTGAGAAGAGAAGTGGGCGTGGACTGGTGGGTAATATCTTCTCTCTCAAGGCCATCAGACTGTTAAACAGCCGTCACTAACACAAAGAGGCTGCTGCCTACATACAGACTTGAAATCATTGGCCACTTTAATAAATCGATTACTAGTCACTTTAATAATGCCACTTTAATAATGTTTACATATCTTGCATTACTCATCCCAAATGTATATACTGTATTTTATACCATCTATTGCTTCTTGCCAATTCCGCTCGGTCATTGCTCATCCATATATTTATATGTATATATTCTTATTCCATTCCTTTACTTAGATTTGTGTGTGTTAGGTAGTTGTTGTGGAATTGTTAGATTACTTGTTAGATATTACTGCACTGTCGGAACTAGAAGCACAAGCATTTCACTACACTCGCAATAATAACATCTGCTAACCATGTGTATGTGACCAATAAAATTGGATTTGATTTGAATGGTTGACAATGGCTGTTGATGTGTAATACAACATAGCATGCTTGCTAGCTTGTTAGCACCAACATCAGGGCGAAGCTAGTGTGGCTAGGTGAGTTACCACTATAATAGTATCTCGGCCAGTCAGAGCAATAGGGTAAAGTTGCTCAAGCTCTGCTCGCACTGACCAAAAGTTATGCCTCCAGTGTAGCAGGTAAAAAAAATAGACTTATTTTGCAGCCCTACTTGAATTTTTATCAGTTTGGTTGTTTTCAGTTTTAAAATGTCCCTGCTTATTGGGACAACCACAGAGCAGGCTACACTTGCCCACCTTCCATAAATGCCATAAATTGTCCGCCATTCACTTAAACAATAGGGATGAACCAGAAAGATCAGGTTACGGCTACGCCTGCTGGAATTCCTCACTGTTTTTTTCTACAATCACCTGCGGCAACTTTAGAGCCTCACTTGACCCAGGCAATGGGGTAACCCTTAAAGTCACTGGTACAACTACACTATATATACAAAGTATATGGACACCCCTTCAAATTTGTGGATTGGGCTATTTCAGCCACACTGAAATAGAGTGTGGCTGAACAGGTGTATAAAATCGAGCACACCGCCATGCAATCTCCATAGACAAACATTGATAGTGGAATGGCCTTACTGAAGAGCCTTCTTTAATCCAAAATATATCAAATCAATAAATAGTGATGACATAGGCTAGACTGTGTTATACAACTGTTATACACCAGAGGTCTGTCTGTAATAAAGCGCTGCTCTGCTTTCTTGACATCACTATCAATAAAACAAGTCCTAAAGGCCCTAGTTTTGTCACCCCTGGACTACTGCCCAGTCAAATGGTAAAGTGCCACAAAGAGGGACATTGGCAACTTACAACTGGCCCGGAACAGAGCAACACAGCTGGCCCTTAAAACTACATGGAGAGGTAGCATGAATAATATGCATGTCAATCTCCACTGGCTAAAGTGGAGGAGAGATTGACTTCATCACTGCTTGTGTTTGTGAGAGGTATTGACGTGTTAAATATACCGAGCTGTCTGTTTAAATTACTAGCACACAGCTCAGACATCCATGCATACCCCACAAAACATGCCACCAGAGGTCTCTTCACAGTCCACAAAGCTAGAACAGACTATGGGAAATGCACAGTACTACATAGAGCCATGGCTACATGGAACTCTATTTCACATCAAGTAACTCAAGCGAGCAGTAAAATCAGATTAAAAAGCAGATAAAACAACACCTC
The DNA here is from genome assembly GCF_045791955.1 of Oncorhynchus clarkii lewisi. NCBI lineage: Eukaryota > Metazoa > Chordata > Actinopteri > Salmoniformes > Salmonidae > Oncorhynchus > Oncorhynchus clarkii. Next base: position 58,354,031 of record NC_092159.1, on the reverse strand, counting down.
ACGGCACAACCCGGACTGTTAGGACACACACGCACACATTGTAAATTGTAGTAATGTAGTATTGTACATTTTATATTGTAAATGTGTAATATTAGAGTAATGATGCAATAATGTCTTGTATGATATATTGTTTTATTTATGATGTAGGCTGTTGTTTTGCTGTGATGTAATTGTTTTATTTATGATGTAGGTTGTTTTGTTGTGATGTCATTGTTTTATTTATGATGTATGCTGCTGTTCTGTTGTGATGTAATTGTTTTATTTATGATGTAGGCTGTTGTTTTGTTGTGATGTGAATGTTTTATTCCTGTTTGGAACCCAGTAAGAGGAGCTGCTAAATACTAAAAATACTAAATACTTTTGCAAGAGTGAAGCACCTATTAATTTCAAATCAAATCAAATGTTATTCGTCTCTGTCAGAGTCTGGAAAAATGTCCGGAAAAATAAAATACAATCAAACATCCACAAACTAACAGAATAACAATCCCGCACAAACCTAGGCGGACCTAACAGGCTTAAATAGAAAAAAAAATCAAGAAACACAATAAGGAACAGGTGCAACTAATAAGACCAAACGAACAGAAAAGGAAAAAGGGATCTGTGGCGGCTAGTAGACCGGCGACGATGACCGCCAAGCACCGCCCGAACAGGCAGGGAAGCCACCTTTGGTGGGAGTCGTGACAGTCACATGCTCTGAATACAACGGGTGTCAGGCTGTGGGTAACTGGTGCATGGAATCAGGCACAGGAGAGCAGAGATGAGTGTACAAGGTCATTTATTCCACAAACTAACCAGTTTAAAACAAATGCTAAAGGTGTGTGAAATAACCGGTCACTCGTAAATAACAGGCGTAATAACGAACCCGGCAAACAATACCAGCCAACACGTAACGACTTGAACCTTATATAAAACACGCACACAATCATGGGGGGAAACAGAGGGTTAAATAATGAACATGCAACTGGGGAATAGAAACCAGGTGTGTAGAAAACAAAGACAAAACAAATGGAAAATGAAAAGTGGATCAGCGATGGCTAGAAAGCCGTTGACGTCGACCGACGAACGCCGCCCGAACAAGGAGAGGGACCGACTTCGGGCAGAAGTCGTGACAACGGGTGTTGACTTTACCATGAATTACTTGCTTACGACCCTTTCCCAACAATGCAGAGTGAAAAAAATATGATTAAAATAGTAACACAAAAGGAATAAAATACACAAGAATTAAGCTATATACAGGGGTACTACTACCAGATCAATGTGGAGCTATATACAGGGGTACTACTACCAGATCAATGTGGAGCTATATACAGGGGTACTACTACCAGATCAATGTGGAGCTATATACAGGGGTACTACTACCAGATCAATGTGGAGCTATATACAGGGGTACTACTACCAGATCAATGTGGAGCTATATACAGGGGTACTACTACCAGATCAATGTGGAGCTATATACAGGGGTACTAGTACCAGATCAATGTGGAGCTATATACAGGGGTACTACTACCAGATCAATGTGGAGCTATATACAGGGGTACTACTACCAGATCAATGTGGAGCTATATACAGGGGTACTACTACCAGATCAATGTGGAGCTATATACAGGGGTACTACTACCAGATCAATGTGGAGCTATATACAGGGGTACTACTACCAGATCAATGTGGAGCTATATACAGGGGTACTACTACCAGATCAATGTGGAGCTATATACAGGGGTACTAGTACCAGATCAATGTGCAGAGGTACAAGGTATTTATGTACATACATGAAGACAGGGTAATGTGACTAGGCATCAGGATAGATAATAATAAGGTATTTGAGGTAGATATGTACATAAAGGCAGGGTAATGTGACTAGGCATCAGGATAGATAATAATAAGGTATTTGAGGTAGATATGTACATAAAGGCAGGGTAATGTGACTAGGCATCAGGATAGATAATAATAAGGTATTTGAGGTAGATATGTACATAAAGGCAGGGTAATGTGACTAGGCATCAGGATAGATAATAATAGGGTATTTGAGGTAGATATGTACATAAAGGCAGGGTAATGTGACTAGGCATCAGGATAGATAATAATAAGGTATTTGAGGTAGATATGTACATGAAGACAGGGTAATGTGACTAGGCATCAGGATAGATAATAATAAGGTATTTGAGGTAGATATGTACATAAAGGCAGGGTAAAGTGACTAGGCATCAGGACAGATAATAATAATACGAGTAAAATTAAGAACGGAGTAGGAGCAGCAAATGTGTGTGTGTGTGTGCGTATGTAGTGCATGTGAATGTGTGTGGGTTTTGTGTGAGTGTCAGTTCAGTGTGTCTAAAGTGTGTGTATAAAGTCTTGTCAGTTTCATGTGATAGGGAAGATACACAAAACGTTACAGAGAGCATATCCAACTGACAATATCTTAGAAACAAATATTGTAACCACGACTTAAAAAGAACGGATGTTGGCACAAGATGGATGGAAAGTTGGAGCTTAACTAACAAAATTACAGTTAACTGAAATGTCCGCGTAACCCAGTAAAAACTAATGTATAGAATTTATTATGCAAGAGACAAATTCTACAGCACAACAGCAGGGGGTCTTAAGTGTAAAACTAATAATGACTCAATAAACCATGCTTTCTGAACCAATAGAACTAACAGGGCTGATCTTGCTTTATGCATGGTTGTATCATGTAGGTCTATAGTGCCTTCCGAAAGTATTCAGAACCCTGGACTTTATCCACTTTTTGTTAGGTTATTAAAAACATGTTTTTAATCCATCTACACACAATACCCCATAATGTGAAAGCAAAAACAGGTTTTTAGAAATGTTAGCTCATTTATAAAAAATGTAAAACAGAAATATCACATTTACACAAGTATTCAGACCCTTTACTCAGTACTTTGTTGAAGCACCTTTGGCAGCAATTACAGCCTCAAGTCTTTTGGGGTATGACATTACAAGCTTGGCACACTGGTATTTGGGGAGTTTCTTCCATTCTTCTCTGCAGATCCTCTCAAACTCTGTCACGGGGGTGGGGAGCGTTGCTGCACAGATTTTTTCAGGTCCCTCTAGAGATGTCCAATCGGGTTCAAGTCTGGGCTCTGGCTGGGCCACTAAAGGACATTCTGTGTTGTCTTGGCTGTGTGCTTAGCGTCATTGTCTTGTTGGAAGGTGAACCTTCGTCCCAGTCTGAGGTCCTGAGTGTTCTGGAGCAGGTTTTCATCAAGCATCTCTCTGTACTTTGCTCTGTTCATCTTTCCCTCGATCCTGACTAGTTTCCCAGTCCCTTCCTGGTGAAAAACCTCACCACAACATGATGCTGCCACCACCATGCTTTACCGTAGGGATGGTGCCAGGTTTCCTCTAGATGTTACAATTGGCATTCAGGTCAAAGGTTTCAATCTTGGTTTCATCAGACCAGAGAATATTATTTCTCATGGTTTTACAGTCTTTTGGTGCCTTTTGGCAAACTCCAAGCAGGCTATCATGTGCCTTTTCCGGAGGAGTTGTCACGCCCTGACCTTAGAGAGCTTTTTATGTCTCTATTTTGGTTTGGTCAGGGTGTGATTTGGGTGGGCATTCTATGTTCTATTTTCTAGGTTTTTGTGCTTCTGTGTTTTTAATCCATTTTAGGCTGTACCGTAACAAAATGTGGAAAAAGTCAAGGGGTCTGAATACTTTCCGAATGCACTGTATCTCTTTTCTCAAATGACATAACATTCCCATTTTTATTCCTAAGCATTAATTAAGCTCTGCACAAACAGACATCAATGTAGCACACAGATTATTATTATTATTAGGATTATCACATTCACATGAGTTATTACAATCTATGATTCTGTATTAATATCAGTGGTGTAGTGGTAAAAAAAGGTGGGTCATGGATAAGACAAACAACCACAGACATAAACATATTACATTTTATTATGTATTGTTTGTCTTTTGATTGTGTTTTAATGTCGGCCTATTGACACGTTCTGACCTTAGTTCTGTTATGTTTTTGTTTTAGTATGGTCAGGGTGTGATTTGGGTGGGTTGTCTATGTTCCTTTTTCTATGTTTTGGGATTTCTGTGTTTGGCCTGGTATGGTTCTCAATCAGAGGCAGCTGTCAATTGTTGTCCCTGATTGAGAACCATACTTAGGTAGCCTGGTTTCACTTTTGAGTTGTGGGTGATTGTTTCCTGTGTCTGTGTTTGTACCATACGGGACTGTTTCGATTTTCGTTTGTTCATTCATGTTGTTATTTTGTATTTTTGTAGTGTTCAGTTTTTATATTAAAATGGACACTTACCACGCTGCACATTGGTCCGACATCTCTTACTCCTCGTCAGAAGAAGAGGATAATTGTTACACCTATAGGGAAGATAGGCCATGTCCAGATGTTCACATTGAAACATACAGTGTAAAAAATTAAAATTAATCCTAACTTGTTTTAAAGATTATTACAGATTGTCTCTGGGGATCCCACGTGGGGCCCCAACGCCTAGTTTGGGACCACTGTACTAAACTCTCTCTCTGTTTGCTTCCTCCCTCTCTCTCTCTCTATCGCTCCCTGTCTCCTGCTCCCTCCTGCATACATTGCAGCCTGCCTCCGCCTCACCGCTCATCGCACCACATCACTGTCTGTCCTACTCACTGTAATGCAAAGTTATTGTGAGAATTTAGTAGCCAATAGTTTCTCCTGCTGAGGAATGCTCTGTTTTAATGTTAGCTTCTTACTTCATCCCTCTAGTTGGCTAAGTAATAACCAGAGCCCAACGTTACTGTAATAGAGCTAGCCACCTGACTGACTGACATATCTATAAGCAACTATTTACCAGTTGTGCACTCATTCCCCGAGAGCCGTTTTTACAGTGGTGTAAAGTACTTAAGTAAAAAATACTTTAAAATACTACTACTATACTAAAATACTATAATACTACTATACTATACTAAAATACTTAAGTCGGTTTTTGGGGTATATGTACTTTACTTTACTATTGATATTTTGGACATCTTTTACTTCTCTACATTCCTAAAGAAAATACTGTACTTTTTACTCCATACATTTATCCTGATACCCAAAACTACTTGTTACATTTTGAATGCTGAGCAGGACATGAAAATGGTCCAATTCACGCACTTATCAAGAGAACATCCCTGGTCATCTCTACTGCGTCTGATCTGGAGGACTCACTAAACACAGACACTTTGTAAGTTATGTCTGAGTGTTGGGTGTGCCCCTGGCTATCCATAAGGTAATACATTTATGCCATCTGGTTTGCTTAATATAAGGAATTTGAAGTTCTTTATACTTTTACTTTGATTACTAAGTATATATTAGCAATTACATTTATTTTTAACACTTAAGTATATTTAAAACCTTACACTTTGAGTTTTACTCAAGTAGTATTTTACTGGGTGACTCACTTTTACTTGAGTCATTTTCTATTAAGGCATCTTTACTTTTACTCAAGTATGACAATTGAGTAGTTTTTCCACCACTGCGTTCTTGTTTGTTTGGGGATGTCTGTAGACATGGCAGGAGAAGGGTTTTAAAATGGCCTTTTGTCCAGCACCTTGCAAACACACTGTCAGCAGCCAAGCAGCGTTTCTAGTTTTGCCTACTTCTCTAGTGAGTTTTGATCAACACTGGAAGCAATATTTAGATGTTGACCCATCATTTATTCTCTTCATTGTGTACAAAATATTCATTTGCGTTATTCATTTATTTGTCAAATTAGATAAAATTACAGAGGTCCGGATCTCTGTGTCCTCATATGTATGCTGAGCAAAAATATACATGTAACATGCAACAATTTCTAAGATTTTACTGAGTTACAGTTAATATAAGGAAATCAGTCAATTGAAATAAATAATCTATGGATTTGACATGACTGGGCAGGGGTACAGCCATGGGTGGGCCTGGGAGAGAAATAAGCTTCTTGTGCGTATGGAACATTTCTGTGATCTTTTATTTCAGCTCATGAAACAGACTGTAGGATCAACACTTTAGATGTTGCGTATATGTTTTCGTTCAGTGTATTTACAGTCATGATTGGAAAACCTGACTTTGTCAAATGACGAAGAAAACGACACACTAAAACATGTAATTCCCTGTTAGTTGTGCACTCCAAAAGTGAATGCTTCAGTTGATGACATTGTTAGACTGCTTTCCCTGTTCAGTAAGACCACAATGTGTGATTTGTCCATTACACGAAGGAGGAAGTACTGTAGCTAACTAACAGAATTTGACAAAAGTTTGAGGTTGTTTTCACAAAGATTGTTGTCTGTGACAAAATTCTGACATTAGGTAGAGGTTGTTTTCTATGACAAATTCTGACATTAGGTAGAGGTTGTTTTCTGTGACAAACTCTGACATTAGGTAGAGGTTGTTTTCTGTGACAAATTCTGACATTAGGTAGAGGTTGTTTTTTGTGACAAACTCTGACATTAGGTAGAGGTTGTTTTCTATGACAAATTCTGACATTAGGTAGAGGTTGTTTTCTATGACAAATTCTGACATTATGTAGAGGTTGTTTTCTATGACAAATTCTGACATTAGGTAGAGGTTGTTTTCTGTGACAAATTCTGACATTAGGTAGAGGTTGTTTTCTATGACAAATTCTGACATTAGGTAGAGGTTGTTTTCTATGACAAATTCTGACATTAGGTAGAGGTTGTTTTCTGTGACAAATTCTGACATTATGTAGAGGTTGTTTTCTATGACAAATTCTGACATTAGGTAGAGGTTGTTTTCTATGACAAATTCTGACATTAGGTAGAGGTTGTTTTCTATGACAAATTCTGACATTAGGTAGAGGTTGTTTTCTATGACAAATTCTGACATTAGGTAGAGGTTGTTTTCTGTGACAAACTCTGACATTAGGTAGAGGTTGTTTTCTGTGACAAACTCTGACATTAGGTAGAGGTTGTTTTCTGCGACAAATTCTGACATTAGGTAGAGGTTGTTTTCTATGACAAATTCTGACATTATGTAGAGGTTGTTTTCTATGACAAATTCTGACATTAGGTAGAGGTTGTTTTCTATGACAAATTCTGACATTAGGTAGAGGTTGTTTTCTGTGACAAATTCTGACATTAGGTAGAGGTTGTTTTCTATGACAAATTCTGACATTTAAAAACATTTGTATCCTTTACATTTTTTCTGTCAACTTCGAGAATGATGAAATGCTCAGCGTGTACCAGCTTCTTGGCAGAACAATAAGAAGTACAGTATATACATTGTCACGACTTCTTCCGAAGTCGGTTCCTCACCTTGTTCGGGCGGCGTTCGGCGGTCGACGTCACCGGTCTTCTAGCCATCGCGGATCCACCTTTCATTTTCCATTTGTTTTGTCTTGTTTTTCCACACACCTGGTTTACATTCCCTCATCACTTGTCGTGTATATAACCCTCTGTTCCCCCCATGTCTGTGTGTGAAATTGTTTATTGTAAAGTGTTTGTGCACTCTGACTGGTTCGCCACGGGTTATTTTGTACCCACATTTTGTTGTTCTGGGTGCCGTTGTTTTTTTTCATATTAAACTGCTTTGGGTTTTACCCAGTTCTGCTCTCCTGCGCCTGACTTCCCTGCAGCCAGTCACGCACCCCTTACAAAATTAAGATGGATGATAGCCACCCAAGCAACCTCTTGCAAAACTGATTGTGAAATCTGTGTTTTTTTTGCTTTGACACATCAAACCACATTTTCCTTTTTCTCAAACATGTCTGAAAGCATCCGTCTCTATTTCAAAAAGTTCACATATTTAAAAATAAATGCACAACAACGATAAAAAAAGAGAACTAGCTGAACTTTAAGCCATATAAGGTGCTTTGGTTGTCTCAGCTACACAAAAATAAAATGGTATCTTATTGCTTCACCAATGATCTTGACTATATCTCTGGGACTTTATTATTTTGGTTGTAGGTTAACATCTGATTTCCTGTGATAACCACTTAACATGTCTTAGTAGAGAGTGAAATATATTTATAGTCATGTGTGCCAGATCAAACCTCTTGATACTGGGCCCAATATGAGATCACTCTGCAGGAAAAGGCTGTGAGATGGCAGTAGGTCATACAGTACAGTGGCTCTAGGAGAACGTGCCTGTCTTGATAGTGGCATACTCTGTTTTTCCACCGCTCTCCAGACTCACTGCTGTGTTCCTTTTTCCTTTCATGTAGACGATGGTGGAGTATGTCACTGAGGGATCCTCCTGTAGAGAGGGACAGTAAGAGACACAGGCACTGCTGCTGACATCTAGGGATGCACAGATTTACACTCATTTACACTATAGATAATGTTTATACTAACAAACACACACTCTCTCTCTCTCACGCTCACTCTCTCTCTCTCTCTCTCACTCACACACACACACACACACACACACACACACACACACACACACACACACACACACACACACACACACACACACACACACACACACACACACACACACACACACACACACACACACACACACACACACACACACACACACACACACACACACAGTACTTCTCTTACTGGAGCACTGAGGGGTGTTGGTGTCTCCTCTTGGTTGTTGTTTCTGGGTTCTTGAGCTGTATCATACATTACAGAGGGATCATCCTAGAGAGGAGAGATACAATGAGACACCACAGGCGGCTGGTGGCACCTTAATTGGGGAGGATGGGTTCATAGTAATGGCTGGAATGGAATCAATGAAATGGTATCGAACCCGTTTTCTATGTGTTTGATACCATTCCATTCACTTCATTCAAGCTGTTATTATGAGCCGTCTTCCTCTCAGCAGCCTCCTGTTTGAGACAAAACAGTGACTTCCACAGCACAGAAATTGCACAATGATCGAGACGTTATCTTTCTTGAGACCCTAATTTGGCCACTGAATTTGACATGACTTGATCCAGTAACAGTCTTTAAGACACATACAAACACACTGTCTCTTACTGGTGCACTGAGCGGTATTGTTGTCTTGTCGCTTAAACCAGTGTTTCTGTCTGCAATCGTGGAACACATTGCAGAGGAATCATCCCAGGAGATAGAAAATAAGACACACCTACAGTAACCTTGTCCCATTAACTGTATAATACCACAATGATAAGTGGGATGTGAAAAGTGGCAGTAATAAAGCCTCTCTTGAAAAAGACGAACCTTGACCCAGAAAATATAAAGAACTATCGGCCTATATCGAATCTCCCATTCCTCTCAAACGATTTCGAAAAGGCTGTTGCGCTGTTACTGCGTTTCAGACATAAGTAAGTGGTTAGCTGAAAATGTTGTACTTTTAAACTCGGACAAAACAGAGATGCTTGTTCTAGGTCCCAAGAAACAAAGAGATCTTCTGATGAATCTGACCATTAATCTTGATGGTTGTACAGTCGTCTCAATTAAAACTGTGAAGGACCTCGGCGTTACTCTGGACCCTGATCTCGCTTTTGAAGAATATATCAAGACTGTTTCAAGGACAGATCTACGTAACATTGCAAAAATCTGAAACTTGATGCAGAAAAATTAATCCATGCTTTTGTCACTTCTAGGTTAGACTACTAACTAGAACCAAAAAATGTGATCATATTACTCCAGTGCTAGCCTCTCTACACTGGCTTCCTGTTAAGGCAAGGGCTGATTTCAAGGTTTTACTGCTAACCTACAAAGCATTACATGGGCTAGCTCCTACCTATCTTTCCGATTTGGTCCTGCCGTACATACCTACACATATGCTATGGTCACAAGACGCCGTGTACCTAAAATTTTTAAGCAAACAGCTAGAGGTAGGGCTTTCTCCTATAGAGCCCCATTTTTATGGAATGATCTGCCTACCCATGTGAGAGACGCAGACTCGGTCTCAACCTTTAAGTCTTTATTGAAGACTCATCTCTTCAGTAGGTTATATGATTGAGTGTAGTCTGGCCCAGGAGTGTGAAGGTGAACGGAAAGGCACTGGAGCAGTGAACCGCCCTTGCTGTCTCTGCCTGGCCGGTTCCCCTCTTTCCACTGGCATTCTCTGCCTCTAACCCTATTACAGGGGCTGAGCCACTGGCATACTGCTCTTTCATGCCGTCCCTAGGAGGGGTGCGTCACTTGAGTGGATTGAGTCACTGACATGATCTTCCTGTCCGGGTTGGCGCCCCACCTTGGGTTGTGTCGTGGTGGAGATCTTTGTGGGCTATACTTGGCCTTGTCTCAGGATGGTAAGTTGGTGGTTGAAGATATCCCTCTAGTGGTGTGGGGGCTGTGCTTTGGGAAAAGTGGGTGGGATTATATCCTGCCTGTTTGGCCCTGTCCGGGGTTATCGTCATGGGGCCACAGTGTCTCCCGACCACTCCTGTCTCAGCCTCCAGTATTTATGCTGCATTAGTTTATGTGTCGGGGGGCTAGGGTCAGTCTGTTATATCTGGAGTATTTCTCCTGTCTTATCTGGTGTCCTGTGTGAATTTAAGTATGCTCTCTCTAACTCTCTCTTTCTTTCTTTCTTTCTTTCTTACTTTCTTTCTTTCTTTCTTTCTTTTTCTCTCTCGGAGGACCTGAGCCCTAGGACCATGCGTCAGGACTACCTAGCGTGATGACTCCTTGCTGTCCCCAGTCTATCTGGCCGTGCTGCTGCTCCAGTTTCAACTGTTCTGCCTGCGGCTATGGAACCCTGACCTGTTCACCGGACGTGCTACCTGTCCCAGACCTGCTGTTTTCAACTCTCTAGAGACAGCAGGAGCGGTAGAGATACTCTGAATGATCCTCTATGAAAAGCCAACTGACATTTATTCCTGAGGTGCTGACCTGTTGCACCCTGGACATCCACAGTATTATTATTTGACCATGCTGGTCATTTATGAACATTTGAACATCTTGGCCATGTTCTGTTATAATCTCCACCTGGTACAGCCTTAAGAGGACTGGCCACCCCTCATAGCCTGGTTCCTCTCTAGGTTTCTTCCTAGGTTCTGGCCTTTCTAGGGAGTTTTTCCTGGCCACCGTGCTTCTACACCTGCATTCCTTGCTGTTTGTGGTTTTAGGCTGGGTTTCTGTACAGCATTTTGTGACATCAGCTGATGTAAGAAGGGCTTTATAAATACATTTGATTGATTGATTGTTCTATCTACAGTGCCTTGCGAAAGTATTCGGCCCCCTTGAACTTTGCGACCCCTTAAGTTAATACTTTGTAGCGCCACCTTTTGCTGCGATTACAGCTGTAAGTCGCTTGGGGTATGCCTCTATCAGTTTTGCACATCGAGAGACTGAAATTTTTTCCCATTCCTCCTTGCAAAACAGCTCGAGCTCAGTGAGGTTGGATGGAGAGCATTTGTGAACAGCAGTTTTCAGTTCTTTCCACAGATTCTCGATTGGATTCAGGTCTGGACTTTGACTTGGCCATTCTAACACCTGGATATGTTTATTTTTGAACCATTCCATTGTAGATTTTGCTTTATGTTTTGGATCATTGTCTTGTTGGAAGACAAATCTCCGTCCCAGTCTCAGGTCTTTTGCAGACTCCATCAGGTTTTCTTCCAGAATGGTCCTGTATTTGGCTCCATCCATCTTCCCATCAATTTTAACCATCTTCCCTGTCCCTGCTGAAGAAAAAGCAGGCCCAAACCATGATGCTGCCACCACCATGTTTGACAGTGGGGATGGTGTGTTCAGGGTGATGAGCTGTGTTGCTTTTACGCCAAACATAACGTTTTGCATTGTTGCCAAAAAGCTGCATCTCTGATCAGTCTTCTCCTTGTATGAGCTGAAAGTTTAGAGGGACGGCCAGGTCTTGGTAGATTTGCAGTGGTCTGATACTCCTTCCATTTCAATATTATCGCTTGCACAGTGCTCCTTGGGATGTTTAAAGCTTGGGAAATCTTTTTGTATCCAAATCCGGCTTTATACTTCTTCACAACAGTATCTCGGACCTGCCTGGTGTGTTCCTTGTTCTTCATGATGCTCTCTGCACTTTTAACGGACCTCTGAGACTATCACAGTGCAGGTGCATTTATACGGAGACTTGATTACACACAGGTGGATTGTATTTATCATCATTAGTAATTTAGGTCAACATTGGATCATTCATAGATCCTCACTGAACTTCTGGAGAGAGTTTGCTGCACTGAAAGTAAAGGGGCTGAATAATTTTGCACGCCCAATTTTTTCAGTTTTTGATTTGTTAAAAAAGTTTGAAATATCCAATAAATGTCGTTCCACTTCATGATTGTGTCCCACTTGTTGTTGATTCTTCACAAAAAAATACAGTTTTATATCTTTATGTTTGAAGCCTGAAATGTGGCAAAAGGTCGCAAAGTTCAAGGGGGCCGAATACTTTCGCAAGGCACTGTATCTTCCTTTCCCATCACTCTCAATGTAATAGAGCTTCTAAATGATTTATTTACCTTTTTCTCTCCTTCTGTTTTGCTCCCACTACTTTTCTCTCCTGTGTTTTTCTTTCCTGGGGGTTAAAAACAGAGTTTAATACACAAAACAAATCATTTCCACATTCCACTGAAGTCATCGCTTTTCTGAGTGGTTGCAATGAATACATACTGTACCTTTGTTTCTCTTGTATATGTACCAAGCCACACCAGAGATGATCAGTATGACTGGTAGAACAGCCAGTAAGGTGTATTGGATTGTATTGTATTGTTGAGGGGAAGCAGATGGATCTTCTTCTGAAGTCCCCACTGTGTCTGCCCCTAAAGGACATGACAGTGTTCTGTCAATCTACAGTGTAACAGATAGTTTGGCTGTGTGCAAAAGATAACAGTATGCTGTTACAATATCTACAGTATGCTGTTACAATATCTACAGTATGATGTTACAATGTTTACAGTATGCTGTTACAATTTCTACAGTATGATGTTACAATATCTACAGTATGCTGTTACAATATTTACAGTATGCTGTTACAATATCTACAGTATGCTGTTACAGTAGCTAAAGTATGCTGTTACAATATTTACAGTATGCTGTTACAATATTTACAGTATGCTGTTACAATATCTACAGTATGCTGTTACAATATCGACAGTATGCTGTTACAATATTTACAGTATGCTGTTACAATATCTACAGTATGATGTTACACTATCACAGTATGCTGTTACAACATTTACAGTATGCTGTTACAATATCTACAGTATGCTGTTACAATATCACAGTATGCTGTTACAATATCTACCGTATGCTGTTACAATATTTACAGTATGCTGTTACAATATCTACAGTATTCTGTTACAATAGCTACAGTATGATGTTACAAAATCACAGTATGCTGTTACAATATCTACAGTATGCTGTTACAATATCTACAGTATGCTGTTACAATATCTACAGTATGCTGTTACACTATCACAGTATGCTGTTACAATATCTACAGTATGCTGTTACAATATCTACAGTATGATGTTACAGTGTTTACAGTATGCTGTTACAATATTTACAGTATGCTGTTACAATATCTACAGTATGCTGTTACAGTAGCTAAAGTATGCTGTTACAATATTTACAGTATGCTGTTACAATATTTACAGTATGCTGTTACAATATTTACAGTATGCTGTTACAATATCTACCGTATGATGTTACAATATTTACAATATGCTGTTACAATATCTACGGTATGCTGTTACAATATCACAGTATGCTGTTACAATATCACAGTGTGCTGTTACAATATCTACAGTATGCTGTTACAATATTTACAGTATGCTGTTACAATATCTACAGTATGCTGTTACAATGTCATAGTATGCTGTTACAATATTTACAGTATGCTGTTACAATATCACAGTATGCTGTTACAATATCACAGTATGCTGTTACAATATCTACAGTATGCTGTTACAATATCACAGTATGCTGTTACAACATTTACAGTATGCTGTTACAATATCTACAGTATGCTGTTATAATATCACAGTATGCTGTTACAATATCTACCGTATGCTGTTACAATATTTACAGTATGATGTTACAATATCTACAGTATGCTGTTACAATATCTACAGTATGCTGTTACAATATCTACAGTATGCTGTTACAATATCACAGTATGTTGTTACAATATTTACAGTATGCTGTTACAATATCTAACGTATGATGTTACAATATTTACAGTATGCTGTTACAATATCTACAGTATGCTGTTACAATATCGACAGTATGCTGTTACAATATTGACAGTATGCTGTTACAATATCTACAGTATGATGTTACACTATCACAGTATGCTGTTACAACATTTACAGTATGCTGTTACAATATCACAGTATGCTGTTACAATATCACAGTATGCTGTTACAATATCTACCGTATGCTGTTACAATATTTACAGTATGCTGTTACAATATCTACAGTATTCTGTTACAATATCTACAGTATGATGTTACAAAATCACAGTATGCTGTTACAATATCTACAGTATGATGTTACAATATCTACAGTATGCTGTTACACTATCACAGTATGCTGTTACAATATCTACAGTATGCTGTTACAATATCTACAGTATGATGTTACAATGTTTACAGTATGCTGTTACAATTTCTACAGTATGATGTTACAATATCTACAGTATGCTGTTACAATATTTACAGTATGCTGTTACAATATCTACAGTATGCTGTTACAGTAGCTAAAGTATGCTGTTACAATATTTACAGTATGCTGTTACAATATTTACAGTATGCTGTTACAATATCTACAGTATGCTGTTACAATATCGACAGTATGCTGTTACAATTTTTACAGTATGCTATTACAATATCTACAGTATGATGTTACACTATCACAGTATGCTGTTACAACATTTACAGTATGCTGTTACAATATCTACAGTATGCTGTTACAATATCACAGTATGCTGTTACAATATCTACCGTATGCTGTTACAATATTTACAGTATGCTGTTACAATATCTACAGTATTCTGTTACAATAGCTACAGTATGATGTTACAAAATCACAGTATGCTGTTACAATATCTACAGTATGCTGTTACAATATCTACAGTATGCTGTTACAATATCTACAGTATGCTGTTACACTATCACAGTATGCTGTTACAATATCTACAGTATGCTGTTACAATATCTACAGTATGATGTTACAGTGTTTACAGTATGCTGTTACAATATTTACAGTATGCTGTTACAATATCTACAGTATGCTGTTACAGTAGCTAAAGTATGCTGTTACAATATTTACAGTATGCTGTTACAATATTTACAGTATGCTGTTACAATATCTACAGTATGCTGTTACAATATCTACCGTATGATGTTACAATATTTACAATATGCTGTTACAATATCTACGGTATGCTGTTACAATATCACAGTATGCTGTTACAATATCACAGTGTGCTGTTACAATATCTACAGTATGCTGTTACAATATTTACAGTATGCTGTTACAATATCTACAGTATGCTGTTACAATGTCATAGTATGCTGTTACAATATTTACAGTATGCTGTTACAATATCACAGTATGCTGTTACAATATCACAGTATGCTGTTACAATATCTACGGTATGCTGTTACAATATCACAGTATGCTGTTACAATATCTACGGTATGCTGTTACAATATCACAGTGTGTTGTTACAATATCTACAGATGATTTCCAAAGTGAGTAGATAATATCAATAATTATGTTCAAAAAGATTGAAGTGATTAATTAGAATTGTCTGTCTTACTTTGAATATCAATTTTGACGTCTGTCATTTGAGTCCCACTGATTCCACACCTGTACCACCCCTGATCGTCCTCGGTGACGTGTGAGAGGAGGACAGAGAGGTTCCCAGGAGAGGTGTTATTAAATATCTCCACTCTGCCTCTGTAGAGATCACTCCGGGTTAGTATTATCTCAGTTGTCTGTTGACCTCTGAGTTTAGTCCATGTGAAGCTGGGAGGTTTAGCCTGAGTTTTACTACAGGAGCAGGGCAGGAGAACAGACTGGCCTGGGGATGCATTGACCACCCTTGATCGAGGTTCTGACAGAGTGCAGCCTGTTGAAACACAAAGCAATGTGTTATTGGATACTTCTTTTTCTGATTACAGAAAATCATAGATCTCTACAACTACTACCATAAACACTTAACAAGCAATTACAACAAACATTACAAACAATACATAACAAACATTACAAACAATACATAACAAACATTATAAAAAATACTACTGCTCCCTGTCTTATACCTTGAAATGGCTGATATATTTTAAGATGGGCCATATCATTAATTGTGTATAGATATTTTTATTTAAGTGTGTTTCCTGTTTTACTTTCTATATACACAGCGATGTAAGCTTGATATTAGCTGCATCTCTTACCTTCAACAGCGAGTTCGACGTCGCTGCATTTTTCACGGCTGAATTTGCACCTGTACCACCCCTGATCGTCCTCGGTGACGTGTGAGAGGAGGACAGAGAGGTTCCCAGGAGAGATGTTATTAAATATCTCCACTCTGCCTCTGTAGAGATCACTCTGGGTTAGTATTATCCCAGATGTATGTTGACCTCTGAGTTTAGTCCATGTGAAGCTGGGAGGTTTAGCCTGGGTTTTACTACAGGAGCAGGGCAGGAGAACAGACTGGCCTGAGTAGACAGTGATCTTACCATAGTTAGTGACTAATCGAGTGCAGCCTGTTGAAACACAAAACAACATAAGCCATAATGTTTTAATGTCATTGCAGGATTACAGAGCTCCATCAACAATACACCATCAAATGTGAGATGTGTATGTAACTGTACCAACAGATTATTTTGTGTCATTTTTCATGTTGTTTGTACTTTAAACTGCAATCCACTTATGTTGACTTTGGAACATCGACAGATCTGAGATTTCATCAGCATTTGAATTGTTTTAAATCGATGCTATAAAACATTGTTATTAAACCATACAACCAGGAAACGCATTTAAATCTGTATTGAAAAAAAATCAACCAGCAACATTTTCTGTGTTTACTGTTTACTGAAGCGTACAGTATGTATTTTTAAGCTGCAAGATATTCTGCTAACTTTCTATTTTCAACACATGCCAGATGTTGTTTGAATACATTTATCTGACACTTTTACTTATGCAGGGTAGGTAGGAGGTTATCTTTGCTATACATATGACATTATCTACAGGTTAGGAGATTGTAGGACTCACCTGCAGTGATATGAAGGAAAGAGCTGATCAGACACACAGAGATCCACATGGTGACTGTCCACTGATGTTGAGCGATATGATGTAAACCAAGAGAGAGACTGTTTGTTCAGTGTTTATTATGCGAAAACGTTCAATGCAGCTGTTTTTATCAAATCATTTCTGGGTAACAATTAAAGTACAAATCTGGCGTCTGAAGTGGCCACACAGCATTTACAGAGAAGCAGCCTCCACAGAAGTCAGGGTATTCATACCTTCAGCTTCACGGAGCAGAGCTGTTGTGAAGGAAGTTGTGAAGGACCTGAGTTTATGTTTTTACTGGATGTACCCCCCCCCCCCCCCCCCACCTACTGTCAACCAATCATGTCAATGTGCAGAGCCCTCTGCAGTGTTACACAATTTGGGAGGCGCATGACAATGCGGTACAGAACTTGATTTGGCCTCTGCAAGCCTCCGGAGGCTCCGCCATTACGTCACACCCTCCATACGGAGCCTCCGCATCACAATGCTGGATCCAGAAAAAATCATGTTTTTACTGAAATAGTTTTCAATTAAAATGGTCAAAAAGACACAAACAGCTTCTTAGCAAAGAGCAATTTCTCACGCAAGAATTCTTGCTTGAATTTGCAAGGACTGTCTGGGAGTGGTCTGAGTTGTGAGGGAAACACTGAAAAATAGGTGTTAAAGGCAGAGAGGTTGGGAACTCTATTTCTCATTGGTCTATTAACTAATTTACTGCCTGGTGACCAGGCAGGCCAAAACGCCAACCCACCAAAACAGACTGACATTTCAGGCAGCCTTTGTAAATAGCTGTTACACTAAAAGGGCATTGTCATCATTTTCACAATTCTACAATATTATTCCAACCTCATAGTGTGGAAGTATAAAACACAGGTATATTACATTTTTGACTGCACTGGGCCTTTAAGGGACTGAATTTGACACACTTCTCCCCCTGAGTGTTGACTGCTAATGGTATTTCTGAACGTGTGACTGTACTCAGGGAAATCGGCTAGTGTATGAAGGCCGTCCTCCTCACTTCCTGACTCTCAACCCACATCCTGTTCCAGGCCTCTCTAACAGGCCTCTCTGCTTCTCCTTTTCTCTAAATAGTCCTATTACTCTCATTAGAGTCAGCTATTCTCAGACTGAAATGTGTCTATGTAGGAGATGATTATCTGTGTAGTATGATGTAATGTAATGACAGTTACTCGTACCCTTAATCAGTCTGTGTGTATGCGTGTGTGTGTGTGCGTGTGTGTGTGTGTGTGCGTGTGCGTGTGTGTGCGCGTGTGCGTGTACGTGTGTGTGTGTGTGCGTGTGTGTGCGCGTGTGTGCGTGTGTGTGTGTGTGCGTGTTTGTGCGTGTGTGTGTGCGTGTGCGTGCGCGCGCGTGTGTGTGTGTGTGTGTGTGTGGAATTGTTCTTCTATCCTCGTAGTGACCTGAAATTCCCAATAGTCCCTACAAAGACAGTTAAAAAAGTAAAATGATATTTGAAGTTACACTTAGTAAAAAGTGTTATTTGGCTGTCCCCATAGCAGAACCCTTTTTGTTTTCAGGATAACCCTTTTGGGTTCCCCGTATGAACCCAAAAGGGTTCAACCTGGAAGCAAAAATGGTTCTTCAAAGGGTTCTCCTATTTAGGTTGTAGATATCACCCTTAGGATTGGAGTCAGGGTTAGGTTTAGGGTTAGGTGCAAGGACTTGGTGTAGAGTAAGGGTTAGGGAAAATTGGATTTTGAATGGAAATACATTTTAGGTCCCCACGAGGATAGAAAATGAAGTATGTGTGTGTGTGCATTGATTGTGTTTGTCATTCTCACTCCAATATCATTAACATGGCAAGTCATGGCAAAATGTGTATCTTTAAAAGTGCAACAAAAATTCTCTACTCAATGACAAATTGAATTGCCATTGATTTGCTGTAAAACTGAGAAAAAAAACTGCCCCATGGCAAAATTAGTGGAATTGCAATTACATTTGTAATATAACTGCAACGTTTTCTCATGACAAAACGTGTAGAACTGCAAAAAAATTACTTGAAAAGTAAAATGTTTCTCTCCACCGTCAAGAGGGGGGCCTGTAACGACGTTCGTCTGTAGAAGGAGAAGCGGACCAAAAAGCAGCGTGGTGGTTACTCATGTTCTTTAATGGAAAATGAACGATACATGAAATAACTTAAATCTACAAAACAACAAACGGAACGTGAAAAACCTATACAGCCTATCCTGTGACAACAAACACAGAGACAGGAACAATCACCCACAAACACACAGTGAAACCCAGGCTACCTAAGTATGATTCTCAATCAGAGACAACTAATGACACCTGCCTCTGATTGAGAACCATACTAGGCCGAAACATAGAAAAGCCCCAAAACATAGAAAAACAAACAGACTGCCCACCCAACTCACTCCCTGTCCATACTAAATAAATACAAAATAACGGAAATCAAGGTCAGAACGTGACAGTACCCCCCCCCCCCAAAGGTGCGGACTTCCGGCCGCAAAACCTTGACCTATAGGGGAGGGTCTGGGTGGGCGTCTGTCCGCGGTGGCGGCTCTGGCGCGGGACGCGGACTCCACTTCATCATTGTCTTAGTCCGCCTTATTGTCCGCCTCCGTGGCTTTCTCACCATGGCCACCCCTCTCAATGACCCCACTGGACAGAGGGGCTGCTTGGGACAGAGGGGAGGCTCGGGACAGAGGTGAAACAGCTGCTCGGGACAGAGGGACAGCTGCTCGGGACAGAGGGGCAGCTGCTCGGGACAGAGGGGCGGCAGCAGCTTGGGACAGAGGGGCGATAGCAGCTCGGGACAGAGGGGCGGCAGCTGCTCGGGACAGAGGGGCGGCAGCTGCTCGGGCGGCCCCTGGCTGACTGGCGGCACTGGCGGCCCCTGGCTTACTGGCGGCCCCTGGCTGACTGGCTGCACTGGCGGCCCCTGGCTGACTGGCGGCACTGGCGGCCCCTGGCTGACTGGCGGCACTGGCGGCCCCTGGCTGACGGGCGGCAGTGGCGGCTCCTGGCAGACGGGCGGCAGTGGCGGCTCCTGGCAGACGGGCGGCACTGGTGGCTCCTGGCAGACGGGCGGCACTGGCGGCGCAGGGCAGACGGGCGGCACTGGCGGCTCTGGGCAGACGGGCGGCGCTGGGCAGAGGGGCGGCACTGGCGGCGCTGGGCAGACGGGCGGCACTGGCGGCGCTGGAGAGGAGGAAGGCTCTGGAAGCGCCGGACTGAGTAGCTCTCGTAGCGCCGAACAGGCGGGAGATTCCGGCAGCGCTGGACAGGAGGAAGGCTCTGGTAGCGTCGGAGAGGCGGGAGACTCCGGCAGCGCTGGAGAGGAGGAAGGCTCTGGTAGCGCCGGAGAGGCGGGAGACTCCGGCAGCGCTGGAGAGGAGGAAGCCCCTGTAAGGATGGGCCGGAGAGACAGCCTGGTACGGGGGGCTGCCACCGGAGGGCTGGTGCGTGGAGGTGGTGACGTATAGACCGGGCCGTGCAGGCGCACTGGAGCTCTTGAGCACTGAGCCTGCCCAACCTTACCCGGTTGAATGATCCCGGTCGCCCTGCCAGTGCGGCGAGGTGGAATAGCCCGCACTGGGCTATGCAGGCGAACCGGGGACACCGTGCGCAAGGCTGGTGCCATGTAAGCCGGCCCAAGGAGACGCACTGGAGACCAGATGCGTAGAGCCGGCTTCATGGCACTTGGCTCGATGCCCACTCTAGCCCGGCCATACGCGGAGCTGGAATGTACCGCACTGGGGACACTGTGCGCTCCACAGCATAACACGGTGCCAGTCCGGTCTCTCTAGCCCCCCGGTAAGCACAGGGAGTTTGCGCAGGTCTCCTACCTGGCATAGCCATACTCCCCGTTAGCCCCCCCCCCCAATAAATTTTTGGGGCTGACTCTCAGGCTTCCATCCACAACGCCGCGCTGCCTCCTCATACCGGCGCCTCTCCGCTTTCGCCGCCTCCCGTTCTTCCTTGGGGCGGCGATATTCTCCTGGCTGAGCCCAGGGTCCTTTACCATCCAAATCTTCCTCCCATGTCCATTTCTCCAAATAGTGCAGCCTCTCCCACTGCTGCTGCTGCTGCTCCTGTTGCTGCTGCCTCTGTTGCTTCTCCTGCTGCTCCTCTTGCCGTTGCCCGTTACCACGCCGCTTGGTCCTGTTGTGGTGGGTGATTCTGTAACGACGTTCGTCTGTAGAAGGAGAAGCGGACCAAAAAGCAGCGTGGTGGTTACTCATGTTCTTTAATGGCTCAACTTTTTAAAATCCCCTGCCTATTGCAACAACCACAGACCAGGCTCAACTTTTTAAAATCCCCTGCCTATTGCAACAACCACAGACCAGGCTCAACTTTTTAAAATCCCCTGCCTATTGCAACAACCACAGACCAGGCTCAACTTTTTAAAATCCCCTGCCTATTGCAACAACCACAGACCAGGCTCAACTTTTTAAAATCACCTGCCTATTGCAACAACCACAGACCAGGCTCAACTTTTTAAAATCCCCTGCCTATTGCAACAACCACAGACCAGGCTCAACTTTTTAAAATCACCTGCCTATTGCAACAACCACAGACCAGGCTCAACTTTTTAAAATCCCCTGCCTATTGCAACAACCACAGACCAGGCTCAACTTTTTAAAATCCCCTGCCTATTGCAACAACCACAGACCAGGCTCAACTTTTTAAAATCCCCTGCCTATTGCAACAACCACAGACCAGGCTCAACTTTTTAAAATCCCCTGCCTATTGCAACAACCACAGACCAGGCTCAACTTTTTAAAATCCCCTGCCTATTGCAACAACCACAGACCAGGCTCAACTTTTTAAAATCCCCTGCCTATTGCAACAACCACAGACCAGGCTCAACTTTTTAAAATCCCCTGCCTATTGCAACAACCACAGACCAGGCTCAACTTTTTTAAATCCCTGCCTATTGCAACAACCACAGACCAGGCTCAACTTTTTTAAATCCCCTGCCTATTGCAACAACCACAGACCAGGCTCAACTTTTTAAAATCCCCTGCCTATTGCAACAACCACAGACCAGGCTCAACTTTTTAAAATCCCCTGCCTATTGCAACAACCACAGACCAGGCTCAACTTTTTAAAATCCCCTGCCTATTGCAACAACCACAGACCAGGCTCAACTTTTTAAAGTCCCCTGCCTATTGCAACAACCACAGACCAGGCTCAACTTTTTAAAATCCCCTGCCTATTGCAACAACCACAGACCAGGCTCAACTTTTTAAAGTCCCCTGCCTATTGCAACAACCACAGACCAGGCTCAACTTTTTAAAATCCCCTGCCTATTGCAACAACCACCGACCAGGCTCAACTTTTTAAAATCCCCTGCCTATTGCAACAACCACCGACCAGGCTCAACTTTTTAAAATCCCCTGCCTATTGCAACAACCACAGACCAGGCTCAACTTTTTAAAATCCCCTGCCTATTGCAACAACCACAGACCAGGCTCAACTTTTTAAAGTCCCCTGCCTATTGCAACAACCACAGACCAGGCTCAACTTTTTAAAATCCCCTGCCTATTGCAACAACCACAGACCAGGCTCAACTTTTTAAAATCCCCTGCCTATTGCAACAACCACAGACCAGGCTCAACTTTTTAAAGTCCCCTGCCTATTGCAACAACCACAGACCAGGCTCAACTTTTTAAAGTCCCCTGCCTATTGCAACAACCACAGACCAGGCTCAACTTTTTAAAATCCCCTGCCTATTGCAACAACCACAGACCAGGCTCAACTTTTTAAAATCCCCTGCCTATTGCAACAACCACAGACCAGGCTCAACTTTTTAAAGTCCCCTGCCTATTGCAACAACCACAGACCAGGCTCAACTTTTTAAAATCCCCTGCCTATTGCAACAACCACAGACCAGGCTCAACTTTTTAAAGTCCCCTGCCTATTGCAACAACCACAGACCAGGCTCAACTTTTTAAAGTCCCCTGCCTATTGCAACAACCACAGACCAGGCTCAACTTTTTAAAGTCCCCTGCCTATTGCAACAACCACAGACCAGGCTCAACTTTTTAAAATCCCCTGCCTATTGCAACAACCACAGACCAGGCTCAACTTTTTAAAGTCCCCTGCCTATTGCAACAACCACAGACCAGGCTCAACTTTTTAAAGTCCCCTGCCTATTGCAACAACCACAGACCAGGCTCAACTTTTTAAAATCCCCTGCCTATTGCAACAACCACAGACCAGGCTCAACTTTTTAAAATCCCCTGCCTATTGCAACAACCACAGACCAGGCTCAACTTTTTAAAGTCCCCTGCCTATTGCAACAACCACAGACCAGGCTCAACTTTTTAAAATCCCCTGCCTATTGCAACAACCACAGACCAGGCTCAACTTTTTAAAATCCCCTGCCTATTGCAACAACCACAGACCAGGCTCAACTTTTTAAAGTCCCCTGCCTATTGCAACAACCACCGACCAGGCTCAACTTTTTAAAATCCCCTGCCTATTGCAACAACCACAGACCAGGCTCAACTTTTTAAAATCCCCTGCCTATTGCAACAACCACAGACCAGGCTCAACTTTTTAAAATCCCCTGCCTATTGCAACAACCACAGACCAGGCTCAACTTTTTAAAATCCCCTGCCTATTGCAACAACCACAGACCAGGCTCAACTTTTTAAAATCCCCTGCCTATTGCAACAACCACAGACCAGGCTCAACTTTTTAAAATCCCCTGCCTATTGCAACAACCACAGACCAGGCTCAACTTTTTAAAATCCCCTGCCTATTGCAACAACCACAGACCAGGCTCAACTTTTTAAAATCCCCTGCCTATTGCAACAACCACAGACCAGGCTCAACTTTTTAAAATCCCCTGCCTATTGCAACAACCACCGACCAGGCTCAACTTTTTAAAGTCCCCTGCCTATTGCAACAACCACAGACCAGGCTCAACTTTTTAAAATCCCCTGCCTATTGCAACAACCACAGACCAGGCTCAACTTTTTAAAATCCCCTGCCTATTGCAACAACCACAGACCAGGCTCAACTTTTTAAAATCCCCTGCCTATTGCAACAACCACAGACCAGGCTCAACTTTTTAAAATCCCCTGCCTATTGCAACAACCACAGACCAGGCTCAACTTTTTAAAATCCCCTGCCTATTGCAACAACCACAGACCAGGCTCAACTTTTTAAAATCCCCTGCCTATTGCAACGACCACAGACCAGGCTCAACTTTTTAAAATCCCCTGCCTATTGCAACAACCACAGACCAGGCTCAACTTTTTAAAATCCCCTGCCTATTGCAACAACCACAGACCAGGCTCAACTTTTTAAAATCCCCTGCCTATTGCAACAACCACAGACCAGGCTCAACTTTTTAAAATCCCCCTATTGCAACAACCACAGACCAGGCTCAACTTTTTAAAATCCCCTGCCTATTGCAACAACCACAGACCAGGCTCAACTTTTTAAAATCCCCTGCCTATTGCAACAACCACAGACCAGGCTCAACTTTTTAAAATCCCCTGCCTATTGCAACGACCACAGACCAGGCTCAACTTTTTAAAATCCCCTGCCTATTGCAACAACCACAGACCAGGCTCAACTTTTTAAAATCCCCTGCCTATTGCAACGACCACAGACCAGGCTCAACTTTTTAAAATCCCCTGCCTATTGCAACAACCACAGACCAGGCTCAACTTTTTAAAATCCCCTGCCTATTGCAACAACCACAGACCAGGCTCAACTTTTTAAAGTCCCCTGCCTATTGCAACAACCACAGACCAGGCTCAACTTTTTAAAATCCCCTGCCTATTGCAACAACCACAGACCAGGCTCAACTTTTTAAAATCCCCTGCCTATTGCAACAACCACAGACCAGGCTCAACTTTTTAAAATCCCCTGCCTATTGCAACAACCACAGACCAGGCTCAACTTTTTAAAATCCCCTGCCTATTGCAACGACCACAGACCAGGCTCAACTTTTTAAAATCCCCTGCCTATTGCAACAACCACAGACCAGGCTCAACTTTTTAAAATCCCCTGCCTATTGCAACGACCACAGACCAGGCTCAACTTTTTAAAATCCCCTGCCTATTGCAACAACCACAGACCAGGCTCAACTTTTTAAAATCCCCTGCCTATTGCAACAACCACAGACCAGGCTCAACTTTTTAAAATCCCCTGCCTATTGCAACAACCACAGACCAGGCTCAACTTTTTAAAATCCCCTGCCTATTGCAACAACCACAGACCAGGCTCAACTTTTTAAAATCCCCTGCCTATTGCAACAACCACCGACCAGGCTCAACTTTTTAAAGTCCCCTGCCTATTGCAACAACCACAGACCAGGCTCAACTTTTTAAAATCCCCTGCCTATTGCAACAACCACAGACCAGGCTCAACTTTTTAAAATCCCCTGCCTATTGCAACAACCACAGACCAGGCTCAACTTTTTAAAATCCCCTGCCTATTGCAACAACCACAGACCAGGCTCAACTTTTTAAAATCCCCTGCCTATTGCAACAACCACAGACCAGGCTCAACTTTTTAAAATCCCCTGCCTATTGCAACAACCACAGACCAGGCTCAACTTTTTAAAATCCCCTGCCTATTGCAACAACCACAGACCAGGCTCAACTTTTTAAAATCCCCTGCCTATTGCAACAACCACAGACCAGGCTCAACTTTTTAAAATCCCCTGCCTATTGCAACAACCACAGACCAGGCTCAACTTTTTAAAATCCCCTGCCTATTGCAACAACCACAGACCAGGCTCAACTTTTTAAAATCCCCTGCCTATTGCAACAACCACAGACCAGGCTCAACTTTTTAAAATCCCCTGCCTATTGCAACAACCACAGACCAGGCTCAACTTTTTAAAATCCCCTGCCTATTGCAACAACCACAGACCAGGCTCAACTTTTTAAAATCCCCTGCCTATTGCAACAACCACAGACCAGGCTCAACTTTTTAAAATCCCCTGCCTATTGCAACGACCACAGACCAGGCTCAACTTTTTAAAATCCCCTGCCTATTGCAACAACCACAGACCAGGCTCAACTTTTTAAAATCCCCTGCCTATTGCAACAACCACAGACCAGGCTCAACTTTTTAAAATCCCCTGCCTATTGCAACAACCACAGACCAGGCTCAACTTTTTAAAATCCCCTGCCTATTGCAACAACCACAGACCAGGCTCAACTTTTTAAAATCCCCTGCCTATTGCAACAACCACAGACCAGGCTCAACTTTTTAAAATCCCCTGCCTATTGCAACAACCACAGACCAGGCTCAACTTTTTAAAATCCCCTGCCTATTGCAACAACCACAGACCAGGCTCAACTTTTTAAAATCCCCTGCCTATTGCAACAACCACAGACCAGGCTCAACTTTTTAAAATCCCCTGCCTATTGCAACGACCACAGACCAGGCTCAACTTTTTAAAATCCCCTGCCTATTGCAACAACCACAGACCAGGCTCAACTTTTTAAAATCCCCTGCCTATTGCAACAACCACAGACCAGGCTCAACTTTTTAAAATCCCCTGCCTATTGCAACAACCACAGACCAGGCTCAACTTTTTAAAATCCCCTGCCTATTGCAACAACCACAGACCAGGCTCAACTTTTTAAAATCCCCTGCCTATTGCAACAACCACAGACCAGGCTCAACTTTTTAAAATCCCCTGCCTATTGCAACAACCACAGACCAGGCTCAACTTTTTAAAATCCCCTGCCTATTGCAACAACCACAGACCAGGCTCAACTTTTTAAAATCCCCTGCCTATTGCAACAACCACAGACCAGGCTCAACTTTTTAAAATCCCCTGCCTATTGCAACAACCACAGACCAGGCTCAACTTTTTAAAATCCCCTGCCTATTGCAACAACCACAGACCAGGCTCAACTTTTTAAAATCCCCTGCCTATTGCAACAACCACAGACCAGGCTCAACTTTTTAAAATCCCCTGCCTATTGCAACAACCACAGACCAGGCTCAACTTTTTAAAATCCCCTGCCTATTGCAACAACCACAGACCAGGCTCAACTTTTTAAAATCCCCTGCCTATTGCAACAACCACAGACCAGGCTCAACTTTTTAAAATCCCCTGCCTATTGCAACAACCACAGACCAGGCTCAACTTTTTAAAATCCCCTGCCTATTGCAACAACCACAGACCAGGCTCAACTTTTTAAAATCCCCTGCCTATTGCAACAACCACAGACCAGGCTCAACTTTTTAAAATCCCCTGCCTATTGCAACAACCACAGACCAGGCTCAACTTTTTAAAATCCCCTGCCTATTGCAACAACCACAGACCAGGCTCAACTTTTTAAAATCCCCTGCCTATTGCAACAACCACAGACCAGGCTCAACTTTTTAAAATCCCCTGCCTATTGCAACAACCACAGACCAGGCTCAACTTTTTAAAATCCCCTGCCTATTGCAACAACCACAGACCAGGCTCAACTTTTTAAAATCCCCTGCCTATTGCAACAACCACAGACCAGGCTCAACTTTTTAAAATCCCCTGCCTATTGCAACAACCACAGACCAGGCTCAACTTTTTAAAATCCCCTGCCTATTGCAACAACCACAGACCAGGCTCAACTTTTTAAAATCCCCTGCCTATTGCAACAACCACAGACCAGGCTCAACTTTTTAAAATCCCCTGCCTATTGCAACAACCACAGACCAGGCTCAACTTTTTAAAATCCCCTGCCTATTGCAACAACCACAGACCAGGCTCAACTTTTTAAAATCCCCTGCCTATTGCAACAACCACAGACCAGGCTCAACTTTTTAAAATCCCCTGCCTATTGCAACAACCACAGACCAGGCTCAACTTTTTAAAATCCCCTGCCTATTGCAACAACCACAGACCAGGCTCAACTTTTTAAAATCCCCTGCCTATTGCAACAACCACAGACCAGGCTCAACTTTTTAAAATCCCCTGCCTATTGCAACAACCACAGACCAGGCTCAACTTTTTAAAATCCCCTGCCTATTGCAACAACCACAGACCAGGCTCAACTTTTTAAAATCCCCTGCCTATTGCAACAACCACAGACCAGGCTCAACTTTTTAAAATCCCCTGCCTATTGCAACAACCACAGACCAGGCTCAACTTTTTAAAATCCCCTGCCTATTGCAACAACCACAGACCAGGCTCAACTTTTTAAAATCCCCTGCCTATTGCAACAACCACAGACCAGGCTCAACTTTTTAAAATCCCCTGCCTATTGCAACAACCACAGACCAGGCTCAACTTTTTAAAATCCCCTGCCTATTGCAACAACCACAGACCAGGCTCAACTTTTTAAAATCCCCTGCCTATTGCAACAACCACAGACCAGGCTCAACTTTTTAAAATCCCCTGCCTATTGCAACAACCACAGACCAGGCTCAACTTTTTAAAATCCCCTGCCTATTGCAACAACCACAGACCAGGCTCAACTTTTTAAAATCCCCTGCCTATTGCAACAACCACAGACCAGGCTCAACTTTTTAAAATCCCCTGCCTATTGCAACAACCACAGACCAGGCTCAACTTTTTAAAATCCCCTGCCTATTGCAACAACCACAGACCAGGCTCAACTTTTTAAAATCCCCTGCCTATTGCAACAACCACAGACCAGGCTCAACTTTTTAAAATCCCCTGCCTATTGCAACAACCACAGACCAGGCTCAACTTTTTAAAATCCCCTGCCTATTGCAACAACCACAGACCAGGCTCAACTTTTTAAAATCCCCTGCCTATTGCAACAACCACAGACCAGGCTCAACTTTTTAAAGTCCCCTGCCTATTGCAACAACCACAGACCAGGCTCAACTTTTTAAAATCCCCTGCCTATTGCAACAACCACAGACCAGGCTCAACTTTTTAAAATCCCCTGCCTATTGCAACAACCACAGACCAGGCTCAACTTTTTAAAATCCCCTGCCTATTGCAACAACCACAGACCAGGCTCAACTTTTTAAAATCCCCTGCCTATTGCAACAACCACAGACCAGGCTCAACTTTTTAAAATCCCCTGCCTATTGCAACAACCACAGACCAGGCTCAACTTTTTAAAATCCCCTGCCTATTGCAACAACCACAGACCAGGCTCAACTTTTAAAAGATGTTTTATTTTTATTGAACCTTTATTTAACTAGGCAAGTCAGTTAAGAACAAATTCTTATTTACAATGATGGCCTACCCCGGTCAAACCCTAACCCGGACGACGCTGGGCCAATTGTGCGCTGCCCTATGGAACTCCCATTCACGGCCGGGTGTGATACAGCCTGGAATTGAGCCAGGGTCTGTAGAGACACCTCTAGCACTGAGATGCAGTGCCTTAGACCGCTGCACCACTCGGGAGCCCCAATAGGGATGAACCAGAAGATCAGTTTTAGGCTACGCCTACTGGAATTCCTTACCGTTTTGTTGTTGTAAGTTTGTTTTAAATCACCTGGGGCAAAAATGCTGATCAATCATTATGTCATACCCCACTCAGAGATTCTTTAAGGTCTGAAAAGCACTTTCACTTTGCCCTGGTCAGCAGTACTTTTCTGTTGCCCTAAGAATATGGTCACTTACCCGAAAATGTGAAGATAGTTGTTTACATGCACACATGCCATAACATGTCCGTCTCTTGGGTCCGTTTTTGACTTCATGACTACCAAGTATACAAAGAGCCAAAAGTGTTTTTATGAATGTCTATAAAAGCAAAAACAAATTCCCCATTATAAAAATATTGTAAAGCAGAGCTACTGTCTCTCTCTTTCCACAGATCACACATAATGCCACATAATGCCACATAATGCCACATAATGCCACATAATGCCACATAATGCCACACAATGCCACATAATGCCACATAATGCCACATAATGCCACATAATGCCACATAATGCCACATAATGCCAATGCTGTCAAGTGGTCAAGTGGTCAAGTGGTCAAGCCTCCACCCTTATTCATTGGTTCTGTAATAAACAGATGTACTACTTTGTTCCCACGACAGTTAAATATACATCAGAGTTGCTCTGTGATGCTGAGCTAACCAACCCTGCTGGAGCACTGAACAGCATCTATGACTGACGTCATATTGACAGATGTTTGCTTGACCTGCAGCGATCACAGTCAGTCTGGACGAATCACAGCTGCTGGAGTGGGCAAGATTACAATAATAGAAATAGAATTACTAGGATGGATAAAGCCCCTCAGGCCACGGAAATTTGACAGGTATGTTCTAGTGGTTATATTTCTATGGTTCTAATCCTTTAGAGTATCCAGGCGTCCAGTACTGTGATAATTATGTGCTCCTAGAAACTGAAGGTCTCAGATAGTGTCAGAGAGTAGTTTGGTCAAAGAGCAACTCATACTTTTTAACCCAATTCCTCTTTCAGCCTCTATTCTGAGTATTTACAACTGAATATGATTGAAGGAACGACCCCATCTAGTGGAAGAATAATAGACATGAAAAAAGCATAATCCTCATCCCTGTATGTTCAAATGCATTTTATTCAAGTGCATGCACACATTTCATGTTAATATAGTGTTTTGCATAATTTTAATCTACGAACAGTGATACATTTGGATATGCTTTCAGCATATGTAACCAAATCAATCAGATATTGTATTTCCAAAACTACAGTACTGTCATTTTAAACTCTTATTAAAAACCGATTGGCAGCAGGGCAGAATTATTCGATTTGTGGATGTGTGTTAGGAACGTTATTGCATATGTGCCAGGCAGTGCTATCAGATGTATTCTGGTCTCACCACAAAGCGAAGGTCATACTGGCCTTCAGGACAGGGGTAGGACAGGGCCAGACTGCTGTTAGTAGGGATCTGGGCCATGTGGTTCTTGAAGTCCTGGATGTGAAAGACATACCTGCCCTCACATGTTAGGAGCAGTCGGTTGCGGAAGTGAACACTGTTGGTCTGGTTTTGTCTGAGGCTGCTTTGGAGAGAGAGACTGGCAGTGGGGAAGGAAATACACCTGGAACATTCTTGTTGGTTCTTAAAGACCTTTGCTGACCAACTGATGGGGTTGGTTTCCTTGGTCTGGTAAATCACACTATTGTGGTTTGGTGTTGTGAATGAGTTGACATAGTCTGGGGCTGGAGTGGAACTTGAGCCTGAGGAGTACACCACATGATTGGCTGATGCCTGATCATAGGGAAGTCTACTCCAAAAAATATAAATCATGTCATTGTCCTACTAACAATGTAATTCACAAATTAACATTACTTATGTGTGATGAATAGAGAAATGGAAATATCAGATTTCATTGTGTCGTTGGCCAACTGAACTTATCCTGGTCCCAGATCTGTTTGTGTTGTATGGCCATGGCATGTGGCATGACATTAACTATAGGAGTTGACTAGACAGTACAATCCAGGCTACAGGGAACTCAATGAATAGATTCCATGTTGCAGAGTCCAGGGACATGGAGAAGCAACAGCAGCCACAGAGGAGTGGTTCAAGGCCTCAGCATTTTCACCAACCAACTTGGGAAACTGACAAACAGACAAGCAATAGAGTGAGGGTTCTCACAGTCTAGCCCACGTGTTTTTGCCTCATGGTATTAACCATATTAACTTTTGCCTCTAGGGGTGCTCTTGAGCCAAAAGGGGTCTTCTATATAGGCCCATCTCCCCACATCCAGGAGCAAAACCATTGGCCTAAAGCTTTAATGTCTATATATTGTAGCGACCCGCACAGACAGTGTGTTATGTGTTAGGCTAGTAGGTGGTTGTGATGTACTTACCAGTACCCAGTGTTCGCGGGGTCCGACATGCCAATCAACCTGCTATCTGCCAATCACGGGAATGCCTGGAATGTTCTGATGCCGGGCATCCTGGCGGTTGGCGGAGTGGCGTGGAGGGGGGGTTGGGCAGGGGGATGGAGCATTGGAAGTTAAGACCAAGTTTAGCCTTTGTTCTCTCTCTTATGTCTGGGCTTCACAAGAGAAGGTCACGATTAGCTTGTGGGTTATCTTTAATTTATTTGGAGTGGGCTACGGCCAAACAGTACCCTGTGTAAAGTTGGTTTTAAACCGTCAATTCGTAAACTCAAACCTCTGTCTGGACAATTGTTCCTTTATGATCTAGTCAGGTCATTACAATATTATACCATCTTCCCCAACAATAACAACCACCATGAATAGGTTTAGCTGATGCAATAAATGAATTACAACTCAAATGTGTTTTATTCGTAAAAATGTAGCAAAATTGTATTCTACACAAAAATGACCATGTTGGATCACTGTATCTAGTGAACGTGCTTTTCCCACTCCAGACAGTGTATTGATAAAAAACCATAGCACATTTAGTTGATTTTCAACAAAATCCATTTTCTGTACATAAAGTCAATTTAAAGTACAACAGACAATCAAGTATATCCAATATAGTCAATATAAAAGCAAACATTTTATTCAGCACTAAGGACAATAGTTCATCTAGGGTTTTCAGAGACATTTGACATTCAGATTCTTAAACATCTTACCTCTTGGTGTCTTGCTGTGTGCGTCGTGGTTCTTTTAAAACCCTTGTAAAATGACACTGCTTAGATATATATTGGATTTTTATTGAACCTTTATTTAACTAGGCTACAGCCACAGGGGTGAAAGTATTTACTAACGTCATCAAAACTGCACGCATGCAACTGGATTCTCTAGATTCAGTGTGACCTCACAGAGGGGCTGGTTGCACAGCTTGTTTTAGTTTGATCCCCAATAGATAAGACTGACTAAACCAAGAGAGATCAAGGATTAGGTCAAGCCTAATCTCATCAACCTTGGACAAGAAAAAACAATGGCTGACCCTAAATCCTGACCCTAAATCCTGACCCTAAATCCTAACCCTAAATCCTAACACTAAATCCTGACCCTAAATCCTAACCCTAAATCCTAACCCTAAATCCTAACACTAAATCCTGACCCTAAATCCTAACCCTAAATCCTGACCCTAAATCCTGACCCTAAATCCTGACCCTAAATCCTGACCCTAAATCCTGACCCTAAATCCTAACCCTAACCTAAACGTAAAATGATTTAATACATTTGTATTATGTACAATCAATTTTCAGAATAAACAGCATTGAACAAATGACAAATGCTTTGTAAGTGCACATCCATATGACATGATAATAACACACACGTGCTAATTAATAACAAGGTATATTCATAGTACCCAACCTAAATTGTGATAATTACATAATGCAGACAACTAGTAATCTTCTTTGAGGTTAACGTCTCTTGATTTTGTATGTTTTCCAACCTCCCCCAATAAAAGACTCAGGGTGTATCGAGATAGATTTTACTCAACAAACAGCAGTAAAACAAAACAGGATGATGTGAGATTCTGCTCTTGTTCTATATTCCTTTAAAAAACATATTTTCATAAAGGTCAATGAGGTCACATAAAGCAGGTTTTCATTTTTTGTATTTTCATTGTTGGACATAAAAGACTAAAAACACCAGCAAATCATCTCCAAGTGATTTTCATTGTGGAAATCTGTTCCCAGGTATTCCCCCGCACAATAGAGACACGTGATCATATACAAATGTAAGCACGGTTTGAAATGATCACGTTTTAGTCAAATATATATGTTTGGGCTTCATGTGGTCAATTTCCGGTCTACAAATGATTTGTAATTATGTTCCGGCCCACCGACCATCCGCTCCAGAACAAAATCACCCCACCGCTGAACTAGTTGATGATCCCTGACGTAGGGTATAGTGTCCTGAAGTATATGATTTTATGTAGTAAAAACTAAGACGAAACTGTGATATACATTGGGGGGAAAATACAACAAATCCATTAGTTCCTGGATGTACAGTATCTGCATTTTATGAGTTAAATCACAGTTTAAGATGAATTGATAATTTGTACATTCATTCTGACAAAGTCTACATTACTTTACAAGACAGCCGTTGGCCTAGGTAGAGGATGGCCATCAAGAGGACATCCTCAACTAGAGGACTTTGTTCAGGTAGCCTAGGCTACTCTCGGCTCCCATTTACTGAAAATAATGTCTTGGCCCTGAAACCTTGAGTTGAGTTCATTAGGGCATGCAACTAAATTATTATTTTTAATGTTTTGCAACATAAAATGAAAAAATGACAGGTAGCCCCTCCCTCCCTGTTTCAGTCTGTTTTCTTCCGTTTGATGCTTACCTCAGGTCACATCAAAATGGCTTCTGATCCGTGATTGATCGATTGGGCTGCGTGTCGTCTTCACAGTCAATTAACAAGCAGCAAGTTAACTTTTGAGTGCAGGGAATGTCAACAACTATGTTCCACATAGCTACTATATGTCCTTGTTTCCTAAATGAACTCCAGACCCTCATACTTCACGTCTCCTATCTTGGTTTCAGGTAACAGGATCTGGCCGTCCAGTGTGAATGCCATTATGTACGAGGCGATTTTCCCAGCGTCCTCCTCCGACTTGAGAGCCACGATGATCTGATCGTCCGTGTTGGGGACAAACTTGAAAGAGGAGAAGCCGTGTGTGGGGTTATGCGGGCCCACCCGGTTCACGGTGACGTCCTTGAAGTCTGGCGAGCAGCTGAGGACGAGGTTGGCAGCACGGCGCTCGTCGGCCGTCTCGTCGTAGCGCTCTTTGCTAGCGCGGCGTGGGAGGAAGAACCAGCGCTGCAGGCTGTCACTCCACGCGGCCGACTCGTGGATCAGGTAACCTGGGGAGAGAATGTCATGAGAATCTGAATATCATAGAGAATGCTAATAGTTTGCAGGGGTAACTCTAACTGTATATGCTAGGCTAACACAGTCAGCATAGCCTTTGCAGTTAGCGTTAGCATGGTTAGCATTTTCAACCCTGCAGCTCTCACCTGGAGGTTCGATCCCAGCTGCGGACCTCAGGAGGTTGTACTTGGGGACCCAGTTCTGGTGCTGCACGTCCCCCCGATGACCCACCACCTTTACCCACTCAGGGTTGTTGTTGACCACCTCCCCCGTGGTGGTTGTCCACTCTTTCCCCAGGCCACCCACGTACAAGTGCTCGTCCTTTACTGCTAGCCACTCCGCTTTGAACCCTGAAAGAGGGAAAGAGGGTCATTGGGACACACATCAAGATTCTATGATTCACTGAACCTTTTGAATGCACCAAAGAGTAAAAAAGTATTTAAGAGAAATATACTCTCCCACTTGGCATATAAAGGACACATACACTGAGTGAACAAAACATTAGGAACACCTGCTTGTTCCATGAGATAGACTGACCAGGTGAAAGCTATGATCCCTTATTGATGTCCTGTGTTAAATCCACTTCAAATCAGTGTAGCTGAAGGGGAGGAGACAGGTTAAAGAAGGATTTTTCAGCCTTGAGACATGGACTGTGTATGTGTGCCATTCAGGGGCTGAATGGACAAGACATTTTTCATGATCAACAGTTTCCAGTGTGTATAAAGAATGGTCCACCACCCAAGGGACATCCAGCCAACTTGACACAACAGTGGGAAGCATTGGAGTCAACATGGGCCAGCATCCCCGTGGAACACTTTCAACAACTTGTAGAGTCTATGCCCCGACGAATTAAGGCTGTTCTGAGGGCAAAATAGGGTGCAATTCAATATTAGGAAGGTGTTCTTAATGTTTTGTACACTCAAGTGTTTACAAATGATAATGAGATCCAACAAATTCCATTTCCATGGTTGTGGTCTACCCCAGATGAGGTTCTTCAACAGACCCCTTAGAGTAAATAAACAGATTAAGTTCCAAATCTGCCTGCCTGGTCTACACAGTGAGACACTCACACAATCCCAAATCCACCCCTAACCCCTACTCCATATTCACTGAGAGGGATTAAATAGGTGTCAGCAATATGGTGAAAATTCAATCTACCCTATTAGAAGGCAAGATGAAGCAATTACCATAGAATTCATACTTATTCAACCCTTTCAGATCTACAGGAGTGCCTAGGAATCGATTCTGCACTTGAATTTGGCTCATCTACCTCACTGACCTTTGGAGACGGAGCCGTCCCCGTCAGGCAGGATGACCCAGGGCACAGCCTTGCTGCCGTCGATGTGGTAGACCACGCCCGTTCGGTCATCCACGCTGTACAGCTTCCCGTTGAACACCACCAGCTCTGACAGCTCCATGCCCCGGCCCTTTTCCGCCAGGTGGCTCTCCAGCATGACCCTCTCCGCGTCCCATTCCACGGCCACCTTGGTGCCACTCTCCGACACCAGCAGGTGGCCCCGGCGCATGTAGCTGAACCACGTCAGCTTCTTGTCGCTGCGCGAGTCCGTGTCCAGGTCGGCAATGACCCCGATGCGGTAGCGCGTGCCCTGCGGTGTCCGCTCGGGGGTGCTGAGCGGGTAAGTGTCATTGTAGCGGTCGGCCACCTCGTCCACCGCCATCCCCGTGTGGCCAGACTTCCAGTTACGGGAGCTGGGGACCTCGGAGTAGGAGCCCGGGTTCAGGTGCATGTAGAGGAGGACCAGGGCAATGGCCAGGACCAGGGCTACGATGGCCCTCAAATTGAGGCGGAATCGGGGGTCTGGGGTGTTGGTCATGGAGGCCAACATGGGAAGTCCTCCGACTGAGATGCGCAGGGGGTTCATAGACGGATCATTCTGCTCCAGTTGGGTGTAGCCTGGAGAAACAGGCATGGGGGAGGGATCTGAAAAGGTTAAGGAGAGGAGAAAGGAGGGGTCAGAGGTCTGATTTGAGGGAAAGGCTGCCCTCCTCAGCTACAGTACAGAGGTAGAATCTCAATTGTATTTCCTTGATTCCTCTCCTCGCCTCCTTTTCACCCACTCACTCACTCAACGCACTCACTCTCAACAGTAGTTAGATAACCATGTATTGTTGTTGTGACTTTGGCCTCGATCCTATAGACAATCAGTCTTGCAGAATATTTCACAAGTCTCACGACTCTCAATCATCATGTGTATCTAGAAATATAGCAGCTTTAGAATCTGACGGCACTATAACAACCCCACAACCGCTGAAGACCTCCTTGAAGAGGTCACATGGATTAGGTGTTTTGATTTAACATGCCATCAGTGAAACACCAAATCAGTACATAAACATTCAAATAAATAATGTGAGATTTCACACCAGACAACAGTATACAATACACACCAGCTTCATTCAGATCCAGGTTGCCTGTAAAAAACTGAAAATAATGATAGAATCTCTGCTCACAAGGACGTTCTTCTTTAAGGCTGACGTCTGTCCATATAGCAGACCACTGAAAGAACACTAGCTTGCAGATCCTGAAGAGAATGTCTATGTACAACCAATGAGCATCCCACAGCTCAGTTCTGCTGTGAAGGAGGAAGAAGCGGTAGCTACAGGTGAGACCAATAGAAGCTGGCCACAGGTGTGCAGGCAGTGTGTTGACGTGGAGCCTGGGTGTGGCCCATTCAGTGACATAAAATGGGACAATATGTCGTTGTGAACAGGTAAAGCAGGAAAGGTAGCAAGTAGACACCCGGAAACCACCCCCAAAACCTTGGCACTCAAAACTCTCAGTCAGATGAGGGTGTTTAAAAACTAGCCTAGTTTTAGGATTTGGCTAAGCTAACAAGTGGTGAACAGGTAGAGTAGTCTTTATTAACACAAGCATTTCGCTACACCTGCAATAACATCTGCTAAACACGTGTATGTGACCAATAAAATTAGATTTGGATTCATTATCCCAGAGGGACCTAATCTCAGTAGCAAATCTCATGTGTTCATGTGTTCTGCTTATCAGATACTCAATCAACATCACTCGTGAGAGAGAAAGCCAACAGGCGACAGAATGAGGAAATGCAATCCTGCCTACGTTTTGGTACATCTAAATAAGAAACCATTTGCCACAGCATTATCGGTGGCTTTTTTGATAGAACTGTCTCCATACATCTGAAAAAAATTATTATACACTCAATGTAGCCTAAATGTTGGCTGATGATTCAAACTGAATTCTTCAGCTTCTCTATGTTTGATACATACTTCAGTCTGAGACCGCCATTGTTGAAGTCATTTGTGGTAATGTCAAAATGATGGGTATTGTACAAAACATAGTAATCAGTGATTGGATCATCTCTAACCAATCAGGGAAGCAAAACCAATGACGAATTTTAAAGTATTTTGACTCTGGCTCAACTCATTGGTTGAGTGTAGAATTAATTAGACCGATCAGAACTGTTAGATTTTTTTTTCTATTCTTGATATCGTCATGGAGGTACTCAGATCTAGATTCATTACGGAGAAGAAAGAAATGCATGTGGCATAGCCTAAATGTTAACTGAGAAAATCTCAAATGTGAATCGGGGTGAAAGGCAGTATCGAAATCGAATGAAGCATCCGTTTGAAATGCGCTCTCAGAAATACACCAGCATGTACACCCTCAAGAAAATCTTTGTGACCTCACTTTGAGTCGGTTCCAGGAGCGACACATCCTGTGACCAGGGTATAATGTCTCTAAAGCCAGCAGCAGCAGCCCCTCTTCTGCTCAAAGGCTCTTTTATACCAGGACTGTGGCCAGGGCCCCCAGCCAAACATAAGTCCATTATGACACCCTGAGACTCTCTGCTCTGTGGCAGACTTCCCTCTCTGGCATGCTAGTCTAACACACAGGCACGCACACATCAGCTGGTTGAAACTAAATCACCAGAAAACAGATTGTTGTTTGTGCACCCACACTAAGAAGTGCCTGAGGTGTGAGCATGTAGGTCCTCAAACACACGGCATCAATTACAGGGTAAAGTATCTGTGATGGATGGAATCCCAACTAGACACTACAGACATCACACACTATAGTACATATCTCCAACATGTCTCTCCTCTAGCCAGGTTCCAGATCTGTTCGGGCTCTAGAGCAAATCCTATGGTCATTGTCATGCCATACATAGGAGTAGGTGAGGTATAAGCAAGCACGCACAAACTGATCTGGGACCTAGTTACCTCTTCTCCATATAGTACCTCACAACAAACTCCTCAAACCACAGAGTCCATGCAGGATCTGCTGTCACTGAAACAAACAAGAGCTCTGGTAGTATGGAGTTACCCTTTCTTCTCCTCCTTCTCCGTCCTGAATGCTGGCCGACTGTCATCTCAATTCCACAACCGCACCAATGGACCAGCTACACTCTTCCGTTGCCCTAGAGTTAATTGTATGCTGAGCAGTGAACTCCTTAGTTATCAGCTGAAAGGGATTGGCTGTGCAACCGTGACTAAGGGTAACAACAACGGTGGTGAACTTTAACTAGACTTGGGGGATTAGTATTGATTAACCACCGCAAGTCCAAAGGGGAAAACCTAGCAAGGTAATTGACAACTACTCTTCACCACTCTTGTCTTGCATGACCTTTGTGCATGTATAGACTGCAAGCCTAGGTACAGTCAACATATTGTGTATTGCGTATGGTCTGTAGCCTGTAGTCTGGCCTCGTTCCATACTGTATGTTCTGTAGCCTGTAGTCTGGCCTCATTCCATACTGTATGTTCTGTAGTCTGGCCTCGTTCCATACTGTATGTTCTGTAGCCTGTAGTCTGGCCTCGTTCCATACGGTACTATAGCCTGGCTACAGAACATACAGTATGGAACGAGGCCAGACTACAGAACATTCAGTATTGGACGATCCCAGACTAGAGGCTACAGAACAGACAGTATGGGATGAGGCCAGACTAGAGGCACAATCTGTTGACTTTACCTATGCTTGCAGTGCACACATGCACAAAGGTCAAGGTTGAAAATTCACTGATCTAGTATCAGCCATTACCAAAAAGACAATCTCCTATCACTATGACAACTTTAGACCTGAGAACACACCAAGGTGTGTCTGCGATGCAATTACAGCATGTCATGATGGCGGTGTCTTCAAAGTAGCCTGGCCCTAGATCTGTTCGTGCTATGACAATAGCAGTTAGCAAGACAGCAAAAACAGACCTGGGAGCAGGCTATATTACTCAAATAGGTTACCTGCGGAGTGTTGACTGGTAAAACCACAGTGGAAGTCTGCAATGCATGGACTATATATATATATATGTATATATTTATATTGTTATAGTAGGTCTACGTTGTTATCCACCCACTCTGATCATCCATTTGAATGGACTTTGTGTCATTTTAAAGACTTTATGATATGTTTCCCTGCACACCAATGCACTTTAAAGTAATTGCCCATTGTGTCTAGATGTCTATTAAATTTGACTCATAATTAATTACAATATGAGTATTTTTTTTTAAATAGTATGTTAAAAAGCAGCTTTTCTGTTTTTGAATGGTGTGGGCGTACCTCAACAACAGAATGGTGTGGGCGTACCTCAACAACAGAATGGTGTGGGCGTACCTCAACAACAGAATGGTGTGGGCGTACCTCAACAACAGAATAGTGTGGGCGTACCTCAACAACAGAATGGTGTGGGCGTACCTCAACAACAGAATGGTGTGGGCGAACCTCAACAACAGAATGGTGTGGGCGTACCTCAACAACAGAATGGTGTGGGCGTACCTCAACAACAGAATGGTGTGGGCGTACCTCAACAACAGAATGGTGTGGGCGTATGCTGGTCATTAAAAATGAGTAGACTGCTGATTGGCCAGCTACATTATCCTCTATGAGGATATAGCCAGCATATATGAAACAATATATATATATATATATTTTTTTCTTCTCCAATTTATGCTTTGGCCACAAATACGTATAGGATGAGTCAACAACATTATTTAGTTATGAGGTAATAGAATATAAACTTTTAAAAGTGATTTTCAGTGGACAGTTACTTTAAATAAATATGATTTTGAGAATTTCATCCATGTCAGGATAAAGCAAAGGAGTAAGTTAGTTACACACAGATATGGGTTTTAATTGTAAACCACTGTCTCTTAGCAAATGTTCAAAGAAAGGCAACATCTGCAGAAACAGTCTTCAACAGCCATATATTTATTTTACCTTTATTTAACTAGGCAAGTCAGTTAAGAACAAATTCTTATTTTCAATGACAGCCTAGGAACAGTGGGTTAACTGCCTGTTCAGGGGCAGAACGACAGATTTCTACCTTGTCAGCTCGGGGGTTTGAACTTGCAACCTTCCGGTTACTAGTCCAACGCTCTAACCACTAGGCTCCAACGCTCTGACCACTAGGCTACCCTGCCGCCCCATATAATGGACTTTGGCACTACAAAGGTTATATGTCATTAAAGGACACATGTGTCAAGACAATAAATGGTTCACAGTGACTGCTGTTGGGCAGGGGTTGCAGAATGAGCATAGACTAACTGTTTTCTGTCTTTCAACTGAGCATACCATGTGATGGTACCTGCTGCTAGCAAATTCAGGGGTAGCCCTGACCGGGACTCGAACGCGGGTCCAGCTACTCAATAATTTAGCTGTTAGGCCAAGAGATCCGAGACCTCTTGACAATGTTGCTAGGTGATTAACCTCGGGTAGCAACATTGTGGGAGGCATCCCAGCTGTCTAGAGACTACTAGGTGACAGGTTAAGGTCACTATAATAGGTCTCTAGGCCTAGTTGTTTCAAGTTGTTTTTGATTGCAATAGTTTATGCATTTTAATGGTTTTGAATATGTTCTGCTGTAGATAAATGGTGTTGAATGACAATATTCACATACAAGCAGTCACTATTCAAAGTAGGCCTATCTTCCTACTGATGTGTGACCTTGTCTTTTACATCCCCGCAGTTATAAATGACAAGACTAGATACTGCTTCTACCTACAGTGCTGTGTGATCATGTGGTTGGTTTATAATGGGTTTTACAGCAGTGTTAGACTGGCAGACTTCCACTGGCATTGCGCCTGTATGTCCCCCCTTTGCTGCTATAACAGCCTCCACTCTTCTGGGAAGGGTTTCCACTAGATGTTGGAACATTGCTGTTATAACAGCCTCCACTCTTCTGGGAAGGCTTTCCACTAGATGTTGGAACATTGCTGTTATAACAGCCTCCACTCTTCTGGGAAGGCTTTCCACTAGATGTTGGAATATTGCTGCGGGGACTTGCTTCCATTCACCCACAAGAGCATTAGTGAGGTCGGGCACTTAGGCCTGGCTCGCAGTCAGAGTTCCAATTCATCCCAAAGGTGTTCAATGGGGTCGAGTTAGTGTTCTCCTGACCCATATTTGTCCTTCGGACTGCCAGATGGTGAAGCGTCCAATGGCGGTGAGCTTTACACCACTCCAGCTGACACTTGGCATTGCACATGGTGATCTTAGGCTTGTGTGCGTCTGCTCGGCCATGGAATCCCATTCCATGAAGCTCCTGACTAACAGTTATTGTGCTGACATTGCTTCCATAGGAAGTTTGGAACTTGGTGTGGAGTTTTGTAACCAGGACAGACTATTTTTACACGCTATGTGCTTAAAAATACCACTTTCAGCTGCGCCGTACTCTTATATGTTTCCACTTCACAGTAACAGCACTTACAGTTGACAGGGGCAGCTCTGACAGAGCAGAAATTTGACAACTGACTTGTTGTAAAGGTTGCATCCTATGACGGAGCAAATTGAAAGTCACTGAGCTCTTCAGTAAGGCCAATCAACTGCCAATGTTATATACACCTGTCAGCAGCGGGTGTGGCTGAAATAGCCGAATCCACTAATTTGAAGGTGTCCACATATCTTTATGTATATATATATATATATAAGGCATTTTAAAACATGCCAACTCGAGCCCCCATCATCACACTACTGACAGATTAGTGAGTAGGCCTAATTCGAACATGAAAAGGGGAAGTACATGTGACAACATATGAGTGCTCCCGTTTAACTAGGATATGCTCTAGAATTGTCGGATAATATTAAATAAAGGCGACACGAAGCTTCATGGATGCGCAACTGTTACAAATAATGTTAGAACGATACTCACTACAAGTGATATGCCGCCAAATAACAGTCCGATAATGGTTTGATTGGCGACAACACCGCTTCGTTTAAATCTAGGATACAGTGTTTAGTCTCCATCGTTTGCATCATTGGGGAAACCATGGGCTACTTCCGTGTTCAGTGACAGTATAAAATAAGTCCCGCCCAGGCAACGAAATCTACCTAGCCAACGGATTGAAAAGTATTCTGGATTACTATGCGCTGTTTGCGTAAACTGTTTGTTGTTTGCAACGTTGAAACACATCTAATATGTGACTTTCATTGCAATGCAGGTACAACAGCACATCTGAAATCATTTGCCGTGTTCGAGAGGATAACAAAAAGGCAATGTATCAGGGTAAAGTGTGACTGACTGATCAGTAGTTATTTATTTATGCAAGATGCAAGGTTTCTTGTAGTCAGTCGGTAACTTAATCGCATGCAATGTCGAACAAGCTCATGTCCGTGATAGCAGTGACGGTGCTAGACTTCAAATACCACACACTATGCTAGTAGTGAAAGGTTCCTGGCATTGGCATATATTGAAAAATTGACAAGAGTCATGGGATGTTTATGTTGCACAATGTCGGTTTTCAGTAAACTCCGCGTCCAATGTGAAACATAACTAGAGGTGACACACAGGGCCCACCCAGAGTGAGCACAAATAGCCTTACTAGTTATAGTTGTAAACCTTATCTACTTTTCACCGGCTCCTTTACTCTCCCTCCTTAGCGGCTGCTCAAATATTTGCCTTTGGAATACACCCTTCTTTAAAAAATAAAAAATGGGCCAGTCTCCAAACAGGAAAAGACTTTATTTGGCAAAGGTTCGGTTGGTGGTGTAGTATGCTTTTATAAGGCACTTTGTGCAACAGACTGCAAAGCTCAGTGCTATCTTGAAACCCAAGACAGAGGGCATAATAATTGGTGAGATCACTTCATCAGAGAGAATGTAAATAAATGAGCTTGTACCATAGATATACCAAGAACAAAGGCAGGACCATGTCGTTTTTGATGAAGGTTCTTACTCTGGTACTGTATGGAAGTCATTGTCATGCCCAGGAGGATTAAAGGGCATAGGTCATTTACATAACAATTTTCAATCTAATATCACAATGCTGCCTGAGGAAGACTAGTAGTCAAAACACATTGCAGTTGAGTGTCCTAAT
Source organism: Oncorhynchus clarkii lewisi (assembly GCF_045791955.1). NCBI lineage: Eukaryota > Metazoa > Chordata > Actinopteri > Salmoniformes > Salmonidae > Oncorhynchus > Oncorhynchus clarkii. The sequence continues at coordinate 58,309,928 of NC_092159.1, read as the reverse complement.
GTAGTATGCTGACTGCTCCCATAAGTATTATTTTATAAATATATTATGTTAATAGTTCACTAGAGTTTATTGCAACGTACTGGCAGCCTACTCAATTTCTTTCAATACCATTACAATTCAATATACTGTATATATTACCTACTAGATGGTATTTTGTTAAACTCATCTATGACAATTCTGATATGAGTTTGTCTGAAAAGGGGTGTGTCATGGACAAGAACACACCAGAACTGAATAAAACTGTTCCCAGGCACGTTCGGAATAGATGAAGGTAGGAGACAAACAAGTTGAGGAGAGGGCGTTCCTGATACTAAACACACCCTCGTTTACCAAATATATTACAGACTCGTTTGAAACTACAATAAAGATCAAATGAAAGGGTTAACATGACTTGGGAGCATGTACTACAAATGACATTCACATGACAGAAAGATAACGCGTTATCCAATTTACCCCCCCAAAAATGTACGTCTGGTTTCCCAGACCAAGATTAATAAACCTATTCCTGGACGAAAATCTACTTGCAATGGAGCTTTTCCATTAAGCGTGAGTTTCAGTCCAGAAGTAGGTTTAAACTGGGTACAGGAAATAGGCTCTGAGTGAGTTCAGTGGTGGTTTTTAAAAGCACTGATATACAGTAGTCGTTAAAGGTAGCATTTTTCAGACAGTGCACCCATTATTGGGACAAATAAAATTATGGGTTTGCAGAGAAAAACAAAAACGTTTGTCAATAATTTAGCAATACATTTGATTTCTAGATATATGGCAATAAGTTCTGATATCTTGGGCTGGCTAGAACGTTGAAATACATTGAAATGATCAGAAGGTATTTGTATATGCACTATACCATATAACTGGATTAGGCAGCATAGAAAAATACAGTGTGTCCATAGCATAGCATAGCATAGCATAGCATAGCCTCATTAATTGCAATACAAAGCAATGTTCCCAGCGACAGCGACATATGTTTTAGTGGTTTGATCTGAACTTCAGTGTCCACATGACTGCATTACATATGTTACAAGACAAACAGTGCAGAGAACAACAGAAAGAACATATGGCAGTTACTTCAAGTGGTGATGGCACTCTGAATCTCGTATTTTTCCATGGCATTCTAGGTTTTACCCTAGTAACAGTTTTCCTTAGATTCTACCTGAAGCTCAGCTCAGGCACTCTAGTTGTATGTATAAAAATGCAGTAAAATATCCATTCACAACCTAAACTACAATATGAATACCAACTGAAATCATGTCAGCACACCCTTCATTATGTAAGCGCAACACCAGCTAAGACTTAAACAGTTAGGTGAAAGGAGAGGACCAGTGGAGTGCTGAGATCAGTCCACATAGCTGAGGAAACATAGCCTGGTCCCAGATCTTTTTGTGTTTGGCATGACCGTAGGAGTTGGCAAGACAGCACAAACAGATCTGGGACCAGGCTACAGGCACCAATGGCAACTTAAAAACTCAAACTCCCCCCCAAATCTGGTCAATGGTCCAGTCCCTCAGTAAGACGGGGGCTGGTATGGTGCTGGATGCTCTTGGTTTTGGGGGGTGAAAGGGGACTGCTGGTAGCCCTCTGGCCCACTGGTGGGGTACGGGGGATAGGCGGAGGTGGATGGGTAAGGAGTGCTGTAGTCTTTGGCTGGGTCTGTGTAGCCCTGGTCAATGTCAGTCACTCCTCTGCGATATCTTGTATAAGCAAATGTAGTCAATAGAGCCTGTGAGAGGAAATATTGGTAAATAAGTTTTGAAAAATCCCATAACATGTGTCACAGGCACGTATACAGAAACCCAGCCTAAAACAGCAAGCAATGCAGATGTAGAGCATTATGTGCATGTTACAATTACTGCCAGAGAGTGTTATGTGTAAGATAAGTAGAAGATTCTAGAATGCCTGGTGCGCTGGCGCTTGCACCTCTAGCTTGATAAGAGACAGAGACATGAATCCTGACTGGCAGCCTCATCAGTGATTAGCCTCTCCCCATCTGTAGTTATGTGAATATGGGTCTGAAATGCTATGCTACACTATTTAATCTATATACATGTCATATTATATAGTTGCATTATCACTGTTAATATGTACATGTATTCTCCTTTCCTTATAGAACCACAAAGATGACTTCTATGTGTGTGTGTGGTGGTGACCAAGAGATATAAATGCTCTGGAAAAGGACACATCTGCCTTGTTCTTGCCTGACAGCCTGTAGAAAGTCAGAATGCTAACAATCAGCATTAATTACTAGCGGGTTAGGGTATTCACTGTCGACCGCTCAGACCAGCTGCAGCTAGCAGTTTCAAATAGTAACATGACAGTTGAGAGACAAAAGAGAGAGAGAGAGAGAGAGAAGACTGACTCACCCAAGTGACAATGGAGAAGAAGGAGAAGGCCACTACGGCTCGGGCGGCGTCGACAGGGATGCCTGCTACTTCGGTGGTGTGAGACCACTGATTGGCCAGGACACAGAAGCAGATGAACCAGAACAACGTCCACACTCCTGACAGAGGAGGGAAAGTATAGTTTATGGTAACATTTCCTACGAATTCCCTCTTCCTAATGCATTATAAGTGCATTCATAACGCCATATGAGCAACTACACTATGAGTGTAGTTATAGATGTTCATAAGCAGTGCACCTTTAGTACCCAACTTTTTATGTATAGTGAATTGTGCATGGCATAAGGCATTATAAACCTGCTTGTAATGCATTGTAAGGAAGCTATTCATATGAAGTGTTGCCAAGATTATCGTTGAAAAATCTGTCCATAAGTGTCAGTTCTGGGTGCCAAACTACAGCCTTACAGATTTAGCATTGGAGTATCACAAGCAAATGTTTTCCCCTAACCAGAGAAGACCAAGTCAACAGTGACAATGTTCTTCCTCTCTTTGGCGTTGCTGATCTGAGGGAAGTACGCGTCCAGTATGATGAAGACGACGCAGGCGAGAAAGGCCAAAATTCCGATACCCACTCCGAAGCCGCATGCGCTGTCATTCCTGTTGAACATGCATTTGGTGTCAGGCAGGAGTGAAGGGTTGACATAGCCTTCTCCAGTGATGGTGGCAAACACCACTATGGAAAAGATCTGAAGAGACAACAACATGTCAGTTAGAACACCTTGGGGTCCGTCACATAGGCCTGTTATCATATTATCACATAGGCCTGTTATCATATTATCACATAGGCCTGTTATCATAGAATACTTATCATATTATCACATAGGCCTGTTATCATAGAAGACTGTTATCATATTATCACATAGGCCTGTTATCATAGAAGACTGTTATCATATTATCACATAGGCCTGTTATCATATTATCACATAGGCCTGTTATCATAGAAGACTGTTATCATATTATCACATAGGCCTGTTATCATAGAAGACTGTTATCATATTATCACATAGGCCTGTTATCATAGAAGACTGTTATCATATTATCACATAGGCCTGTTATCATATTATCACAAAGGCTTGTTATTATAGAAGACTGTTATCATATTATCACATAGGCCTGTTATCATAGAAGACTGTTATCATATTATCACATAGGCCTGTTATCATATTATCACATAGGCCTGTTATCATAGAAGACTGTTATCATATTATCACATAGGCCTGTTATCATATTATCACATAGGCCTGTTATCATCTAAGACAGGTGTAGCACAGTGTTAGACAACCTGTAACCAATCACACGAGGACATACAGTACGTCCTGGGAAAAAAAACATGAAAGGTAATATGTCTGGAGGGAGGCGTAACGGTAGAGGATAACTTCAAGGGGTGTGGGTTCAAGTTCTATTGTCACAAGCACAAGTACAGTGAAATGCTTAACTTTCAAGCCATTGTGTATGTTTGGTATGATTTCAGGGGTTGACCCGTAGTGGATGTGGACAGCCTTATGAAGCCGACCTGTAGTGGATGTGGACAGCCTTATGAAGCCGACCCGTAGTGGATGTGGACAGCCTTATGAAGCCGACCTGTAGTGGATGTGGACAGCATTATGAAGCCGGCCTGTAGTGGATGTGGACAGCCTTATGAAGCCGACCTGTAGTGGATGTGGACAGCCTTATGAAGCCGACCTGATGTGGAGGTGGACAGCCTTATGAAGCCAACCTGTAGTGGATGTGGACAGCATTATGAAGCCGGCCTGTAGTGGATGTGGACAGCCTTATGAAGCCGACCTGTAGTGGATGTGGACAGCCTTATGAAGCCGACCTGATGTGGGCAGCCTTATGAAGCCGACCTGTAGTGGATGTGGACAGCCTTATGAAGCCAGCCTGTAGTGGATGTGGACAGCCTTATGAAGCCGTCCTGTAGTGGATGTGGACAGCCTTATGAAGCCGACCTGTAGTGGATGTGGGCAGCCTTATGAAGCCGACCTGTAGTGGATGTGGACAGCCTTATGAAGCCGACCTGTAGTGGATGTGGACAGCCTTATGAAGCCGACCTGTAGTGGATGTGGACAGCCTTATGAAGCCGACCTGTGGTGGATGTGGACAGCCTTATGAAGCCGACCTGTAGTCGGCTACTCGATCAACCACAAAATGTGCATTCTATTGGAATTCCCATTGAAACCCTTTGGACAGCTATAGCAGTGCGTGGGTGAAATGTGTGGGCTCACTCAGTTTAGCGCAACGCTGATTGGCTATTATTTTATTTGTATCAAGGGAAGCCAAATGCTTGCTGGCTTCCCTTGCATTCAATGCTACAGGCGGCAACAATGTCATGCTCCTTTTGACCAGACAGCATCAGATAGATAGTGCTCCTCTGTCTCCTGTATGTGTAGCCTGTTTCACTCGATCGGATGCTTTCTCCGGTGAGACACATCAGCCACTTAAGAATTGAAGGAAAATTGTGAAACAGAGACACGAAAAATAAATGTATCTTTTTTCTGGGTCAATTTTTTGGGTTGCCTGGGGCAAGTGAACTGAGCAGTTGCAAGTTGCGTTGAGCTTGCCCCTCGGTCACCCCATTGGGGTTTTTAAGTGAAAACAACCAAACTGGGGCCCCATGACCTGTATCCCATGATGATTTCCGATTGGTATCCAATGGGGCTTTTGGTTAGCTAGCTCAGTGCATCCAAGATCTCTTCTTGACATTGAAGTGTAATGCAACATCAATGAACATGTTTTTCCCCATTAAACGAAACATATTGTCCATCTTAAAATAATATAGATAGTTGCATGCAAACAAATTGTCATCACAGCTATCCTTGCAGAACTTTTACAGGGGTACGGAAATTGATGGGATGACCGTGTGGTGGATCTGTCAGACTGACAGTTGATCAGATAGTAGCTAAACAAACCTCTTCCACGTCATGCCAGCGAGCTAAAGTTACAGCAGCAAGCTACTAACATCTGTAGCTCAAAAGCTGGCCGTTGGCAGGCTTACAACTACCATCATCAACAGTTGGCAAAACGCTTAGTTTGGTTGACACAGCTAAACTGGTCACGAGTAAAAGTTCCCTACTAGAACACAGCTGGATAGCCTGTTAGCTAGCATTAGCCAAGTGTCATTCGCAACTTTTCCACAACATCACAAACTAGAAAACAGGTCAACAACTCTTTCATGTTGTCTTCTTGCCTTGATGCGCAAAGCTTTTACATAAAAAGAAAATACAACTGTGATGTGCACTGTAGTTAAACAGACAGCTCGCTATGGTTGCTAGCTAACGTTAGCTACTTCAAAAGTTTCCTAAGATAACACGCTTAGCTGGCTGTCAACCTAGAGTAAATCACTCACCCAGCTCAAGATGCGGACTATGGTTTGAGGTTGTTTAATAAAGCTCATAAAATCGAAGTCACCTCCGGCCAGCGAGGCCCCATAGGCACCAGATTCCATTTTTTATATATATATTTTTATGCCGATTAATATGTCCCAACTTCAGCTAGAAAATGACTATGCGCAGGTCTCATTTGTGAAGTTGCAGATCTGTGGTTTTGTTTTCACTCTCATTTCCTGAAAAGTTAAAGAACCGCCCCGGACAATGACCACGTCATCTCTATGATTTTTTTTCTTCATAGGACTAATAATTGCTTCAAATAAATGGGGGTACTGCTACTCTCACAGTGACCTTTTGACCATAGTGTTCAGTATTGTCACATTATCACACATTTTCAAAGGGTTTGTACAAAATAAATAAGCATCTATCCTCTCTCTATGTGTCTGTGTCCCCTTACACACACCCCATTGTGTACACAATGGCTTGTATCTTTATTAACTTGTTATCAACTTCATTTTCACACGCTTTGAGAATAATAGATAGGCTTATGTAGCCTAGTGGCTGACATTATGGTGTGGAAGAGAGCAAGATAAAATATAATTCTGGCTATAGTGTATAATATATAATTCATCGTTATTGTCATCATCAAGGCAGTATTTGCAATGATACCCCTAGGAACAACCACCTTCCATAGGCTATGATGGTGGCATCCACAGGAGGTTGGTGGCACCTTAATTATGGAGGACAGGCTCATGGTAATGGCTGGAGCAGAATTGGTGGAATGGTATCAAATACATCCAACACATGGTTTCCATGGTTTCCATGTGTTTGATGCCATTCCGTTTGCGCCGTTCCAGCCATTATTATGGTCCGTTCTTCCCCCAGCAGCCTCCACTGGCCTCCCAATCAGCAAGGATGTTGCCTTTTGATTGGGACACAGGCTGTGTAATGTGCTTTGGACATGAAAACATTGCACATTGACCACCAAATAGAAAACATTTATTGGTGTTGTTGTGAGGTCTGCATATCACTGTTATTCACTTCAATATTTTAGATTCTCTAACTAATATCGTCTCAAACAACTGCTATCCTATCCCACTAAACTCCATTCATAATGTAGGTTTACCACTAGAGGACAGCAGTAGCACACAAGGGATTCCTGCTGTGAGAGACAGTTTATTATGAATTATATATTCACTTCATTTTATTCTTTAGTGATGTGCCAATGCATTTTAGTTGTGCACCACTGTAATGCAGGATTGCAATTAGAATGTTACATTGACTTACAAAATGTATTCAAACTGTCTAGAATAAACTTGACATTCATTTGGAAATATTTTATTAACGTTTTCGAAACTTTTCGCATAATGAACACACCTCTAATGAGGAGAATGTATTTCATTGGTTGAGTCTGCGCCAGAGAAATCCGCTCGAGCTGAAAGTTGATTGGTGATTTGGTTCTGTGCATGGCAGTCTTGAAAAAATGAAGTCTTCAGAAATGGTGAGGGGTAGAACATACATCGATAATGCAAGTCTTATGCATCAACCTATTCAATTTGAAGTTTATTTTTGCAGTTACAATACATATGCAGTTTTGCTAAGTCATAGGCTACTGCCTATGAATTATGATTCAGAAGTTTAGTGTATTGACTGGTGTTGTTTCTATTGTGTTTCCATCTGGAAACCTGTGGAAATGGAACTAACACATTGAATCAATTCACAGCTGTTAATTAGTGGAGGCTGTTGGGAACAGTTATAGGAGGACGGGCTCTGTGTAATGGCTGGAATGGAGTTATTGGAACGGACTCAAACTTGAGGTTTCCATATGTTTCATACTGTTTCAATGATTCCATTACAGCCATTACAATGAGCTGTCATCTTATAGCTCCGCCTACCAGCCTCCACTGCTGTCAATCACTTAGAAACTCTGGATGAATTTATTTAATACATTTTGTTGGATAGCTTTATATAAAATCCAAAGGTATTCCAGAAACTAGTTATTAGAAATATACATACTGTGTTATTGTTTTTCTTTAGTAAAATGAACTCAACTAGATCCAAGAGGGAGCTTAAAGGGGCAGTAAGCAATTTCTACATACATTTTTGCAGAATAGAACTTAAATGCCTCATGGGCTTAGCTCAACTGTACTACCCCGTCAGAACCCGAAAGCTTGTTTTACTCTGTTTGTAAATGAATTAAATGTAAACAATGTATGCTTACAACAATAATGTTGATATAATGGATGGTTAGTCCTTGATTGTTTTTATTTTCTTTAACCTCCATAAGTTCCTCTCAATTCCTGTTGAAGAAGTTCCTGATAACATGTGAACATGGCACATTGCCTGTGATAAGGATCTTTGGGAGGATGGAGGACGGAGGAAGGAGTACACTAGTGGTCTGTGGGAGGGACCACTTCCTCTATAGTCTTCTTTTGATTGTGAAACAACCCTTCCGTCAGTCTTTTTTTTTTCTTCATATTTTGGGTTTGGTAGATAATGAGTTGAGAGTGTAAGTTGGTCAGACAAAGTCCTAACTCCTAAACCCACCCACTAAGAGCTCCTAATAGTTCCCTCTCCTGGGAACTGGAAGACAAGACTGGGACGATGCACTAACTACAGTAACACAACGCAACAGTACCTCTGTTCCACCAATCCTTTCTTCTTGGTGTGCTCCCCTATGGTTCTGTCTGATTGGAAAAGGGTAAGTCCATGATACAGACAGACAGGTGTGGCCACGCAGAGTGAAGGCCAGGAGGATGGCATACAGTGTGGACTTCAATCTGAGACCTATAATGGAGCTTGAATTAGAGTAAGTTGCTCTTTACTCTCATCTCTCTGTTAATGGCGGGATGTTTAAGTAGAGCTGTGTTTTGTAGCCCATGTCTGTCCACAGTTGCATATTCTGCAGGAGATACTGCATTATTGTGTGTGCATTGTTGTTCCTCGTTGTTAGTTCTAGTTTCACACACTCTCTCTGTCTGGTTGTACATAGTTGGTGCATAGGACATCATTAGTTTGGAATAGGTCAAGGTTTAATCTCAGTTAACCCGGAACAACATTATTGCGTAATTTGGTCAGATACTGGATGACCATTTATGTTTATGCAGTCTGTTCACGTGAGATTAGTCAAGGTCTAAACATCCCATTCAAAAGTTCCTTTAACGCTGTCCAACTACTGTATGGTTGCAAGGGAAGGGAACACTGCCGCTCTCTAACCAAGGTTGATTTGAGGAGCAAACTGAAGCAAAGAGCTTTTGGAGTACAGTGGAAGTTGATAAAAAAGTGCTTCTTTATTGCAGTGACATTTAGGAATTTTAGTTTCTCCCAGACTGTCTAGTGTTTGTTTAGTGAATGTTAGTTCTCAAAGACAATCTTATTTAAAATATGTAGCTTCATTATCTGTTCTACATACATTATATGTGGTTTTAGTAGTTAAAGTGTACACAGAATTTTTTTTACAGAAAAATGATTTTCATTTATTTATTTAATTTTTATTTCACCTTTTTATTTAACCAGGTAGGCCAGTTGAAAACAAGTTCTCTTTTACAACTGCGACCTGGCCAAGATTAAGCAAAGCAGTGTGACAAAAACAACAACACAGGCTTACACATAAACAAACGTACAGTCAATAACACAATAGAAAAGAAAAATAGAAGAATCTATGTGCAGTGCGTGCAAATGTAAGCTGCTCTGACAGCTGATTCTTAAAGTTCGAGAGGGAGATATAAGACTCCAGTTTCAGAGATTTTTGCAATTCGTTCCAGTCATTGGCAGCAGAGAACTGGAAGGAAAGGCGGCCAAAGTAAGTGTTGGCTTTGGGGATGACCAGTAAGATATACCTGCTGGAGTGTGTGCTACAGTTTGGTGTTGCTATGGTGACCAGTGAGCTGAGATAAGGCGGGGCTTTACCTAGCAGAGACTTGTAGATGACCTGGAGCCAGTGGGTTTGGCGACGGATATGTAGTGAGGGCCAGCCAACGAGAGCATAGAGGTTGCAGTGGTGGGTAGTATATGGGGCTTTGGTGACAAAACGGTTGGCACTATGATAGGCTCCATCCAATTTACTGAGTAGAGTGTTGGGGGCTATTTTGTAAATGACATCGCCGAAGTCAAGGATCTGTAGTATAGTCAGTTTTACGAGGGTATGTTTGGCAGCATGAGTGAAGGAGGTGTTTGTTGCGAAATAGGAAGCAGATTCTTGATTTAATTTTGGATTGGAGATGTTTAATGTGAGTGGAAGGACAGTTTACAGTCTAACCAGACTCCTAGGTATTTGTAGTTGTCCACATATTCTAAGTCAGAACCGTCCAGAGTAGTGATGCTAGTCAGGCGGGCGGGTGCGGGCAGCGATCGGTTGAAGAGCATGTGCTTAGTTTTACTAGCATTTAGAAGCAGTTATTTGTCCTCTGGTCTGTTTCTCTCTTTTGGATATGTTCCAGTGACCCCAGTTGCCTTGGCAACATTGGATCCTTTTGTTCGATTAATCATTGTCCTGAGAATAGGAAATCATAACATCTACAAGCACTGGCTATTTTTTCCTCAATTGTTGCATAATTCATATTGAATGTGTTTTTATATGTAGATAAAACCAAGAATAAGGGAAAGGTGGATACCTAGTCAGTTGTCCAACTTAAATGTGTCTTCCGCATTTAACCCAACCCCTCTGAATCAGAGAGGTGTGGGGGAATAGTGGGTTAACTGTCTTGCTCAGGGGCAGAATGACAGATTTTGACCTTGTCAGCTCGGGGATTCGATCCCGCAACCTTCCGGTTACTGGCCCAACGCTCTAACCACTAGAATAACACTGCTGTGTGTGTGTGCATTTGTTTACGACCAGGAGTCTTAGGGGTGATGATACGGCCCAGGACTCTATGACGGGAACAGGTCTGGAGAGTGGCAGTCCTGAAACCCTGGAAATGGAGGTCCTTACAACAGAAGGCAGAGGTACTTCTATATGTGGTTGTATCCCAAGTGGCACCCTATTCCCTATGGGCCCTGGTCAAAAGTAGTGCACTATGTGGGCAATCGGTTGTCTTTTAGGACGTAGCCAGTTTGTTACAAGTGAATGTTTTCCAGTGAACTGATATGCTCATTGAGGTGAGGACTGATATCTTCTAACTCCCTCTGATAACCACTACGTCCATAACAGTGTTAGCCTGGTCCCATACTGTGCTGTAGCCAACTTGTCTTTATCATTGCCATGCCTACATGTATGACAAAGAACATAATACACAGAGGAGTTGGATAAAGCACAAGCAGACTACCACCAGGGTCGTGTTCATTAGGCACCAAATGTAACAAAACTGAATGAAACAAGGAGAGGCTACTTGGACTTGTTCAATAAGAAATGTTTGCAGTTGAAACATTTTTTAAAATAATTTTCCATTGCATGCCCTAATGAAAACGACCAAGGCCAGTACAGTGTGTCTTACTGAATATATTTTATCATCTGATTAATCATATTCAATCATATGTTCCCCACAGATAGGCTGGCCAGCCAGATGAGTGATGTCAGAGAGCGGGCAGATGAGAGGAGTGAGGAATCCATACAGACCAACCTTCTGGTCAGGAAGAGCTGGTCTACCGCCACCCTGAGGGTCCTGTCCTCCATGCCCAGTCGCAGCATCGGTGAGACCATCCTTTCAGTCACAAGCCGATTTGTTAAGGGGAAACCTCAGGGTTGTGTTTAATAGACACAGAAGGGAAGAAAACGGCTTGAAACCGTGAGGTACTTCCTGAATTTGTCCAAATAAATGCTTGTTTTCGTTTGACGTTGCAAACGGTTTTGCCACGTTGTGCTCTAATGAACAAGACCCAGGCCAAAGGCTTTTGTGTGACTCATAAAGAGACTATGGGTGATATTTTGAGAGCATACAAAAATGTTGCAGTTCCTCTTGTCTCTGCCCTGTTACCCATGTGGCTCAGTTGGTAGAGCATAGCACACAGGGTTGTGTGTTCGATTCCTACCGGGAATCAGTATGAAAACGTATTCACTCACTACTGTAAGTCACTCTGGATAAGTGTAAACGCACCACACACATTTTAAATATGTACAATGGTTCGGAAATCTACATCTATGTGGATGGTCAAAATGTGGGGTCTAAGAACCTGCATAAGTCATTAGATGAGTTTCCTGTCTCTTTTCTTACTGTGTCAGAAGTTTCAGAAAATTACTGGAGGAGAATATGGCCTACGCAAAAGCCACTGACCTCACAAGTGGTTGACGTTTGAATAAACTGCTGAGGTGTATTCATTAGTGCACACCGTAGCGAACCATGTATGCTGTGCAACAGAATACTTATTGGACAAGTTCAGGTTAGACAACTGTTTCGGCCATTTGTTTCCGTTTGGTTCCTAGTGAATACACCCAGGTAGTAAATGTAATCTTCCTCCTTTTAAACCTCAGGAAATGGTCTCTCCTCACTCAGGGCAGCAGAGTCGTCTTGAAATCATCTCCCAGTGCAACATCCGTTCTACTCAGCTGCGCAGGTACCACCGCCAGACCCAAGACGTTTCCCTCTCCTCCAGACCTAGTATCCGTGGCTATGGGATCGAGGCAGACTCTGAGGATGTCTGTGAGGAAGGTGAATCCCCAAACCCACTTCACCATCCACCCCTGAAGGCAATAGTCTTTCACCAGCTTTGAGGGGCCTTCTACCACCCTCACTACAGACACATGACAATGTGTATGGCATTTGAAACCAGACAGTTTTAGATCTTTTAGATCAACCTTTGAACAGAGTGAACATTCTGTCCCTCCGCTGGGAGTCGGTGTCTGTTTTGTGTGCTCTGCTGAGATGGGCTGTACCAACAAGAATGACTCCGCTGGTAGAAGCTAAAGATATCAAGGTTTGGTTAGAAAATGTTATACTGAACAAAAATATAAATCAACATGCAGCAATTTCAAAGATTTCACTGACTAACAGTTCATATAAAGAAATCAGTCAATTGAAATGCATTTAATTCGGCCCTAATCTATGGATTTCATGACTGGGAACCACGGTAGGTTTGTGGCACCTTAATTGGGGAGGACGGGCTTGTGGTATTGGCGGAGCGGAATAAGTGGAATGGTATCAAACACATTTGTTTGTTAGTTACAGATTTGTTGGTCACCTATACCTTAAAAAA